>NC_074680.1:8692916-9292916 GCF_029448725.1 Salvelinus fontinalis | reverse complement strand
CAAAACCAATCTCTTTCCCTAACAGACTACGTCTAACCCCCACAACACTCATCTGACTATGCATACTCAACGACTATTTGAGAAGGTCCATTGACTCAAATTTGCTAGGTGGCAAAGATCCAGATGGATATCATCATTTATTGGTGCTGTGGTACAGCGTAGTAACAAACACAGTCGTCTACGACGAAACATGTCGTTCTATAAAATGTTTGAACAAATACTGGTAAATACCTTAAATGAGACTAAGGAGACCATTGTAAATGGGCTTTGAATTATTAAATAGCATTTAAATCAAATGGAGTGCATGTTTGCAGGAAAACAAAGTACAATCTGAACGCACAGAAAGTCACTGTGGGCAATATTCCTGTAAAAGTTACTCTGGGCCTTGCCCTTGCATCAGTGAGAGAAATTACACGATCTGTCTCCTGACAATGTTTTGAACTTTGGCACAAATGGTGTGAGTGCAACTCTGAGACACTGGTGAGCCTGGTCCAGTATTTGTTTTCAATAAAGTTAATTGTGGAGAAGGCTGATTCACAACTGTATGTGGAGCCAAACGTGGTCAGGATGTGTAGTGACAGTTTCTTGAGAACAGGGACATCAGCTGCAGGCACTATCTTTCCCCAGAAAGTAACAGGGTCACAATCACCAGTCCGCTCCTTCAAAGACACATTTTCTTGCAGCGCAATCAACTCCATTTGCAGTGATGCAACATCTATCCATTTGAAGGTCTGTTTTTTTCCTCCTCTGACAACGGTCACATTTGTGACCAAGATGGTTCTGGATGAGCAGCAGCAGTTCGCTTCCAACAGTGAAGTCATCAAGCTGGGTATTATCAGTGTTATCTGTTATCATTCACAGCTAATGAAATCAGCATCTTGCATTATTTGACCATCTCAGTGTAAGAAAAGGTTTTGTTTCCCAAAACCCAAGCTCTCCTCAGTGAACACTCCATTGCATGTTGTTGTTGACACGTACTTTGTTCTCCCCTCTGTGTTCAGGGGATACATCTGATCCAAATTACTATGACTGCCATCATAATGGAGCTTAACGTTGCCACTTTTCACGAGAAATAGGGACTCGCTGCTTATCAGGCACATTGGTTTTGTGCTGGTTCAGAGGAGAATGAATGCATACTTTTCTATCCACTCATCTTTGTATATACGATTTTATATACTGGTATTAAATACTGGGAAATTAGCTCCTTCTATCTGTGATATTACCAGTTGAACCGTGGTGAAATCTGTCAGTTTTGATTTTTTCTGCCTGCTTGTCTCGAGGTTCTGTGGATGATATTTGCGTTGATGTGATTGGGTAAAACGCGGCCTTTTGTATTTGCATATAACCACGCAACTGAATTAGACAGGGCAGTAGTAGATGTGAGGGTTGGTTCGAGAAAGAGAGGATGCTGAGTTAGAGGCCGCTGCCGCGGCTGTCAAGTTTTTTGGGGAGGACTTTGATATAACTAAATGCGATGTTGTTCGGTCCGTATTGACCCTTCTCTGGGTCCGGATCCGGACCGCGGTCCGCCAGTTGAGTTTGGCTGCTGTAGGGCTATAGCAGCTAACACATGCAGATGAGAAGATGAGAAATACAGCAATTTTGAAGATGGTGAAGATGACCCAGGGGAAGATGAGAGGGGGATTAGTTGGAAAAGGGCAGGAGGATTTACATCCAGGATCGTCAGCTTTGTCAGGCCTGCAGCTGGAAAGCACTTAACCAAACAAGGTGCCTGAACTGGAGGGGCCTCTCTGGGATTGACTCTACGTATCTATGGGCCCTGCGCTGACTGACTGCACCACGGCCTTTTCATTAGTCTAAATACGACGTCCCTCGGCCTAATACTGAAACTAGATCACTTCCCAACTCACCTGACCTCTGATGAGAGTTTAAAGAAGTAAAACCAGCAAAGATGTGGTGTGTGTGTTTTCTCCCCGTACATACCACTGTGATAGTTTTCATGTCTCTAGGCTACTCTCCCCCGAGGTCTCTACCCTAGTACGGTAGCAATCTACAGTATCTGTCTCAGTGGTGCTATGGACTGTACATATGAATAATATTGGGGAGTTGCTTCTGATGACTTGGTTGGTGACAGGCTCCTTGGCACAGACTCTGGCATTTCTCAGTGCCTCCAACCATAGTAAATGTCACTGCTGAGACCTATGTAATAGTACACTTGGTGCAGCTGATTTTTATAATGAGTCATATGGCAACGTCCCATTAGATATCCAAACAAACAAATGAGCAATCTAACACCAAGTGAGCCGTTAAAACCCCTTAAGGTCGAAGGGCCCGGGGCTGGGTTTCTACCAAGCTTGTCTCACGTTGCCATACCTCCAAAATCATGCCGTTTTCACGCCTCCCTTGGAGGTCTGGAGAAATGTGTATTGAAAAAACGGTTGAAATGGTCCTCTGGCTCCCAGTGGCAAGATGTTGATTGGATGTTCCATTTCAAGAAACCTCACCCCATACGCCCGTAGAAGGGATGCTAGGTGTTATGTTTTCCGTCCAGGAAACTATGCTAGTTTCAAGTGATCGTTTTCAAGTTTTTAAACATTTTATATTTATTGAAATTGAAAGTAGATTACGCTGATAAAGTCAAATGTCACAACGTGTTCTAAACCGCTTTGGTGAAAAACACACTTTTTCCTTGTCTCCGTTCATCCACATGGCTGCGCTTTGCTACCACCGAAAATATCGTGAAGATTGCATAGTATTTTGTTTTTGTAAGGACCCAAAAAACAAAGGCAGTGGGAAAACCTATTCAAGTAAGTAAAAAAAAAAAAATGTATGTTAAAAAAACAATATATTATTAGCTAGCTGGCTAGCTGGCCACTTTGTAATCTAACTCAACTGAGCTGCTAGCTAGCTAGGTAACTTTACACACTGTTTGGCTAAGTGAATGAAATGTCATCATCTTGCTAGCTATCTTGATGTAATCATTGTAAATTAAAAACACAGTCTCCAAATGCATTTGGAGAGGATAGCCATGAAAGAGGGTGAAATTGCAGCTCCAGCTGTCAGTTAAGGGAGCTTGTGGGCTACACTGTGGGGGGACATTATGAAAATATTCTACAGTTCCAGTCCCTAGAGGGGAAAACTTTGAGGACAGAGAGAAAATAGCAACATAATATTTAGTGCTATCTAATTTGAGTGTAATGAAGCCTGTTTCTTTGTGATGTTTTCTGTCCTCACATATGGAAAGCTGTATAAGCTTTTATGTAGCTTTTATGTAGCTTTGAAAATGACAAAGGAAGAGAGAGGTCCCTATGGATGTCCTAAGAGACTAAGGGTATATCCTATATTCCATGGGTTATATGTGTCAGCCTTCCTATGTTAACAAATGTTGTATACAAAAATACAGTTAAACACAACACACGATGTGTAAACGTATTACAATTGGAGCAAGCCAACCCTGCTGGAGGTCTGCTGGGTGTGCAGGTTTCTGTTTCAGCCCAGCAATAACACACCTGATTGAACTTATCAAATCTAACGAGTTGATAATAAAGTGTGCTATAGCTGGGATGGCGGTCTGCTCACCCAGTCGATCAGGGATCAGTGGAGCACGGTTGGCCATCACTGGTATGTATTATAATTGTTTTACCAGAATGTATACTTTAGTAATATTAGCCTACTTGTTACACTCAATGATCTATTGTTGTTTAGACTAAGATGTCTGTCTTATCTTTACATACAAGCTATCTTATTTGTACATTTTGAAGTGATGAAGTGTTGATTCTTTAAAATGAAGTGTTTAAACTTGTTTTAATTGATAAACTATTTTTCAAAATGAACTACACTGTAAAAGTAAAAATGAGTGGATTGTCAATTTAAGTGATTTTCAATTCGTTTTATTTTGCATTCTGCACTAGTGGTTCAACCTATTTCTTGTGGATTAGCTTAGTTTTAAAAACTTAACTCTTCCCTCAACCCATTATTCATCATTCAATGAAAGCATACAAATTGCGTTTATGCCATCGCGCTTGCAACTACGTATCTATGATGTCATGATGCCAGATCGATGTCATGACGTCATAGACCACATTCTGAAGTCAATGCATTGTAAGTTGAGACACAAAATCATGCAATGCCACATCAGGGCATTCAAACGGGCTAGCACAACTTCAACATCAACCACGTCCAACGTTAGTTAGTTAGTGAGCTTTTTTAAACAGTGTTGATCACATCTGAGAATCATAGACTTTTCTGATCTCAACATTGAAAGTGCTTTGCATTTTCTCCCCAGGATTGAATTCACACAACACCACAATAGTGTCCTGACGAGAGAGTACATTTTGTACACCAGGCAAAATTGTGCTTCCTTAGCTCATTGTTATGGATGTATCCAAATAAACGTCACTAGCAAACAGCATAAAGAAACGCAAATGCAGCTACTGTTATTTTGGCTGCACTGTTTGACCTGACTAAGTTAGCCATAGTTGGCTAGCTAGTGTGGGGGAAATTCTAACCAAAAGGAAAGAGACTGTATTCTCCAAACAACTTTATTGTAAGATTTGTAAAAAATGAAGCAAATCACCATTACCAACAATGGTTAAGAGTTGAAAGTTTAACATACATAGTCAGGTCTCTGCTTTTGTAGAAAAAGTAAAACCGCTTTTGTCTACGTGGCAGTTTAGCAGATGTGTAGAAACAGGGGCAGAGCATAGTATAAAAGGCTATTTGTATCAAGGCACAAGGCGAGACCCAGATGCAGACACAAGAGGGAAATGGTCGGTGTCTTACAATGTTTAATTATCCAAAAGGGTAGGCAAAAGAATGGTCGTGGACAGGCAAAAAGGTCAAAACCAGATCCGAGTCCAGGAGGTACAGAGTGGGTGGCAGACCAGCTCGTGGTCAAGACAGGCAAAATGGTCAGGCAGGCGGGTACAGAGTCCAGAAACAGGTAAGGGTCAAAACCAGGAGGACTAGAAAAAGAAGAATAGCAAAAAGGAGTACCGGGAAAAACACGCTGGTTGACGTGACTAAACATACAAGACGAACCGGCACAGAGAGACTGGAAACACAGGGATAAATACACTAGGGAAAATAAGCGACACCTGGAGGGGGTGGAGACAATCGCAGGAACAGGTGAAACGGATCAGGGCGTGCGAGTTTGTTTGTCTGTGCAGATTAAGATAGCCCGAAGTTGATAGAATGAGGGCTCAACCGTAAAACTGTGTTTTGTTACAGTTCACACTATATTGTGCTCCTTCCTGCAAGGTTCCACACAGCAGTCTTCCTGCAGATAGTGAACCCACGGGATGTCTCACATGCTGTTGTCACACCTAAACGGATCTTAGCTATGCACCTTGTCTTATGACTAAGTCACACAAAGACAAGTTTGTATAAGGTTGGAAAAAACACTAGCATATAACAAAAGACTATTCTTTAACTTCTCTAGGATAGGGGGCAGCATTTTCACTTTTGGATAAATAGCGTGCCCAATTTCAACTTCCTTCCACTCATCCCCAGAATATAAGATATGCATATTATTAGTAGATTTGGATAGAAAACACTCTGAAGTTTCTAAAACTGTTTGAATCATGTCTGTGAGTATAATAGAACGTATGTAGCAGGCAAACCCCCGAGGACTAACCATTCAGATTTTTATTTTTAGGTCACTGTCTGTTCAATGAGGTTTCATTGGGATACTAGATTTCTAATCAACCTGTTTGCAGTTCCCACTGCTTCCAATTGATGTCACCAGTCTTTGGAAATAGGTTGAGGTTATTCCTTTGTGCAATGAAGAAGTACGGCCATCTTGAATCAGTGTAACGTTATGTGTACTGTTTGAGAGTTGCGCAAGACTAGAAAAGTAGCATTAGTTTGTTGTCCTCCTGTATTGAAAACAGATAGACCCGTCTTCAATTTGATCGATTATTAACGTTTAAAAATACCTAAAGTGTCACGTTCCTGACCTATTTCTGTTAGTTTGTTGTATGTGTTAGTTGGTCAGGACGTGAGTTTGGGTGGGCATTCTATGTTTTCTGTTTCTATGTTGGTTTAAGGGTTGCCTGGTATGGCTCTCAATTAGAGGCAGGTGTTTGGCGTTTCCTCTAATTGAGAGTCATATTGAGGTAGGTTGTTTCACAGTGTTCGTTGTGGGTGGTTGTCTCCTGTGTCAGTGTTTGTCGCACCATACGGGACTGTTCGGTTTGTTTGTACATCGTTCCTTTTGTGTAGTCTATTTTCCCTGTTCGTGCGTTCTTAGTGTTATATGTAGTTCGTATAGTTCAGGTTTGTCTACATTTGTTTTGTTATTTTGTTAATTATTTCAAGTGGTTTCGTTTCGTGTTTTTCCCGTCTTGTTTTATTAAAATTATGTCATATCAACCCGCTGCGCCTTGGTTCAATCACTACTCCTCCTCTTCGGTTGTAGAGGAGGAGGAATACCGTTACATAAAGTTGTATTACAAAAGTAGTTTGAAATGTTTTGGCAAAGTTTACACGTAACTTTTGAGATATTTTGTTGTTTTTTTCTGGATCAAACGTGCCAAATAAATGTACAATTTGGATATACACTGCTCAAAAAAATAAAGGGAACACTTAAACAACACAATGTAACTCCAAGTCAATCACACTTCTGTGAAATCAAACTGTCCACTTAGGAAGCAACACTGATTGACAATAAATTTCACATGCTGTTGTGCAAATGGAATAGACAAATGGTGGAAATTATAGGCAATTAGTAAGACACCCCCAAAAAAGGAATGGTTCTGCAGGTGGTGACCACAGACCACTTCTCAGTTCCTATGCTTCCTGGCTGATGTTTTGGTCACTTTTGAATGCTGCCGGTGCTTTCACTCTAGTGGTAGCATGAGACGGAGTCTACAACCCACACAAGTGGCTCAGGTAGTGCAGTTCATCCAGGATGGCACATCAATGCGAGCTGTGGCAAAAAGGTTTGCTGTGTCTGTCAGCGTAGTGTCCAGAGCATGGAGGCCCTACCAGGAGACAGGCCAGTACATCAGGAGACGTGGAGGAGGCCGTAGGAGGGCAACAACCCAGCAGCAGGACCGCTACCTCCGCCTTTGTGCAAGGAGGTGCACTGCCAGAGCCCTGCAAAATGACCTCCAGCAGGCCACAAATGTGCATTTGTCTGCTCAAACGGTCAGAAACAGACTCCATGAGGGTGGTATGAGGGCCCGACGTCCACAGGTGGGGGTTGTGCTTACAGCCCAACACCGTGCAGGACGTTTGGCATTTGCCAGAGAACACCAAGATTGGCTAATTCGCCACTGGCGCCCTGTGCTCTTCACAGATGAAAGCAGGTTCACACTGAGCACATGAGCACATGTGACAGACGTGACAGAGTCTGGAGACGCCGTGGAGAACGTTCTGACGTGGAGGAGGACGTAGGAGGGCAACAACAGAAATGCCACCCCACACCAGCATGACCGGTTTGGCGGTGGGTCAGTCATGGTGTGGGGTGGCATTTCTTTGTGGGGCCGCACAGCCCTCCATGTGCTCTCCAGAGGTAGCCTGACTGCCATTAGGTACCGAGATGAGATCCTCAGACCCCTTGTGAGACCATATGCTGACACATGCACATTTGTGGCCTGCTGGAGGTCATGGAGGACAACTACTGTGATTATTATTATTTGACCATGCTGGTAATTTATGAACATTTGAACATCTTGGCCATGTTCTGTTGTAATCTCCACCTGGCATAGCCAGAAGAGGAGTGGCCACCCCTCATAGCCTGGTTCCTCTCTAGGTTTCTTCCTAGGTTTTGGCCTTTCTAGGGAGTTTTTCCTAGCCACCGTGCTTCTACACCTGCATTGCTTGCTGTTTGGGGTTTTAGGCTGGGTTTCTGTACAGCACTTTGAGATATCAGCTGATGTAAGAAGGGCTATATAAATACATTTGATTTAAATGTGATTTATTTGAATGGGTTATAGCTTTTACCTCTGTAAAACACATCTCCTTTCTCACCCTTTAATCTCTCTCCACCCTGCTCTGCTTTCTCATCCTCTGTTCCCTGACCTATTCCCTGACCTCCTCTCACTTTCCTATCTCATCCTCATGTTCTCTCTACCCAAACCCTCCTTTCTCCCTATTCTCTCGTACCCTCCTCTCTCCCCCTCCTCTCTCCCCCTCCTCTGCCCTCTCCTATCCTCGACTGGGCCAATTCCAAATTGTTCCCTAAACCTACGTCCTATGCAATTGTGAAGATCTGAGCGGATTTGCTTGGTATTTAAGCAATATGGTATAACTTCAACCAAATGAGGCAAGATTGATTAAACCTGTCAAATAGTTTAAGATCTACACAAGTATAGTGCCTTCAGAAAGTATTCCACTTTTCCAAATTTTGTTACTTTACAGCCTTATTCGAAAATGGATTAAATTAATGTTTTTCCTCACAATGCCCCATAATGACAAAGCGAAAACAGTTTATTTTATGTTTGCAAATTAACTCAAAATGAAAAACTGAAATATCTTATTTTTTATACAGTTGAAGTCGGAAGTTTACATGCACTTAGGTTGGAGTCACTAAAACTTGTTTTTCAACAACTCCACAAATTTCTTGTTAACAAAATATAGTTTTGGAAAGTCGGTTAGGACATTTACTTTGTGCATGAAACAAAAAACAACTCCAACAATTATTTACAGACATTATTTCACTTATAATTCACTGTATCACAATTCCAGTTGGTCAGAAGTTTACGTACACTAAGTTGACTGTGCCATTAAACAGCTTGGAGTATTCCAAAAAATGGTGTCATGGCTTTAGGCAAATTGATAGGCAAAATGACATCATTTGAGTCAATTGGAGGTGTACCTGTGGGTGTATTTCAAGGCCTACCTTCAAACTCAGTGCCTCTTTGCTTGACATTATAGGAAAATCAAAAGAAATCAGCCAGGACCTGAGGAAACAAATTGTAGACCTCCACAAGTCTGGTTCATCCTTGGGAGCAATTTCCAAACGACTGAAGCTACCACGTTCATCTGTACAAGCAATAGTACGCAAGTATAAACACCATGGGTGTCACGCCCTGACCTTAGAGATCCTTTTTATGTCTCTATTTGGTTTGGTCAGGGTGTGATTTGGGGTGGGTATTCTATGTTCTTTAGTTCTATTATTTGTATTTTTATGTTTTGGCTGGGTAGGGTTCTCAATCAGGGACAGCTGTCTATCGTTGTCTCTGATTGAGAACCGTCCACTCGTCCAAGTGCCGATGCATTTGTGGCATGATGTGAACAGTACGAATTTGTGTCACTACCAAAGTCTAATGGTTTTAAACGACTGTTTTGTATTGTCTGGAAACTCACTTGTAGAATTCGCTTGCAGTAGGTCTCTTAAAAAAAGAGAAGCCGTGCAATGTTATTAAACAGAGGTGCCTAGTTATTCTTCTGTTGTTGATATCAGGTAACTTACAACCTAACCCTGGCCCTGATATGCAATGTCTCCAAACCTCCTCTGATTTTAAATCAAGATCTGGTTTTGGTATTTTTCATTTAAATGTACGCAGCCTGTTGTCAAAAATTGATGGGGTTAGGATTTGGGCTAAATCAACTGGAATCACTTATTGTGCTTTGTGGTCACAGCATACAGTATACTGTACGCTTAAAAGTCATCTGTGTACTGCTTTACCATTCTGGCGCCATATCTTATAAACACTATTCCATTTAAACCTTTTACTGCAGTGGGCTAATTCAGGATCATGCAGAGTGATTGTTGGTAGTCTTCAACAAATCTTCTTTGAAACAAAAATGTACCTGTACCGTGTCAGACATAGATTTGAAATGTATTCAATTTCGAGTTTGCATCCCAATATTACACTTTATATACATCACAGCAGACTGAAATATAACAAAACAGTTTGACATAGAAACACCAGATTTTCATCGTGTTTAATAAAAAAAATATGAATAACATTCCATCCCATGAGGCCAAAGAGTTGAAATGGTTAATGACTGTAGGGACAGGCTATGTAAACTTATACGTTGTGTATAATAATATAGTAATAGAGAAGAATATACATCCCTATACTATGACAGAGACAGACACTCTCATAGTCACTTCAGTTTCAACTAGATATAACGATGATACTTTCAGTGAACTGCAATATCCATAATGCGTTTGGGACACTCTAATCACAAAAACACACACATATAATCCATTATGAGGAATGGACTTAAATTAACCATTTTTCCTCCTTTCCAGTAACGAATTCCTGAGTGTCCCAAATCCTGGGAGAGAGAGAGAGGCTAAGAATACACTTTATGACAGGTGGCACCAGAAGCATGTGTGATGCATAACACATGAGAGAGAGAGAGAAGCTGGGGTGTCATCAGGCAGAATGAGCAGGATTCATCAAGCACATCTGAAAACATCCCGAAACATTTCACATGACGTCTGTCTCCCACTCTCTGGGTGCTCCTACTGTAACTCATAGACGTCATGGTAATTGGAGGTGAGCAGACGTGGTGGACGTTTTAGACATATTCGACAACTGGGCTGTCATCCAATTAGCGCTGATCTGGTTGTTTATCAACTGCAGACATCATTTTGCTTCATTTAGAATAATGTGTATCATTATGAATTATGTGAGGATGAGGATCCTCCCATATGTATATACTGTACATACCACTATGCTGTGGAGTGTGTGTGTGTGTGTGAGCGTGCGTGTGTCAGAGTGTGTGTGATGGAATAATCAATGGCCCAACTTTACACATTGACAAAGACAGGCCCTTGACCAACAGGAAGCTATGGTCATGCCTGGTGATTCCATTCAACCCTCAGTAGTCCTCACCAGTCTCTCCTCCTACTCCAGTCTGCACCGATGATGCAGGGAAAAACCAGGGACTGCAAAGAAAAACTGCTGAGGTACTAAAAGCACTTGAGGAGAGACTGGTTTCCTCAACGTGCCTTTTGGCTAATAAAAATGCTTACATACAATGAGAGAAATACACGAGCAATCAATATTTTATGTAAAAGCCAGGGATGGGCCTCAGAAAAGCAACAGAGAGGGGAGCAGAGGGGATGGAGCCAGGAGGAGATGAAAAATAGATTGCATTAATACAGCACAGTGATTTACTACAATTATGTGATCTGTCATAGGACTGGGACTGAGCAGTGAAGAGAGGGAATTGATAAGAGAGAGAGGGAGGAAGAGAGCGAGGAAGGTAGGGAGAGAAAAAGAAGAAAAGGGAATTCATCCTGGGCCTCTCTACCACTTTTCCCGGTCGTGTGCGAAAGAAAGGGACTACTACTTCACTACCACCCAGCCCAGAAGGCAAGCCACAACAATAAAATAGGGAGGCAAAAGAGAGAGAGAGAGACAGAAAGAAAGAGAAGAGAGAAAGAGGAGTGACAAAAAGTGCCACCCAGTGTAAATTCTTCATTCGAAATCCAGCCAGGCAACAGGCCCCAGTCTCAGTGGTCCTATACTCCTCTACAACCCTACACAGTGTAGCCATCCACCGTCACATTCTCCTTCTCTGCTCAATGTTCCATGACAACAAGGTGAGACGGACAGCAGAGGTTAGCCTGAACAGCTGCTTCCTGGCCTGGAAATTCCAGGCATTGAGGACCATCTGTCTATATGTTCACTGATGTATATGGGAGCCATCTATCAGGCTGCAGCTCTACATCTGCCGGACCCGTCAGGCCTGGTGCCTTCTGCAGGGCGCCCAACAATGAGAACTACTTCTTCACTTTGTGTCACACAGAATAGCTGATTTGATTAAGTCCTGGGCTCTCATTATGTTAGGTAGGGGTGTAGAATTTCAATGACAATCCATAATGCATGACCAGTTTTGTTGCCATGGCGACATAAATTCAAGGTTACTGGCTCAGACGCATAATTGGGTGTGCATTGAGCGCTGAAGAGGTGCTGTTAAAATTCTCCTCATGAAAGTGAAGCATTAATCATGCTGTCGCAAATTGCAAAGTACTCATAATCAGTTGAAATGCCTTGCAAAGAGAGAAAGTGTTAAAGTTCCAATGCAGACGTTTTTATCTCACTGTCAAATCATTTCTGGGTAACAGTTAAGTACCTAACTGTTTTCATGGAAGAAAAAAAATATGCAAAAATAGGTTCTTAGCAAAGGGTAATTTCACAAGCAAGATTTTTGCTAGGACTGTCTTGGAGTGGTCTAAGTGGGGAGGAGAAAACTGAAAATGAGCTGTTATTGGCAGAGAGGTTTGGAACTCTCTTTTTTATTGGTCTATTAACTAATTTCCACATGGTGATGTCACAATGGAAGCCCAAAACTGCATTCCACCAAAACAGGCTGACATTTCAGGCAGTCTTTTCAAACACCTCTTACACTAACAGGGCATTATCATAATTTTAACAATTTCCCAGTATTATTCCAATCTCATAGAGCGGAAATATATATAAAACACAGGAAAATCAAATTGTTGATGCACTGGGCCTTTAAGACAAACCAAAATGATTCCATTAACAGAAACCAAGCCAATACAGTGAAAGCACACTGATCTGAACATTTTGAAGGAAACCTCTCAATTTCTTTCTTTAATTTTTTTTGCACTTTCTTGTAAGTTGGTCTCACTTCATTTGGCCCTCATCTTGCTCTCCCGGGCAGGAATGTACCCTGATTCGGTGCAGAGCTCGAAATGATGGGAATCAATTCTCACAAGAGTTCAGGACCTATATGACAAGCAGAGCCTCCAGCTCGCGCCTCATCAGACCCATTTCAACAGCAGACAAAAGGGAAAAGATTTCTGCCCCTGTGTCTTCTCTGCTTAAATCCCATTGAAAATCAGCTCATGCCTTCTCTTGTCTGCACCCACTTATTTTATTGATGCTGTTTTGAGGGCATAGACACTAGACAGAGGGATGTTATAGGAGACAAGGAGGAGTAAGGGAGGGGCGTCAATCCCTTGATATAATACCTTCTTTCCTCCCCCCCTTTTTAAGAAATCACTTTTAGCATTGCTAACAAGTATCATATGAAAAATACAAATTGCTGATTGAGGATAGGATAGAGAAGATACTTTTGGAGTAATGGAAAAGTTTAAAGGCAGATTAGATTAGGAAAAGAGAGTGCACGTGGCCCGAAGTTTTGAATGACTTGTGGATAGTTGATTTAGCATATAGGTCTATAATGGTTCTACTATATCTATAGGGGTGGTTGTGAGCTCTCATATATTCTTCTTCCATTTTACTGTAACTATGTGGGCTATACCATTAACTACCCCAGTCCATTAGTATGGGGTGAGCCATAACCCTCACACAGCTAATAATCATAAATCCAATGAGATTCATAAGCCATCAAAATGGCATTTATGATCTCTGACAGGCTGTTTTAGATATTCATGGCTTGAAGGTACAGTATATGCTGCATTGGACCAATAGTCCACTCCATTTATTCATTTCTTGAAAAAAATATGGCAGTGAATCTTTATTTTGGTGCGGTTTTATTTTCGAATATCTCAGCAGGTGGTGTGTGTATATGTCCATTGAATTACTTCGTACGGCTACTCATCTCTTTTACGAGAACCGTATTCTTCTGCTGGTAAAATGTGAAGAACTCACAGCAGTCAGTTCGGTCAGTTTATAGGCCAGTGGATTCAAACCAACATGCTAACCTATGGATTAGTGGTATATTTAAACTGCAAAAAAAAAGATGCAGTTTACTTTAGCAACAGTTTAGCAAAATTGTTAAACGTTTTAAAAACATTTATAGCAAATGCAACAGTTGGACAATGCATGAAGATACTCCAAATTTCTAAATTTTTTATAATCCATCAGAAATTGACTGATTTATAGCATAAAACACATTTTACTGGCACGGACAAGTAAGGAATAGAGTTCAAGGTATTCCCATTTTATATGTGCTAAAAAAAATATTATATGTGCCTTAATTGCAAAAATACATCGTGTGTACAGTGCATTCGGAAAGTATTCAGACCCCTTGACATTTTCAACATTTTGTTACGTTACAGCCTTATTCTAAAATGTATAAAATATTAATTATTTCTCAATACCCCATAATGACAAAGTAAAACAGGTTTTTAGAAATGTTTGCAAATGTATTACAAATAAATGTAAAAAACACCTTATTTACATAAGTATTCAGACCCTTTGCTATGAGAATCGAAATTGAGCTCGTGTGCATCCTGTTTCCATTGATCATCCTTGAGATCTTTCTACAACTCGATTGGAGTCCACCTATGGTAAATTCAATTGATTGGACATGATATGGAAGGGCACACCTCTCTGTATAACGTCCCACAGTTGACATTGCAAGCCATGAGGTCAAAGGTATTGTCCGTAGACCAGACAGGACTGTGTCGAGGCAAAGATCTGGGCAAGGAAACCAAAACATTTCCGCTGCATTGAAGGTCCCCAAGAACACAGTGGTCTCCATCATTCTTAAATCCACCAAGACTCTTCCTAGAACTGGCTGCCCGGGCAAACTGAGCAATCGGGGGAGAAGGGCCTTGGTCAGGGAGGTAACCAAGAACCCGATGGTCACTCTGTCAGAGCTCCAGAGTTCCTCTGTAGAGATGGGAGAACCTTCCAGAAGCACAACCATCTCTGCAGCTCTCCACCAATTAGGCATGTATGTTAGAGTGGCCAGACGGAAGCCACTCCTCAGTAAAATGCACATGACAGCCCGCTTGGAGTTTGACAAAAGGCACCTAGGACAAAAGGACTCTGACCATGAGAAACAAGATTCTCTGGTCTGATGAAACTCTTTTGCCTGAATGCCAAGCGTCACGTATGTAGGAAACCTGACACCATCCCTACGGTGAAGAATAGTGGTGGCAGCATCATGCTGTTGTTGGATGTTTTTCAGCAGCAGGGACTGGGAGACTAGTCAGGATCGAAGGAAAAAGGAACGGAGAAAAGTACAGAGAGATCCTTCATGATAACCTACTCCAGAGCGCTCAGGACCTCAGTATGTGTCACAAACGCCAGAAGTGGTGGGTGCAGAGTCAGATGCAGAGAGCAGAGGATACTGGGGAAACCAACTTTATTAGGAATCCCAAAACCAACGCCCAAAACAACGGGCGAAAATCGACAGAAAAATGTCCAACCCGACACAGGGCGCAAACGGACAGGAACACAAACACGCACAACCTGACTAACAGAAAAACAATCTCGCACAAACACAGGCTTAAATAGACATGAATCAAGAAACAAAATAAGAGACAGGTGCAACCAATAAGACCAAACAAACGGAAAAGGGCATCGGTGGCGGCTAGTAGACCGGCGACGACGACCGCCGAACGCCGCCCGAACAGGCAGGGGAGCCACCTTCGGTGGGAGTCGTGACAGTCTGGGTGAAGGTTCAGCTTCCAACAGGACAATGACCCTAAGCACACAGCCAAGACAAAGCAGGAGTGGCTTCGGGACAAGTCTCTGAATGTCCTTGAGCGGCCCAGCCAGAGCTCAGACTTGAACCCAATCAAACATCTCTGGAGAGACCTGAAAATAGTTGTGCAGCGATGCTCCCCATCCAACCTGATAGAGCTTGAGAGGATCTGCAGAGAAGAATGTGAGAATCTCCCCAAATACAGATGTGCCAAGCTTGTAGTGTCATACCCAAGAAGACTCAAGGCTGTAATTGAAGCCAAAGGTGCTTCAACAAAGTACTGAATAAAGGGTCTGAATACTTATGTAAATGTGATATTTCAGTTTTATATTTAAATACATTTGCTACAATTTCTAAAAACCTGTTTTTGCTTTGTCATTATGGGGTATTGTGCGTAGATTGACGAGGAAAACATACAATTTAATCAGTTTTAGAATAAGGCTGTAATGTAACAAAATGTTGAAAATGTCAAGGGGGCTGAATACTTTCCGAATTCACTTTATTTGCATGTGTGAATAGATTAACATAAAGGGGAGGGACATGGTTGCAACCACAAAGCACTTGCTCTGTCTACCCTACCTGCACTGTCTATACTGTCTCATTAATTAATGTTATTGTCAGGTTCTCTTGCATAGTTCACCAAATGTGCCAATAGCAAGATACCCTTGGATTAAAAATCAACATGTTTGTGTAGCGTGGTTCGTTCTGCGTTGTGTAATTTAATGAGGACACTGCCACAACTTGAGGTCTGCTTTTTGGATTTTTATTTGTCCTGCGCATGAAGAGACAACGTACAATATGTTAGCCCTTTGGCGCAGTCACAGCTCTCAGGAATCTCGCTAACTGAAGGCAAGAGAGAGCAACCAAAAATAAATAACAGGTGCTGCATGCACACATTCAGTGCACAACAGCGCACAACAACACAATGCAAGTGAAATGATATACAACATCATTTGGACCAAAAAAAATACATATCTGAGACAATGTACGATATGTTAGCCCTTGGCGCAGTCACAGCTCTCAAGCACCTGCGCGAGCACCTGGAAACTCACTCAAACACTGTCCCAAGGACCCACAAGAGAGCTCGATAAAACTTTTTAAAGTACAATATGTACAATATAAATATTTAACAAAACTTATGCAACCATAACAGCACATTGTGTAACATTAACGCAGTTTTATATTGAAAAATAGAGGAGCTAAGGACAACATACCTCGCTAACTGAAGGTCAGGCAAGAGAGAACAATAGGAGGGTACGGTAACACAGATACCCCACGATGGACCTAACCAAAATGTACAACACTTTTACAATATAGATATGAAAAAGGGTTTGCACACAAAAAATAACATTAGCTATGCAGCTGTAATAAAATAAAAAGCACACTCTGAATTATTATTATTGTTATTATCAAATTATTAACATCCCCTCTTGATCTAGCCTATTTGAACTGGTCATTGTGTGCAAGTTGGTGTGTAATCTAGGGGAACAACGTCACACTGCTACACTTAGCTCTAGATTAAACATCCCCTCCACGCTAACTCGGCTAACTTGGCATGTAACACAGCACATGAAAACAGTACACAGGCATCAAATTAGGACCTGAGAAGATAACCGCATGCAAGGCCTATCACTGATCACCTTCAAAGGTCCGTGTACAACACGGGAAGACATTTTGTTTGTGAAGTCTTTACAAAACGTGCCCTTGCTACTGTATTTGCCACTTATCATTCTGATGAGGGGTGGTTCTTTAAAGCTGCTCAACAGGGATCTACCAACGGGAGGATGGGGTTTGGGTTTTAATGAGAGCTTGTTCTCATCCTCCCCTACTGTCACAGGTGTATGAAATGATGTGCCATTGGAGCTCAGTGGGATTAACACAGGCCTAACCCAGTCAATTAGAAATTAAGGCCAACTAGTCTTGGCTGTTTTGTTTTTATTCTTCACAACCCATGCTTTAGAGATGACAACACAAATACTGCCTCTACTCAAGATCCCACGCATGCCCTGTTATCACTGAGTTATTCTATGTTTCTAACGTTGTAAGTTATTGTACACTTTGAAATCCTAGCTCATTCTTGTTATTACTGTTGGCCCTAGATGTAAATTGTTTGATTTAAAGATGTTGGTGTTGAATTCATTGCCAGCCTTGACGGAATCATCAGATTTACTCCCTTCTAACCCCGAGAGGGCCCATACTCCCCTGTCCTCTGTGTGAACCCAGGATACTGCCCCATATGGTATGTCCACCCATTCCCCTTGACATGGGGCTGATGTGTAGCACGTAAAGAGAGGTAGCATGTGTGCCAAATGTGTGTCAGTGTTTTTACCTTGTGACCCACTCATGTGCTTTTATGTGTTGTACCATTCCATTCTATGTTTAATTGCCAATGTTCAAATTTGCTTCATGTAAATAAAGAGACAGCCTGTCAGCCAGATAGATACATTGGCTTCAGAAAGTATTCATATCCCTTGACTTGTTCCACATTTTGTTGCGTTACAGTCTGAATTCAACATTTATTTAATAGATTGTTATTCTCAACCATTGACACACAGTACCCCATAACGACAAAGTGTTTCAGATTTTGTATTTATTTATTGAAAATTAAATACAGAAATATCTTATATACATAAATATTCACACCCCTGAGTCAATACTTTGTTTAAAACACCTTTGGTGGCATTTACAGCTGTGAGTCATTTTGGGTAAGTCTCTAAGAGCTTTGCACACCTGGTTTGTACAATATTTGCACGTTATTCTTTTAAAAAATCTTCAAGCTCTGTCAAGTTGATGGTTGATCATTGCTAGACAGCCATTTTCAAGCATTGACATAGATTTTCAAGCCAGTTTAAGTCAAAACTGTAGTAATAAGTAATAAACTTGTAACGGCAGTCTATCTCTTCCTCCTCTTCGGACGAGGAGAGGCGACAAGGATCGGAGGACCAATATGCAGAGTGGTAAGTTTCCATGATTTTAATATCCACGAAAACAAGATACAATACAAAATAACAAAATAACTAACCGTAACAGTCCCGTGTGGCACAAACACTGACACAGGAAACAAACACCCACAAACCAAACGTGAAACCTAGGCTGCCTAAGTATGATTCTCAATCAGGGACAAAGATTGACAGCTGCCTCTGATTGAGAATCATACCAGGCCGAACGCAAAACCCCAACATAGAAAAACACACATAGACAACCCACCGCAACTCACGCCCTGACCCTACTAAATAAAGATAAAACAAAGGAAATAAAGGTCAGACCGTGACGAAACTAAGAAATAAATAATCACAAAACTTGTCAAGTCCTTGCCAATGACAAGCATACCCATAACATGATGCAGCCACCACCATTCTTTAAATTTGAAGAGTGGTACTCAGTGATGTGTTGTGCTGGAATTGCCCCAAACAAAACGCTTTGTATTCAGAACAAAACATTAATTTATGAATGTTGCAAACAGGATGCATGTTTTGGAATATTTTTCTTCTGTACATGCTTCCTTCTTTTCACTCTGTCATTTAGGTTAATATTGTGGAGTAACTACAATGTTGTTGATCCATCCTCAGTTTTAAAATCACCATTGGCCCCATGGTGAAATCCCTGAGCAGTTTCCTTCCTTTTTGGCAACTGTTAGGAAGGACGCCTGTATCTTTGTAGTGACTGGGTGTATTAATACACCCTCCAAAGCCTAATTAATAACTTCACCATGCTCAAAGGGATATTCAGCATCTGCTTTTTTTTGTACCCCACATCTACCAATGTGGGTTACTGAGATTGGGTCGTCATTCAAAAATCATGTTAACCACTACTTTTGAACACGGAATGAGTCCATGCAACTTATTATGTAATTTGTTCAGCACATTTTTACTCCTGAACTTATTTAGGCTTGCCATTGACTCAAAACATTTAAGCTTTTACATTTTTATTAATTACAAACATTTTCTACAAACAAAATTCAATGTTGACATTATGGGGTATTATGTGTAGATCAGTGACACAACATCTCAATCTAATCCATTTTAAATTCTGTCTGTGGAAAAAATAAAGGGGTGGGAATACTTTTTGAAGGCACTGTAGAGAGATAAACATAGATATAGAAACATAGATATAGAAACATAGATTGATAATAACATAGATACATGGACAGACGGATCAGGGAATGTGTTGGTCAAGCATAGAGGCCCATAGATACAGCAGTTGTAAAGACATGTCAGTCCTGTTCATTGCACCCAGTGCATGATGCATGGTGGCTAGAGAGGAATGCGGAATGGTCATTCACACACAGAGAAATAGGGAGTGCTCCTTTGCTCCCTGGGTACCATTGTATTGGATTGGGTGGACATTGTTAAGGGACTCTTTTGTCCCTTTAGATTTGGGATTCCCATTCAGCCAAGGCCATAGAGACCCTCTGTGCAAGCAGGCCATAGCGGGTCCTCAAACAGCTGTTTGGGATCAAGCTGAAACTCAGTTTTAAGCTGGGTTCCATTTGAGTCAACTTATTACAGATGTTTATCCCACCGAATTAGCTGAAAGCAGGATCATTCAGGCCTCTGTGTCTGCTATCAGGATGCTTTGCTACCAGAGCTTTACTGGGTCTGAAACACATCAGCATAGCTAGCTAACCTTATGATAATTCTCTGGTTCAGACCCTATAGGCCTAGTACTGGATCTGATTGAATTCAGCCTATACAGGCTTAGAGAGAGACAGACCATAGGATCCCTTACCAGTGTTCTCCCAAGCAGCTATCCAATGCACAAACTGTGGCCTCCCCCCATTGTGCTATTTACAAGGTCAAGGTTAGCGGGTCAGTGTTGCAGGCTTAGTTAAATTGGCATGCTCTTTTTGATAACGGATTACTGACTTGGTGATGGCTTGATGCTTAGTGTCACTTTTATCAAGGTCAGAGAATAATATGGAGACAAGCGGTCAGATTTGAGGACAAACAAGGCACAATTGAAGCATCTCAATAGATATCGAACACAGTGGCAAAGGGGATTTGCATAACCTGGTCTGAAGCTGATAGGATAGAGAAAGCCACTCTTGGCCCTGACAGTCTGAATGATCATTTGAGTGATTTATGCAGAAAATTGTATTTGCGAAGCAAGGGAGATAACTTAATAAACCAGGGCCTGGGTTAGTCCTCAAGAACAGAGGGCTCATTGGTGAAGAATTATACTTCTCTTCGTTGCAGGGGATGCGAGACAACAAACTACAATATTGTATTAATGTGTGGATTTGTGCGTCTTCTATTTCCTGCTTCGATTTACCATTGTTTTATACAGACTTTTCTGAAATGAGCAAATATTATGTGCCTACATTGCATACATATAAATGAATAATATATGTAAATGTACAGTTTAATTTCCTTATCGTAAATGTTGCATCATTACTATTAACAAAAATGAACCAAATATCAGTGAATCATCTGTAGCTTGAACCATGGCTGTGTATAATCATGAAATTACTAACCAAAGAAATGATCCTCTGTGAATGCAGATTAGTTTATGTTAAATAGGCCTGTACGGCTTGTAATATTAAGCATTTAAAAAAAGAACACTTAGTTCAGTAGTTTTCAAAACAGTGTATTGAGACACATTCCGCACGCATGCACTGTGAAATGACAACAACAGACGCATCACTGGACATAAGCTAAATTGATGTAAGGGTGTTGACCCCAGCTGAAAAGGTGTTCTATAGCAGAGTGAAATGGGACAATCTATTATTGCCTTCAGAAAGAATTCACACCGTTTGACTTTTTCCACATTGTGTTGCATTACAGCCTGAGTTTAAAATTGATTACACACTATACCCCATAATGTCGAAGTGGATTTTTACAACTTTTTACAAAATGTAAAGCTGAAATGTCTTTAGTCAATAAGTACTCGACCCATTTGCTATGGCAAGACTAAATAAGTTCAGGAGTAAAAATGTGCTTAATCTTAGGGAAGAGGGCAGTATTCGGAAGTTCGGATGACTGACGTGCCCAAAGTAAACTGCCTGCTACTCAGGCCCAGTAGCTAGGATATGCATATCATTGGTAGTATTGGATAGAAAACACTCTCAAGTTTCTAAAACTGTTACAATAATGTCTGTGAGTATAACAGAACTGATATGGCAGGTGAAAACCCGGGGAGAATCCACCTGGAAAATGTGTTTTTTGAGGTGACCACCCATTGAAATGCTTGTCTATGGGAAATTCAAAGGAAATCCTCCCAGATTGCAGTTCCTATGGATTCCACTAGATGTCAACAGCCTTTAGAAAGAGTTTAAGGCATGTTTTTTTTTTATTAGCTAGAAATTGTAGTTCTTCAAGGTGGCTCTCATTTTGACTGTAGTCTTGTGGAGTGTAGATGAGGGTGCCCACTTCATTATTTATCTCCGGTATTGAACACATTATTCTCTGTCTTAACATTTATCGTTTATTTACATATTGGGGTACCTGAGGATTGATTAGAAACGTTGTTTGACTTGTTTGGACGAAGTTTATTGGTAACTTTTGGGATTCCTTTGTATGCATTTTGAACGAGTGGAACAGGTGGATTACTGAATCAAGCGTGCCAAATAAACTGACTTTTATGGGATATAAAGAAAGACTTTATCGAACAAAATGACCATTTGTTGTGTAGCTGGGACCCTTGGGATTGGGTCCCAGCTACACAAAGACCAAGGAGGTTTTCCAATTCCTCGCAAAGAAGGTCATCTATTGGTAGATGGCTAAAAATAAAAAGGCAGACATTGAATATACCTTTGAGCATGACATTATTATTTACACTTTGGATGGGAGTATCAATAAACCCAGTCACTACAAATATACAGGTGTCCTTCTTAACTCAGTTGCCAGAGAGGAAGGAAACCAATCAGGGATTTCACCATGAGGCACTTGACGGCAGACTGGTGACTTTAAAACAGTTACGGAGTTTAATGGCTGTGATAGGTCAAAACATTGTTGTTACTCCACAATACTAACCTAAATGACAGAATAAAAAAAATATTCCAAAACATGCATCCTGTTTGCAACAAGGCACTAAAGTAATACTGCTTCTTATAAGTATTGACTCAGGGGTGTGAATACTTATGTAAATGGTATTTCTGTATTTAATTATCAATACATTTGCAAAAAAATTTAAAACATGTTGTCACTGTCATTATGGGGTATTGCGTGTAGACCTTTTTTAATCCATTTTGAATTCAGGCTGTAAGACATCAAAATGTGGAATAAGTTACTTCCCTCATCAACTCTTCCCTGACCACTGGTTGCATCACCTTTGACTTCAAAATGGCCTGAGACGCTCCCCTCCTCAAGAAACCAACACTCGACTCATCTGACGTCAAAAATATAGACCTGTATCCCTTCTTTCTTTTCTTTCCAAAACACTTGAGCGTGATGTATCTGATCAACTCTCTCGTTATCTTTCTCAGAACGATCTTCTTGACCCTAACCTGTCAGGCTTCAGGACGAGTCACTCAACCGAGACTGCTCTTCTCTGTGTCACGGAGGCTCTCTGCACTTCCAAAGCTGACTCTCTCTCCTTTGTTCTCATCCTCCTAGATCTATCTGCTACCTTCGACACTGTGAACCATCAGATCCTCCTCTCCATCCTCTCAGGCTCTGCACACTCTTGGATTGCATCCTTCCTGGCAGGCCGCTCCTACCAGGTGACGTGAAGTGGATCTGTGTCCACACCACATACTCTCACTTCTGGTGTCTCCCACAGCTCAGTTCTAGGCCCTCTCCTCTTCTCTCTATACACCAAGTCACTCAGCTCCGTCATATCCTCACATGGTCTCTACTGTCATTGCTATGTGGATGACACTCAACTACTTTTCTCCTTCCCCCTTGTGACACACCCAGGTGGTGACACGCATCTCTGAGTGCCTGGATGATATCTCAGCTTGGATGTCGGCCCACCACCTCAAGCTCAACCTCAACAAGAAGGAGCTGCTCTTCCTGCCCGCTCAAAGACCTCTGCATCAGTTAACAATTACACAGTGTCACCCTCCCAGAGTGCAAAGAACTCTGCACAACACCCTGCCATCCTCGGCAAACATCAAAGCAGTGACTCGCTCCTGCAGGTTCATACTCTACAACATCAGTAGAGTACGACCCTACCTCACACAGGAAGTGGCGCAGGTTCTAATCCAGGCACTCATCATATCATGTCTGGACTACTGCAACTCGCTGTTGACTGGGCTGCCTGCTTGTGCCATGAAATCCCTGCAACCTATCCAGAATGCTGCAGTCCCCGCCTAGTTTTCAACCTTCCCAAGTTCTCCCAAGTCACCCCGCTCCTCCACACACTCCACTGGCTTCCAGTCGAAGCTCTCATTCACTACAAGACCATGGTGCTTGCGTACGAAGCAGCAAGAGGAACTGTCCCTCCCTACCTTTAGGCTATGATCAAACCCTACACCCCAACACTAGCACTCCGGTCTGCCACCTCCGGTCTCTTGGCCCTCCCACCCCTACGGGAGGGCAGCTCCCGCTCAGCCCAGTCAAAACTCTTCATTGTCTTGGCACCTCAATGGTGGAACCAGATTTCCCCCTGCAGTCTCTGCCCATCTTCCAAAAGCACCTGAAACCCTTTCAGGTATCTTAAATAATCCCCTCCTCACCTCGACCCCCCCCCCCCCCCCCCCCCCCCTCTATGAATGTGATATGTGGTTGTCCCACCTAGTTATTGTATCTTAAGATGAATGGACTAACTGCTCTGGGTAAGAGCTTCTGCTACATGACTAAAATGTAAATGTAAAAAATGTAAATAAGTCAAGGGTATATGAATACTTTCTGAAGGCACGGTAAGTGGAGTAAGTTGGGTCTTGCTTATTATATAGTGCGTGCAAGTGTGTGTGAAGAGCCTTAGTGGTATCTCTGTCCAGCAATTATCGTATACCCTGTGAGTTCAGGGAATATACATCATAGTGCATCGGGAAGTATAGCAACAGATCTGATGTATCCAAAGCAAACACATAAGGCTTTGTAATGTATGAAGAGTGCTGCTGGGCCCTGTTAACATTTCATGTGAGTGAGTGTGAAGGGCCTTACTGATACTTGTGTCCAGTTGTTATTGTATGCCCAGAATACAACATCACTAGTGCGCTGGGAATAGTGGTGGAGCTGATGAATCTAAAGTGAATACATGTACAGTATGGGGCTTCTCTGATATCATATGTATGGAAAGCTCTCTCTCTCTCACTCCTCTCTCTCCTCTCTCTGCTGTACTGTACTGGGCCTGATGCTTTCTCTCTCTCGCTAGGCTGTGCTGAACTGGGCCTGCTGCTTTCTCTCTCGACAGTGGTCTGTTAATGTTTAAAAGCAGGAGGCCCAGGGGACTCTAAATCCCTGGGACACAAAGAGCCTCTGTGTGCTGCCGAGGTCACATCTGCCCGATAACTCTGGAGCACAGGAGCCCCAGCACCAACACCCTGATCACCATCACCACCGTCCATCAGCAAGGCCCTGCATGGCTGCAACTGCATGGCCTCCTTTCATAACGAACGCCACTGCTGTTCCTGTAGGGGCCAGATGGGTGGGTGACATTTCCGCACGGGCGCCAGTCGCATTAAACTGACTGTCACTCGCGTCCCTTATGTCTTTAAGATTTTGGGAGAAATATGACTTCATAAAATAAAAGGGGCATAGGGGTGAGATTAGGTTGTTGAATTATACAATTTGTATTTCATTTCTTGACTGACTCGATTGGTCTTATCTGCTCCTGAAAGGCATTCTACCTATTTGCCCATGAAATACAGCGCAGGGGGATAGCTACCACTAACATTTGCCTTGACGTGATTCCTTCCAATAACAGATGCTTACACAGTATCCCTATTTGGGCGCCTCTCCTTAATGAAGGTCTTTGAAGGTGAATACAGAGCTTTAGAGGAGCGTGAACCTTGTCCTTTTGATTAAAACATGAAAAACCAGGAATGGGACTGTGTCACCACCTCATTTGTCAGGTCCCCAACGAGAGAGGGAATATTGTGCCGGCTTGCTGTTGTGCAGGAGTGATTAGCATAGCTATTGACTGGGTAAACAGTGATTAAAAATATATGCCTCTAATTAGCACGGGAGGACCAATCAGATAGTGTGAAGACTAGCTGCCGACATGCTATAAATCATTGGATCTGAATGGGGGCTGCGGTGGTGGACACTGTCAGTGGACTAGGCACTAACTGGATCCAGGGGGACTCAATATGGCGATATCAATGAAAGCCTTTGTTTTGTCTATCACAGCAAATTAAATGAGTCAGTTAAGTGTGAATGCACTCGGTGGTTGTACAGGACACTGTGATCCTGTGTGACCCTATACGACAGTGACTGTCTTGGAAGTTGGATATCATCGAGGCAAACTTACATTTTCATTACAGAGAGGGAGAGTGAATGGGACCAGGATGCAGAGCGAGTTCGGACACCAATCAAATGGACCCAGTATAATCCGTCAAATGTGACAGTGTTGTCATACATATTTTTGCAGCAGCAAACCTGCCTTCATGTAATCAGCTGTAAACATTCCATCATCGTTTCGCCAGTGGGCATCCATCCAAAGACTAGGGAACGAGGTCACCCCCTCCATCCTCCTGGTCCTTGTTTACCACTGAGAATAAAACTTTCTAGATCAGGGGCCAGTAAAAATGACACACAAGAGGCTCTAAGAGAGAGGGTGGTGGGGGCCCCTTTTAGGTGACAATGACAGTGTTGCATGAGGTCATGGAGGTTAACACCGTCCCATTCAGGGCTCAATGGCTCGCAGACATGCTAGAAGGCATTCTGTGCATCCTCTGTGAAAAGAGTGGAGCCATTACACCAGGAAAGGTAATTTATGACGGGTTGCAGGGTGAGGTTACAGAGAGAATAGGGAACATCCCCATACCAGAAGCATGCCTGGACACTACCCTTTATAATGCACTACCTTTGACCAGAGCCCTGGTCAAAAATAGGGCCTTATGTAGGGAATAGGGTGCCATTTAAGACACGGCCTGGACACTCAGCTTCAATTGGCTCAAAAGATAGCAATTCAATAACTTGGGATGTGGTGGGTGGAATCTGGATGACTTTGCCGTACTGTAACGGTCCTGACCTGTTTTATGTTGTTTTTGTATGTGTTTAGGTCAGGGCATGTGTTTTGGGTGGGCAGTCTATGTTATCTGTTTCTATGTTGGTTTTGGTTGCCTGGTATGGCTCTTAATTAGAGGCAGGTGTTTTGCGTTCTCCTCTAATTAAGAGTCATATTTAGGTAGGGTGTTCTCACTGTTTGTTTGTGGGTGATTGTCTCCTGTGTCTGTGTTGATGTTACACCATACAGGAATGTTTCGGTTTGTTCGTGCGTTTATGTAGTCTGTTCCTGTGTCAGCGTGCTTCGTGTATTTGTAAGTTCGTTTGTTCAGGTCTGTCTACATCGTTTTGTTATTTTGTTAGTTATATCAAGTATAGTTCGTTTTCGTCTTTGTCTGTTTTGTTTATTTAATAAATCATCATGTATTCACAACCCGCTGCGCCTTGGCTCGATCACTACTCCACCTCTTCTTATGAAGAGAGAGAGGAACGCCGTTACAGAATCACCCACCATTCCAGAGCCAAGCAGCGGAGTAATTGGAGTAAGGGACAGGAAAAGAAGGAGCAATGGACATGGGACGATATATTGGACGGAAAGGGTTGCTACACATGGGAGGAGATCCTGGCTGGTAGGGATCGCCTCCCATGGGAACAGCTGGAGGCACTGAGGAGAGCAGAGGCTACCGGAGAGAGGAACTGGAGCTATGAGGGAAAGCGTCTGGCACGGAAGCCCAAAAAGCCCGTAAGTAATTCCCAAAAATTTCTTGGGGGGGGGCTAGGAGGTAGTGGGCCAAGGGTAGGTAGGAGACCTGCGCCCACTTCCCAGGCTTACCGTGGAGAGCGGGAGTACGGGCAGGCGCCGTGTTACGCAGTAGAGCGCACGGTGTCTCCTGTACGAGTGCATAGCCCAGTGCGGGTTATTCCACCTCCCCGCACTGGTAGGGCTAGATTGGGTATTGAGCCAGGTGTCATGAGGCCGGCTCAACGCGTCTGGTCTCCAGTGCGTCTCCTCGGGCCGGCATACATGGCACCGGCCTTACGCATGGTTTCCCCGGTTCGCCTACATAGGCCGGTGCGGGTTATTCCACCTCCCCGCACTGGTCGGGCGACCGGGAGCATTCAACCAGGTAAGGTTGGGCAGGCTCAATGCTCAAGAGTGCCAGTACACCTCCACGGTCCGGTATTTCCGGCGCCACCTCCCCGCCCCAGCCTAGTACCTACAGTGCCTATACTACGCACTAGGCTACCAGTGCGTCTCCTGAGCCCAGTTCCTCCTCCACGCACTCTCTCTGTAGTGCGTGTATCCAGTTCGGTGCCTCCAGTTCCGGCACCACGCACAAAGCCTCCTGTGCGTCTCCAGAGCCCTGTACACACTGTTTCTTCTCCCCCTACTAATCCTGATGTGCTTGTCCTCAGCCCGGTGTCACCAGTGCCGGTACCTCGCATCAGGTATAGAGTGGGCTTTGAGAATACAGTGTGCCCTGTCCCTGCTCCCCGCACTAGTAGGAAGGTGCTTATCCTTAGCCCGGTGCCTCCAGTTCCGGCACCACGCACCAGGTCTACAGTGCGCCGTATCCGGCCAGAGCCATCCGTCTCCCCAGCGCCATCTGAGCCATCCGTCTCCCCAGCGCCATCTGAGCCATCCGTCTCCCCAGCGCCGTCTGAGCCATCCGTCTGCCATGAGCCTGCAAAGCCGCCCGTCTGCCATGAGCCTGCAAAGCCGCCCGTCTGCCATGAGCCTACAGAGCCGTCCGCCAGACAGGAGCCGCTAGAGCCGCCCGCCAGACAGGAGCCGCTAGAGCCGCCCGCCAGACAGGAGCCGCTAGAGCCGCCCGCCAGACAGGATCTGCCAGAGCCGCCAACCAGACAGGATCTGCCAGAGCCGCCAACCAGACAGGATCTGCCAGAACCGCCAACCAGACAGGATCTGCCAGAGCCGCCAGCGAGCCATGAGCAGCCAGAGCCGTCAGAGAGCCATGAGCGTCGAGAGCCGTCAGAGAGCCATGAGCGTCGAGAGCCGTCAGCCCGCCATGAGCGTCGAGAGCCGTCAGCCCGCCATGAGCGTCGAGAGCCGTCAGCCCGCCATGAGCGTCGAGAGCCGTCAGCCCGCCATGAGCGTCGAGAGCCGTCAGCCTGCATAGACCTGCCAGAGTCCCTCAGCCAGGATCTGCCAGAGTATATCAGCCGGGACCTGCCCCTTGTCCCGGTGTTGCCCCTTGTCCCGGTGCTGCCCCTTGTCCCGGTGCTGCCCCTTGTCCCGGTGCTGCCCCTTGTCCCGGTGCTGCCCCTTGTCCCGGTGCTGCCCCTTGTCCCGGTGCTGCCCCTTGTCCCGGTGCTGCCCCTTGTCCCGGTGCTGCCCCTTGTCCCGGTGCTGCCCCTTGTCCCGGTGCTGCCCTTTGTCCCGGTGCTGCCCCTTCTCCTGGTGCTGGCCGTTTATTTAGGGGATGTGAGTTTTAGGGTGGTCATTGGGAGGGGAAGACAGAAACGGGGAGTGACTATGGTGGTGTGGGGACAGCGTCCAGAGCCGGAGCCACCACCGTGGTCAACTGCCCACCCAGACCCTCCCCTGGACTTTGTGCTGGTGCGCCCGGCGTTCGCACCTTGAGGGGGGGGGTTCTGTAACGGTCCTGACCTGTTTTATGTTGTTTTTGTATGTGTTTAGGTCAGGGCATGTGTTTTGGGTGGGCAGTCTATGTTATCTGTTTCTATGTTGGTTTTGGTTGCCTGGTATGGCTCTTAATTAGAGGCAGGTGTTTTGCGTTCTCCTCTAATTAAGAGTCATATTTAGGTAGGGCGTTCTCACTGTTTGTTTGTGGGTGATTGTCTCCTGTGTCTGTGTCGATGTTACACCATACAGGAATGTTTCGGTTTGTTCGTGCGTTTATGTAGTCTGTTCCTGTGTCAGCGTGCTTCGTGTATTTGTAAGTTCGTTTGTTCAGGTCTGTCTACATCGTTTTGTTATTTTGTTAGTTATATCAAGTATAGTTCGTTTTCGTCTTTGTCTGTTTTGTTTATTTAATAAATCATCATGTATTCACAACCCGCTGCGCCTTGGCTCGATCACTACTCCACCTCTTCTTATGAAGAGAGAGAGGAACGCCGTTACACGTACTCTCAAAGAGGAGGCTAACATTAGGGGGACAGTGGCCGCAGCACTTCCAAATCTGATCATCTGGGTGGTGCTCGGGCGGGATATCAATCGTCATGGAGCTGCCAGTCGAGTGTTGTATCAACTTTAGACTACAGCGCTTGATTAGCATACCAATTTAGCCAGACAATACCTGGGGTAATAACCTGGACAAAGAGGAGCAACAAAAGGCTGGAGTGTGTGGAGACATTTGAACTTTATGGGTGTATTGTCTCTATACTGTTTGTGTGTGGGAACGTTGGGGCGGGATTGCGTGGTGTACGTGTGTGCACGCGTGTGTGCACGGTTGGTGTGTGTATGCGTAAGAGGAGGAGAGGAAAAGACAGAGAGGGGATGTGCGTGCATTCACACTAAACGTCTACATCACATGCTTATACAATACAACAATCATGGCATCCAAATCACTTACAGATATGCTTTATTCATGTACTCTAAATCACATGTTCGCTGGAACTGTTTCAAGCACGCGATCACCCGAGGGTGGTATGACACGACACACACTTACAAATAAACTCAGCAACAAAAAAAAACATCCCTTTTTCAGGATCCTGTCTTTCAAAGATAATTCGTAAAAGTCCAAATAACTTCACAGATCTTCATTGTAAAGGGTTTTAAACGCCGTTTCCAATGTTTGTTCAATGAACCATAAACAATTAATGAACATGCACCTGTGGAACGGTCGTTAAGAAACTAACAGCTTACAGACGGTAGGCAATTAAGGTCACAGTTATCTTCTTCAGGCTGCAGGGTGAATATTGAAAAAACTGGAAAATATGTGCACATTTTCAAACGGCCTCTTAAGAAATTTTTGATTTTACAATATGCATATATTTACTACTGTTGGATAGATAACAGTCTATAGTTTCTAAAAACGTTAGAATTATTTCTCTAAGTGGAACAGAACTATTTTTACAGCCATTTTCCCAGCCGAATTGAGATTTCCAAAATGCGATGTGTCTCTTTAAGACCTTGTCTATACAAGGTCATGACACTTAGGACCGTAGAAACACGTCATACGCCTTCATCTGGGTGTAATGCGGAAGTGAGAGTTGAAAGGAGTTGAATATCTCTTCCATGGACTGAATACCACATCTTCTTGTGAGACCTGCGCAGTTTAATTTTTTTTCCGGGCGCGAGGCAGAATCTGGACTCGGCTCATGGAAGACGCTCGTTTAAGGTGAATATGACCTCTGCTTACGATATTATTTGATACATGTCACAAAATCATCCTAAAGTATGTTTTTTCAATATACTTTAATTATATTATTGCAATTTATTCTGGACTTTAGACGTGATGTTTTGGAAGAATTTTTTGAAGAAAGACAGATTAGCGCCGCACGGCCGTTGTGCTTGCTAACCAAAGAGGGAAATATTTCGTTCTGGAACCCAACTAAAGACTGTACTGGACATTGGACCCCGTTACAACATTCTGATGGAATATCAACAAAGATAAGGACCCAATTTGGGATGCTTTTTCATATATCTGTCGAACTGTGCTATGCTAGCGCTTGACTAGAATCAATGCTGCCGTATGCTAGCTAATGTTGTAAGCTAATATAACGATATATATTGTGTTTTCGCTGTAAAACACTTCAAAAATTGGAAATATTGGCTCTATTCACACGATATTTGTCTTTCATTAGCTATCCACCATATGTTTTTCTGAAATGTTTTATGAGGTGTAATTAGTAGTTGACGTTGGTGTCTGTATTTTCTCTGGCTACTCCCGGTCGATTTCAGACTGTAGCTAGGATGTAGCTATGATGGGAGCTGCAATGTAAAACTGATTTATAGCTAAAATATGCACATTTTTTGAACAAAACATAGATTTATTGTGTAACATGTTATAGGACTGTCATCTGAGGTAGTTTTTTCTAGGTTCTTTAGGTTGGTTCTAGGTTAGTTCGGTTGGCTTGTGCATGCTACTTGAATCATAATTCATACATCATAATCATAATCATACGTGTCTGTCCACTTTTGTATTTGGTGGTGAGCTAACATAAATATATGTGGTGTTTTCTCTGTAAAACATTTAAAAAATCGGACATGTTGGCTGGATTGACAAGATGTTTATCTTTCAAATGCTGTATTGGACTTGTTAATGTGTGAAAGTTAAATATTTTTAAAAAATAGATTTTGAATTTCGCGCCCTGCAGCTGTTGTCATATTCGTTCCGACGTCGGGCTTGCAGCCCAAACAGGTTATGAACACTTAGGACACTAAAGAGGCCTTTCTACTGACTCTGAAAAACACCAAAAGAAACATGCCCAGGGTCCCTGCTCATCTGCGTGAACGTGCCTTAGGCATGCTGCAAGGAAGCATAAGCACTGCAGATGTGGCCAGGGCAATACATTGCAATGTCCATACTGTGAGATGCCGAAGACAGCACTACAGGGAGACAGGACGGACAGCTGATCGTCCTCGCAGCGGCAGACCACGTGTAACAACACCTGCACAGGATCGGTACATCCAAACATCACACCTGCGGGACAGGCACAGGATGGCAACAACAACTGCCCAAGTTACACCAGGAATGCACAATCCCTCCATCAGTGCTCAGACTGTCCGCAATAGGCTGAGAGAGGCTGGACTGAGGGCTTGTAGGCCCGTTGTAAGGTAGGTCCTCACCAGACCTCGAAGGCAACAATGGCGCAAATGGGCACGAACCCACCGTCGCTGGACCAGACAGGACTGGCAAAAATTGCTCTTCACTGACGAGTCGCGGTTTTGTCTCACTAGGGGTGATGGTCGGATTTGCGTTTATTGTCGAAGGAATGAGCATTACACCGCAGCCTGTACTCTGGAGCGGGATCGATTTGGAGGTGGAGGGTCCATCATGGTCTGGGGCGATGTGTCACAGCATCATCGGACTGAGCTTGTTGTCATTGCAGGCAATCTCAACGATGTGTGTTACAAGCAAGACATCCTCCCCCATCTCCTCCCTCCTCCCCCATTCCCTCCCGAAATGTCCTTGAAATTGCAGGTGCCTTGGTGGAAGAGTGGGGTAACATCTCACAGCAAGAACTGGCATATCTGGTGCAGTCCATGAGGAGGAGATGCACTGCAGTACTGGTGGCCACACCAGATACTGACTGTTACTTTTGATTTTGACCCCCCCGCTTTGTTCAGGGACACATTATTCCATTTCTGTTAGTCACATGTCTGTGGAACTTGTTCAGTTTATGTCTCAGTTTTTGAATCTTGTTATGTTCATACAAATATTTACACATGTTACATTTGCTGAAAATAAACGCAGTTGACAGTGAGAGGACGTTTCTTTTTTAGTAGTATACAATATGCCTGCTGAAATAGACAGTGGTGTATATTATAACATGCTTGCTATGCTCCATTTTCCCTGTCATGGCTTCCAGAATGATAAGGCAATTCTTGTGTATTGTGTTTCATGTGTTTTATCTCCACGCCCAGAAGTGGACGGGGGTGCACGGGGGGTGGGGGTGGGTGGAGGCTATGGGTTTTCCGAAGAGTGTCAGGGGATAATTTACGATTGTATGAGATTGTGTCTGTGGGGCCAGTCAAATGAGGCCATGACAAGAGCTTGCGGTGTGTTAATTTATCGTGCCTGTGACTCGCACACATTAGAAACATTATTGGTACTTTTGAAATGAAATATGCTAACCACAAACTTATTCGCTGGGTGGGTGGTGGGAGGAGTCGGAAGGGGGGGGGGGGGGGGGGTCCATATTTACTTCCTTGTGTAAGAGGAGACATGTGGTCCAACTTTGATGTCGACCTCAAAGAATTTAGTCTGCACAAATGACTGGCGTGTGGGCTGTGTTATGTTGATGTAATGCAGGGAAGTGATACTCTATCTATCCTAGCATCGTTCTTCTTCATACCTGCATCAAGGTTAGAAAGCAATAGCATACCTGAAGCTCTTATTGAAATGGAAATGTTACTGCAAGACTTCTTAATCAACTAGCTTTCTGTCCACAAATCGTTTACATTAGAAGCACATTTTCACTACAGCGAGTACTTGCAAACATTTTACTGGGCTTATTGTGTAGCAAAGAAAGAGCCACACATCGGCAAATAGAAGGGGTCATACATGTGCTTTAGTGACCCGGGAATGGGATGACGCTTCCATATTTACAGATATATAAGATACAGATCTTGAACTAAAGGATATAGATTGGCTTCCAATGAGGATCTTGTTGCATGGGATTTTGAATGGCAGTTCTATTCGCCTCCGTGAGTGGCTCTGTAGTGGCTCAAAAACCGAATTAAACACAGTGTGACCTGTGCTTTAGGTTGTCTCTCATGTTGGAGTGACACAGGTCAACGTCCTAGTAATCCTACCCTGAATTTCAACTGCTGACTGGTACAAACTTGGTTGCCCAACACTGTATGTTCTGATGAATCCTTTTGGTATTAATATAGAAATAATACACTGAAATCTGATAAATGTGAGGATAAAAACACTAGGCATCTTATATTTACTCCTTGACAATATACACAGTACACATTATATTGGACATATGGACAGAGGGACAACTAGACAGGGAAAAGATATATATGGATTCTGCAGCTTAAATCTTGCATTTATTGTCTGGTGGTTTTTCATTGATTCAGCTTGCAGGAAAGAAACACACCCACAGGTCAGCAAACCTTGTACACCTTGGTCCTTCAGAGATGGGAAATATGCAGGGCGCTAAAACCACAGGTAGTGAGGAGAGCAAGGCTAAAATCTGTCCGGTAACACATAACTGGAGAAAATAACTACTTTGGATTTAGTATGCAACATCTGAGTGTGGGTAAACGGTTTACATTACAATTAGAGTGGCAAAACCCAAGATTAAAAAGCAGATAAATTACAGCCTTTTGAGTTGATGAATGTCCTACAGCTTTTATGGGTTCTGTCTTCGTTAGGAACAAATGGCTGGGGGCCCATTTTGTATTGTATATATTGTAGCTGTAGGCTAGAGCTATGTTGTATTTGAATTCCTCTTGTTTTCAAGCATCAGACCTCATCACCATCAATAGCCTTTGGATAATAGCATTATATCGTAGGCGCCCGATGTGCCTCGACTTTCCTATAGCACTTCCTATATAAACTGAGGCTGAGCACAAGCCTGTCTCTGGCGTTATAATTCAGGGTAGCTCTTGTCTGGGCCATCAGCCCAGATTGTAATTCAAGAAGCAACAGTGTTGGAGAGCCTCTTGTTTTTTGCAAAAGCCATTATTGGGGCATTGAGATGAAGCTTTTAGTGTAAAGAGGGCAGACAAGCCAGGCATGGATGGGCTCGCCCAATTGTTTTTACAAATAAATGTGCACCAGTTGGTGAACCAGCCAACCAGGATAGAGGCCCTAGCTGATTCACGTGTTGTTCTCCCTCTTTCCTGACATCCGCCCTGTGATAGGAGGCCCGTTGTGATGGGCATAGAGGGCCATGATGTTATCCCCTCTGGTAATTACCACCATTAAAGCTAATCCTGGTCCAATTCAGGACCCTTTTGTTTTGGCCTTTATCTCCTCAATGCTCGAGAGTTTCTCCTTTCAGAGCACCACACAAAGACATTTTTTTTAGAGTTGGTAATTATCTGCTATATCCTCTCTGCTGGGAATAGGGTACTCGAGATGGGCAGGAGCGTCTCTCTCTCTCTCCATGCTGGTGGGCTGGAGTGTTTTGTAGTTGAGAGTTGGTGTGACAAGCTCTGTCCTGACTTATTTTCTTGATTCTTTCCTTGGTCTTTTCTTTAAAAAATGTTTTCTTTGGTGGAGGGTTGACCCAATGTTAGTTTAGCGGTATTGGAGTTGAGGTGGAGGAGTTTCTGCTCGCGGTCAGTGAACAGGTAGGAGCTGAATTTATACATTCCGCATACGGAATGAACAAAGCTGTGGTTGTGTTCATGAAAAGAGTACATTTGGTGGGTAGGCTGATTGCTAGTGGAATATTTGTAAGGGATGTGTTGGTGTCGATTTCTCCTCTTTTGAGTCCTTCGACTAGGGTGGTAGTTGCGAATCTGCCTCTGTTTATTACGGAGGATCAAATCCAGAAAGAGCTGAGTCAGTTTGGTAAGTTTTCTAGCGGTTTTTGTGTACTGTCGGCAGGTTTTTTAGGCAGATGCCGTTAACTTCTTTGGGGCAGGGGGCAGTATTTTCACGTCCGGATGAAAAGCGTGCCCGAAGTAAACGGCCTGCTACTCAGCCATAAAAGCTAGAATATGCATATTATTAGTAGATTTGGATAGAAAACACTCTGAAGTTTCTAAAACTGTTTCAATGATGTCTGTAAGTATAACAGAACTCATATGGCAGGCAAAAACCTGAGAAAGATTTCCCACTTCCTGGATGGATTCTGAGATTTTCAACTCAGCCCCTATTGAAGATACAGTGGGATATTGGTCATGTTGCACTTCCCAAGGCTTCCACTAGATATCAACAGTCTTTAGAGCCTTGTCTGATGCTTCTACTGTGAAGTGGGGCCGAATGAGAGGGGTTTGAGTAAGGTCTACCATGAGCTGAACATGCGCTGACCATGCGCGTTCATGTGAGAGCAAGCTCTGTTCCATCGCACTTCTGAAGACAAAGGAATTCTGCGGTTGGAACATTATTGAAGAATTACATTAAAAACATCCTAAAGATTGATTCAATACTTCGTTTGTCATGTTTTTACGGACTGTAATATAACTTTTTAAACTTTTCATCCGTACTTTCCGCTGGACTTGCACGCGCGTCTTGAGTTTGGAAAGTGTACTGAACGCTAGAACAACAAGGATGAATTTGGACATAAATGATGGACATTATCGAACAAAACAAACATTTATTGTGGAACTGGGATTCCTGGGAGTGCATTGATGGTGAACATCATCAAAGGTAAGTGAATGTTTATAATGTTATTTCTGACTTCTGTTAACCTCTACCGAGCACCTACCCCGGGTCCGGGAGCACCCCCCACCCCCCCCACACTGATTAGCATCGCTAGCATAGCGTCACAATTAAATAGTAGCATCTAAATATCATTAAATCACAAGTCCAAGACACCTAATGAAAGACACAGATCTTGTGAATAAAGCCACCGTTTCAGATTTTTCAAATGTTTTACAGGGAAGACACAATATGTAAATCTATTAGCTAAACACGTTAGCAAAAGACACAATTTTTTTACTCCACAACAGTTTTTTCCTGCGTCAGTAGTTATCACTAATTCGACTAAATGAAAATATATATAGCCACTAACCAAGAAACAAATTCATAAGATGACAGTCTGATAACATATTTATGGTATAGCATAGTTTTTTTTTTTTTAAATGTGCATTTTTCAGGTATAAATCACAGTTCTACATTGCAGCTGCAATCTGAAATAATGCCGATGCAGCCAGAACAATTACAGAGACCAACGTCATATAACTAATTACTTGTCTTAAAACATTTCAGAAAAAATACACAGCGTACAGATATTGAAAGCCCAACATCTGGTGAATCCAAACAATATTTCAGATTTATTAAATGTTTTATAGCGAAAACAAAATGTATCGCTAAATTAGCATAGCCACGCCAGCCAGAACCAGCTGGGCGCGCCCGACCAGTTCACATGCACGACAGATATATGAAATAACATCGTAAATTGGGTCTTACTATTGCTGATCTTTCATCAGAATGTTGATCAACGTGTCCTTAGTCCTGATGAGTCTTTCAATCCATTCACAATGGCAACTTTCCCTCTTCATTTAGCATAGGTACTGGTCGACTGGCACGGTTCTGTCCAAAGTTAAAAAACTCACAGAACGGAACACGGCAAAACTCCCGAAAAAATTCAAATAATCTGATTAAACTATATTGAAAAAACATACATTAAGATGATATGGTCACATGTATCAAACAAACTTCGAGACGGAGATAGTTTTCATCCGTAACGGCAGCAAAACAGAAGACAATCGCACCTGCAAATCCCGCGAATCAGAGAACCGGAAGTTGTCGGTCACGCCAAAGAAATAGGTCTTATTTCACGTCAGTACAAGATAAACAAAAAATTTCTCCTCTGGCGTCCTCTTGACACCCAGAGGAAGACGAATGAAGTGTGTTTCGAGTCATAGGTGGTGTGACCATATATAGGCAGAGCGTTGAAGCGAGCATACACATCTTGCATTCTTCTTCTTGATCAGGGAAAGTGCTGTCAAATGACTTGTGTTTCACTTAGAGACAAAATTGAAAAGGTTTTTAGAAACTATAGATTGTTTTCTATCCAATGGTATTAATTATATGCATATAGTAGGAGCAATAATTGAATAAGAGGCAGTTTAATCTGTAGAGGAAATGATGCTAATGGTAAACAGCACCCCTTGTATTCTCAAGAGGATATATATGTCCAAGGTCCTGGGAAAATTACCCTATCATGGCATTGTCTAATGTTATATCTAGGGTGTTCCTAATTTGCGGTGTGTTGCTTAGGGCACTATCCTAAGTTGATAACTACATAAGTCTACAGCTGCAAGGCACCAGCTTTGGGAAGTCTACAGGGATGACCTATGGACCTCTGTTGAGAAACTGGTGAGTACTGTAGCTGTAGAGTCAGGGCCTCAGAGTAGATTTTCAACTTTAGTAAGGCTGGTATTTTGTTCGAACCCTTAATAAATCCTCATTAAATGTTCCGTTGTACGTGTGTGTTTATGCTTACATAAGCGCACATGCCAAGAGAAAGAACCAAGTCTCCTGGTTGGTTGCAACCTGTTCAGAATGAGTCTGACGTCATCAGATCATTTCCAGGTCGATGCCTGGAGGTCAGTAAGAATTGATGTCTACCTCAAGACATATGTTAAGGGGACCTGTAGTAGTTTTACTACACGTAAATGTGTCTTACACCATTGAAGCGGTGATAGCTATGAAGGAGTCTATTTCATAGCTATGTTATCCACGGTGGAGCTAACCTTACGACGGAAGTACTCTCTAAGCACTGAACCAGTCGTACCCGGTGGAGGGTTCTATTTATTAGTGGCATGTGTGTTGACCATCTGGAGTGTTCTGGAGATTCCCTTACACGTGTTGCAATCTGAGTGACTACTAACTCCTCTGTCGCTATTATCAATAGCAATTTGATTTGTGAGGTCTCTAATCCTCTTACTGATTATTGCTGGACTGACTGTGGTAGCATTGGTACTGGTACTCAAGGGAACCATTTATCCTACCGATTTATTCTGAAATATTATCCGACCGGAATGATTAGAGCAGGTATGAATCACAGTTCTACATTGCAGCTGCAATCTGAAATAATGCCGATGCAGCCAGAACAATTACAGAGACCAACGTCATATAACTAATTACTTATGTTAAAACATTTCAGAAAAAATACACAGCGTACAGATATTGAAAGCCCAACATCTGGTGAATCCAAACAACATTTCTGATTTATTAAATGTTTTATAGCGAAAACAAAATGTAGCTCTAAATTAGCATAGCCACGCCAGCCAGAACCAGCTGGGCGCCCCCAACCAGTTCACATGCACGACAGATATATGAAATAACATCGTAAATTGGGTCTTACTATTGCTGATCTTCCATCAGAATGTTGATCAAGGTGTCCTTAGTCCTGAAAAGTCGTTCAATCCATTCATAATGGCAACTTTCCCTCTTCATTTAGCATATGTACTGGTCGACTGGCCAAAGTAAAAAAAGTCACAGAACGGAACACGGCAAAACTCCCGAAAAAATTCAAATAATCTGATTAAACTATATTGAAAAAACATACATTACGATGATATGGTCACATGTATCAAACAAACTTTGAGACGGAGATAGTTTTCATCCGTAAACAGTAGACAATCGCACCTCCAAATCGCGCGATTCAGAGAACCGGAAGTTGTCGGTCACGCCAAAGAAATAGGTCTTATTTCACGTCAGTACAAGATAAACAAAAAATTTCTCCTCTGACGTCCTCTTGACACCCAGAGGAAGACGAATGAAGTGTGTTTCGGGTCATAGGTGGCGTGACCATATATAGGCAGAGCGTTGAAGCGAGCATACACATCTTGCATTCTTCTTCTTGGTCAGGGAAAGTGCTGTCAAATGACTTGTGTTTCACTTAGAGACAAAATTGAAACGGTTTTTAGAAACTATAGATTGTTTTCTATCCAATGGTATTAATTATATGCATATAGTAGGAGCAATAATTGAATAAGAGGCAGTTTAATCTGTAGAGGAAATTATGCTAATGCGAAAACAGCACCCCCTGTATTCTCAAGAAGTTAACTGCACATTATGGCGGATATATTTTTGTCTTGATTGGGCTCTGAGCGCCGACCTCAGATTATTGCATGGTTTGCTTTTTCCGTAAAGCTTTTTTGAAATCTGACACAGCGGATGCATTAAGGAGAAGTACATCTAATGTTCCATGCATAACACTTGTATTTTCATCAACATTTATAATGAGTATTTCTGTAAATTGATGTGGCTCTCTGCAAAATCACCGGATGTGTCACGATCGTTGTAATGTGAAAGAGAGGAGGACCAAGGCGCAGCGGGATATGAATACATTCTCTTATTTAATGAAACAAAGAATACTTAAACAAACGTACAAAACAACAAACGAACGTGACGCTATATAATAAACAAGTGCAGACACAGGCAACTTACGCATAGACGTAGACAATAACCCACAACTCACAATACAAAACAGGCTACCTAAATATGGTTCCCAATCAGAGACAACGCAAAACACCTGTCTCTGATTGAGAACCAGATCAGGCCAAACACAGAAATAGACAATCCAGACAAACAACATAGAATGCCCACACAGATCACACCCTGACCAACCAAAACATAAAACATACAAAGCAAACTCTGGTCAGGGCGTGACAGGATGTTTTGGAACTACTGAACGTAACGAGCCAATGTAAACTCAGATCTTTGGACATAAATATGAACTTTACTGAACAAAACATACATATATTGTGTAACATGAAGTCCTATGAGTTTCATCTGATGAAGATCATCAAAGGTTAGTGATTCATTTTATCTGTATTTCAGCTTTGTGTGAATCATCTCTTTGGCTGGAAAAATGACTGTGCTATTGTGTGAATAGGCACTCACCTAACATAATCGTTTGTGGTGCTTTCGTCGTAAAGCCTTTTTGAAATCGGACACTGTGGCTGGATTTACAACTAGTGTATCTTTAAAATGGTGTAAAATACATGTACGTTTGAGGAATTTTAATTATGGGATTTCTATTGTTTTGAATTTGGCGCCCTGCAGTTTCACTGGCTGTTGACGAGGTGGGACGCTACCATCCCACGTACCCTAGAGAGGTTAAGCATGTTGTTTCGTTCCAGAGGCAAGAGTTGGTGGTGTAGCTGAGGCTGGGTCGGGTCATGCTATAGATGATAGTGTAGATGAGGCTGGGTCTAGTCATGAAAGAAATGGTGGTGTAGCTGAGGCTGGGTTGAGTCAAGCTATGGATGGTGGTGTAGATGAGGCTGGGCCTAGTCATGCTACAGATGGTGGTATAGCTGAGGCTGGGTCTAGTCATGTCATGGATGGTGTTGTAGATGAAGCTGGGCCTAGTCAGGTTATGCTAGTGGATGAGGGGAGTATAGTGGGGAAGGGCAAGCGACAAGGGGCAGTGGAGGAGGGGGTCAAGCGGGAGACAAAAAAGGGGAAGAAGAAAGGAGGTGGGAGGGGAGAAGCTGCTGTGGTCAAAGGCACTAAGAAACCTTTGGCTGGTGCTGGGGGAGAGGCCCTGACTAGAGAGAAAAGGCAGGTGGTCAGGATGGGAGATGGAGATGAGGAGGAGGGTGAGTCTGAGGATGAGGATGATGAGGAGGCTTTCTTTTCAGACTCCTCCTCAATGGGTCCAGAGCTGACAGCCAGTCAGGCAGAGGGGTCAAAAGTACACTGTGAGGGAACTGTCAAGGTTCCTGAATTAGACTAAAGGGAAAAAGGTTCATCTTGAAGGTTTTTTTGCGATCCGGGAAAGTTTGTAAGATCAGTACAACACACAATGAAAAATGAAGGGCTGGCTATCCTCTCACCCAGAAAACAGTTTAGGTTGAGGAAGTGGGTCACAACAGTGCGTAAGGGTCTACATTCAGATGCTGTTCAGATTAATTGTTTTTTTCTGGCACTGGGGATTTTTGAGTTTTGCTATTGGTCTCTTTCTTTGCTGGCTTTTCTCCCACTTCTTATGGAGACTCTTCGGGTAGGCTGGCTTAATATAAATGGCGTCAGAGATGCAGGAAAGAGGAGTGTGTTGGATGAATATGTAAAACAAAAAAAAGTACAGGTGCTGTTTCTGCAGGAGACGCATAGTGATGTGGTGAATGAAGTCGAGTGGGGGCTTTGGTGGAAAGGGGCAAGTGTGCTGAACCATGGAACAAATGTTAGTGCAGGGGTGGCAATCCTTTTTGCACCGGGTCTGGACGTAAAAATGTGCTCCTCTAAAGGAGATGTGTAGGGGTAGACTGCTTGTAGTAAAAGCAGAAATTAACAACAGTTTTGTCCTTATAAATCTAGATGAGCCTAACACAGGTAGAGTGAGGGGGCTTCTGTTTGGGTGTCTTAGACAGGAACTCTCACAGGTAGCGTCTGAGGAGACGCTGGTGATAGGCGGGGACTGGAACTGCACGATAGATTTTACAAAAGATAGAAATGTGGAGGATCCTCATTCAGGCTCAGTGGGGGTAAGGGACATCATGAAGCAGTTTGACCTAGTGGATGTTGGGAGAACTAGACATCCCAACACAAGAAGGTATACATGGTATTTGGGGTTAGGGTAAGTGCAGCTCGACTAGATCGGTTTTACATGTCCAGGAATCAGAGCAATAGGCTGTTGTTCGCTACCATTCTCCCGGTGGGGTTTTCGGATCACCACATTGGCTGGGCTGTCTATTTCACCAGGGCCTTGGCAAGCATCCTATTGGAAGTTTAATGTAAGCTCTTACAATATGCCACTTTTTGCTCAGGTTTCCAGACTTTTTGGGAAAGGTGGGGGCAGTGAAGAGAGGAGTATGAGTCAATGGTGGTATGTGGGAAAAGTCCAAATGTGGGTCTTCTGTCAACAGTATACAGCTCTTTCATCCTCAGAGGCTATTGGGGGAACTCGAGCATAGTATCAGTGAAGTAAAAGTAGAGATGGTGGGGCAAGGCAATGTAGGCCTCCAGGCTAATTTAGCTGAATTACGTAGGGTCCTGGGCAGTTTTTTCAAGGTTAAAGCAAAGGGAGCACTTGTAAGAGCTATGTTCTCAATGCTCAAGGAGATGGATGCTACCAGCTCCTTCTTCTTTGGTTTGGAAAGAGCGGTGAAGCCAAGGGTATGCATTGTCTGCGGCTGTCGGATGGGCGGGTGACCTCTCTGGTGGGGGAACTGTGTGATCCTATGTGTGCTCATGTTTTGTTTTGTTTTCAGAACTCCCTAAGCTCTCTCTGGCACAGAGGGATGAAATGGACATTCCCTTGTTGTCCCATGAACTGGCAGAGGCCGTAACCCAGATGTCCCCCACTGTGCACCGGTGGTCAATGGACTCCCAGTCAAGTAAAAAAAACTCTGGGGAATAATTGGAGTGAGCTTCTTTTGCAGCTCTGACTTTCCTGCCCCAAAAAAGGAGACTTGTGTGAACTAAGGAACTGGAGGCCTGTGACATTGCTCTGTGCGGACTACAGGATATTTGCCAAGGTCCTCACTAACAGACTGAAGTCCCATTTGGACTCTATAGTACACAAGAACCAGACAAATTGTGTACCGGGACGCTCAATCAGGGACAACTTGTTCTTAATTAGTGACATGTTGGACTTGTCGAGAGTTTCTAATGTGAACTTTGGACTGGTCTCTTTAGACCAACAGAAGACTTTTGATAGAGTGAACCATGAGTATCTCTGTTCAATGTGATGTTTGAAGATGTTTTTTGCTGTGGCGTCATGTTTGGTCAAGGTGGGAAGGGGGCTCAGTAGTCCAGTCTGGGTGAGGGGGGGCATTAGACAAGTATGCCCTCTATTGGGGAAGTTATATACACTATCCATTAAGCCTTTTTTGGGCCTCCTACGAAGGAGACTGCAGGGAGTGTGCTGGACAGGCATGGGTGTGTTGACAGGCATAGCAGTGTCGGCGTATGCCGATTAAGTTTCTGTGATGGATATGCAGGCACAAGAGACTAGACGGAAGTTATATGAGGGAGCTTCGTCAGCTAAGGTGAATTGGGGCAAGAGCAAAGCTCTATAATGTGGGGCATGGAGGCATAGCCCCCCCCCCCCCCCTGCTTCCAGGGGGTTTGCACTGGGGTTGTGAAGGGCTTAATATTTTGGGGGTGTACCTGGGCTTGGAGAGTTGGATCAGGAAGAACTGGGAGTGGCTGTCACAGGCAGTGGTGTCAAGACTGTCCAGGTGGAGGTTGCTCCTGTCCCAAGTGTCATATAGAAGGAGGGTGCTGATAATCATCAACCTGACGGCATCCTCCCTGTGGCATAAACTGGCTGTCCTCAAATCCCCCGCCGGTCTGCACACAGACCGGTCGGGCCATCTGGTCGGGCAATCACTGGCTGAGGGCAGCAGTCCTGTACATGTCCGTCCATGAAGGAGGACAAGGCCTGGATGAACTGGAGAGCAGGGTGGCTCCATTCTGACTAAAGGCGACTCAGAGACTGCTGTACCATATTGATGTCGGCTGGAGGGAACCAGCATGCGCGCTGCTGAGGAGAGCTGGCGGATTAGGGTTGGACCGGCAGCTGTTCCTCATGAAGCTGGAGAGGCTGAGTACAGCAGGTATCTCAGATTTTTACTCTGCAGTGCTGAGGGCCTGGCAGCTGCTAAGGCCCACACGAGAAGGGGGTGTAGAGCCTGGCCTGTGTGTTTGGGAGGAGCCTATCTTCCACAATCCAGCCATCCTTTTGAGATCGGTTCAATCGGCCACCTTGCAGAAGCGACTGATGGCAGCAGGTTCACTAATGCTGAGTGACCTGCGGCTGCTAGGGGAGGAGGGGTGGAAAATCCCAGAAGTCCTGGCACAACAAACAGGATGTTACGCACGCCTCTGAGAAGAGGGAACGCAACTCCCTGCTACAACTCAACTCTCTGAAGTGCAAGAGGTATGGACTGTAGGTGCGAGTAAGGATGACACAAAAGCAGAATTTACCGTTTACTAGAATTTATTTTCTTACACGGTAATATGGGGAAAAGGGGCTGGATGGAACCAAAGCAAAGAAAGTAAATATCAAAGTTCCCCCTCTCCTATCTAACCTGCCTACCCACTTAACTTACCTAACTTAACACAGACTGGTGCCCTAACCAAAATACAGGGGGTGGTCCGCCCAGGTCTTACCTAGTGTGCCTAGACAGTAAATATACTACGGGTATATGTATGCCCTCGGGCCTCTTGCCTAAGCACTCCCAAAGTGCCTTCTCCTTCCCCCCTGGGAACAAACGAAACAGAGTAATTATTAACGATTTCACAAACACTCACAAACACAGGACATAGAAAAACTGCTACCAACAACAACAGAACTGCTACCAACAACAACAGTACATACCACACTTTCTGATACACAACCAACACTATATCACAATCTAATTTTTCTCTCTCTCAATCTCCAAATCTCTACTCCTTATCTCATCTCTCTCTCCTCTCTCTACTCTCCTGGGCAGAACACTGGCGTTTATCTTCAGGTGGCAATGGTGATTAGAGTCAGCTGCTTCTTGACGAGGGAGCGGGGTCAGCTCCAATCGCCAATTAGCCTGGGGTTGACCAATCAGCTGGTTGGGGAGTACTTCAGGAAGCCATCTCCTGAAACACACACTCAAATACAAAACAGAACACAGAAACTGGGGAACGTAACACAGGACTAACATCTCTTAGACTGCTGGAGAGATTCCTGGGGGAGGTCCAGGAGGCACTGTCTGAGCTGGTAAGGGGGGTGTTTGAGCAGCCAAAGGGGGAGGGGACACCAATGTTTCCGCCACTGCAGGTGAAGGCTAAGACTGGGGACTGGCAAAGGGTATGGAGAACTTGTTGGACTTTAACACTCCGAGCCTGGGGAGTTTGAGATGGTGGGAGGTAAAGCTCTCTACAACCTCTGCATTAAGGTGAGGAACATTAGGAGCCTAACAGAAGTTAACCTGTCTAGGATCAGCGTGGCGCTAGCGGCACACCCCCCCCCCCCCCACTGAAAAACCAGTGCCGCGAAATTCAAAAAAAATATATTTTTAAAATATTTAACTTTCACACATTAAAGTCCAATACAGCTAATGAAAGACACAGATCTTATGAATCCAGTCAACATTTCCGATTTTTAAAATGTTTTACAGGGAAGACACAATATGTAAAGATGTACATCTATTACCTAAAAACACATTAGCATAATCCACCATCTTTTATTTGTCCACCAACACCAGTAGCCATCACCAATTCGGCTAAACTAAGATATTTATAGCCCCTAACCAACAAAAAAACTCATTAGATGACAGTCTGATAACATATTTATGGTATGGGATAGGTTTTGTTAGAAAAAAGTGCATATTTCAGGTATATGGCATAGTTTACAATTGCACCCACCATCACAAATGGACTAGAATAATTACAATGAGCAACGTGTTTACCTAACTACTAATCATCAAACATTTCGTAAAAATACACAGCATACACGAATCGAAAGACACAGATCCTGTGAATACAGACAATATTTCAGATTTTCTAAGTGTCTTACAGCGAAAACACAATAAATCGTTATATTAGCTTAGCACATAGCAATTAGCAGCCCAGCATTGATTCTAGCCAAAGTGAGCGATAAAAGTCAACATCGCCAAAAGATATTAATTTTTTCACTAACCTTCTCAGAATTCTTCCGATGACACTCCTGTAACATCACATTACAACATGCATATACAGTTTGATCGAAAATGTTTATATTTAGCCACCAAAATCATGGTTAGACAATGTGAAATGTAACTCGGCTGGTCAGAATTTGTCCTTGCGCCACTTAGACAGTGATCTACTCTTATACATAAATACTCATAAACGTGACTAAAAAATATAGGGTGGACAGGGATTGATAGACAATTTAATTCTTAATACAATTGCGTTATTACATTTTTTAATTTATCCTTACTTTTCAATACAGTTTGCGCCAAGCGAAGCTACGTCAAAAAACATGGCGTCCTAAGCCACTAAAATGTTTCGACAGAAACACGATTTATCATAATAAAAATGTCCTACCTTGAGCTGTTCTTCCATCAGTATCTTGGGCAAAGGATCCTTTCTTGGGAGAAATCGTCTTTTGGTGGAAAGCTGTCCTCTTGCCATGTGGAAATGTCAACTACGTTCGGGATGAACTGAAAAGCGTGCCCAACTTTTCACATCGTTGCAAAAATAAATGTCCCAAAATCGCACTAAACGGATATAAATTGCTATAAAACGCTTTAAATTAACTACTTTGTGATGTTTGTAACTCCTATAACGAGTGAAAAGATGACCGGAGAAATATAACAGGCTAAACTAACGCTTGGAACAGGAGAGGGTCGGTGTCTTCCACGCGCGTTACGCAGCAAGAAAAGACTTGCTAGCTAAAGGTTTTTTTCATTTGTAGGGCCTGTGAACGAGCAATCGAGCCCGTTGGAATCGTCATCACGTAAAGGCATCCAGGGGAAGACGTAAGAAGTGTCCGTATAGTCATAGCAACGACAGTGCCCTTTTAAATGACTTCAGAAAAGTGGCCAACGTTTCTCAAATCTGACTCCATGTCAGGGAAATTGCTGTAGAATGGGCTCTGTTCCACTTAGAGACAAAATTTCAACTCCTATAGAAACTATAGACTGTTTTCTATCCAATAATAATAATAATATGCATATTGTACGATCAAGGATTTTGTGGGAAGCCGTTTAAAAAATTAGCCACATTAGCATAAATAGTCTAAACAGCGCCCCCATCCCCAACAGGTTAAGGGACATCAGTGGCAAGGGGTATGTGGGGAGGAGAGTATGGTGGGTTTTAGATGGAGGGGGCTCTACAAACTCCCAGTACTAAAGAGGTCAGGGGACCTCCAGCGGAGGGTTCTACATGGAGCCCTGGCTACTAATAGCTGGTTGGCACGGGTCGACCCGGGAGTCGGACAGGGGTGTCCTTTCTGTTTCATGAGTGAAACTGTGCATCATGTGTTTTCTGTGTTCGCCAGGTGAATGCCATTAATGTCTCTGTTGGAATGTCTGTGAGAGAGGTTGAGGGTGGAGTTTACTGTCAGGATGTTTATAATGGGGTACAGGTATTTGGATAAGGAAAAGTCCAAATGTGTGTTGTTGAATTTTCTGTTTGCTCAGGCAAATTTGTCTATTTGGCTAACAAGGACGAACAGGGTCAAAGGTGGGGGGATAACAGACCCTATACTAGTATTTAATGGGATGATCTCTGCGTGCCTTAGGGTGGAATTTGAGTTCTATAATTTGATGAAAAGTGTGGAGATGTTTCAGGAGATATGGTGTGTCGGGGGGCTGTCTGTACAGCTGGGGAAGATGTTTCAGGAGATATGGTGTGTCGGGGGGGGGGGGGGGCTGTCTGTACAGCTAGGGAAGATGGGTTGGATATACGGTTGTAGAAGTGGTGAGGTTTTGGTTATTGTGACGTTGTTTGTATCGTGGGGTAGAGGGCAAGATGAGTATGCAGCACAGGGGATATTTGTTTTTTAAAGGGGGCGGGGCTGGTCGTGGTGAGGTTTTAATGAAATGAGGATATAGTTTTCAGCTGTGCTAACATAATTGCAAAAGGGTTTTCTAATGATCAATTAGCCTTTTAACCTCTAATTCCTCCCAAACCCGGATCCGGGAGCACCCCCATCAGTAAAAAATCTGACTAGCATAGCCTAGCATAGCGTCACAAGTAAATACTAGCATCTAAATATCATTAAATCACAAGTCCAAGACACCAGATGAAAGGTACAGATCTTGTGAATCAAGCCAACATGTCCAATTTTTTAATTGTTTTACAGGGAAGACACAATATGTAAATCTATTAGCTAACCACGTTAACAAAAGACACCACTTTTCTTACACCACCATTTTTTTACTGCATCAGAAGCTATCACAAATTCGACCAAATAAAGATATAAATAGCCACTAACCAAGAAACAACTTCATCAGATGACAGTCTGATAACATATTCATTGTATAGCACATGTTTTGTTAGAAAAATGTGCATATTTCAGGTATAAATCATAGTTTACCATTGCAGCCACCATCACAACTCTCACAAAAGCAACTAGAATAACTACAGAGACCATCGTGTATTACCTAATTACTCATCATAAAACATTTCTTAAAAATACACAGCGTACAGCAAGTGAAAGACACAGATCTTGTGAATCCAGTCAATATTTCAGATTTTCTAAATGTTTTACAGCGAAAACACAATATAGCGTTATATTAGCTTACCACAATAGCAAACATCACAACAGCATTGATTCAAGCCAAAAATAGCGATAACGTATAAACCACCAAAATACACTGCTCAAAAAAATAAAGGGAACACTTAAACAACACAATGTATCTCCAAGTCAATCACACTTCTGTGAAATCAAACTGTCCACTTAGGAAGCAACACTGATTGACAATAAATGTCACATGCTGTTGTGCAAATGGAATAGACAAAAGGTGGAAATTATAGGCAATTAGCAAGACACCCCCAAAAAAGGAGTGATTCTGCAGGTGGTGACCACAGACCACTTCTCAGTTCCTATGCTTCCTGGCTGATGTTTTGGTCACTTTTGAATGCTGGCGGTACTCTCACTCTAGTGGTAGCATGAGACGGAGTCTACAACCCACACAAGTGGCTCAGGTAGTGCAGTTCATCCAGGATGGCACATCAATGCGAGCTGTGGCAAAAAGGTTTGCTGTGTCTGTCAGCGTAGTGTCCAGAGCATGGAGGCGCTACCAGGAGACAGGCCAGTACATCAGGAGACGTGGAGGAGGCCGTAGGAGGGCAACAACCCAGCAGCAGGACCGCTACCTCCGCCTTTGTGCAAGGAGGTGCACTGCCAGAACCCTGCAAAATGACCTCCAGCAGGCCACAAATGTGCATCAAACTGTCCACTTAGGAAGCAACACTGATTGACAACTATTCATAAACTTGACTAAAAAATACAGATTGGACAGCAAATGAAAGATAATTTAGTTCTTAATGCAATCGCTGTGTTATATTTTTTAAATTAACGTTACTGCGCAATACAGCGTGCGTTAAAGCGAGACCGCACCGAAATTCATTGCGGAATTATTATTTGACATTTGTCAACATAAATACGAATTAACAGCATAAAGACTGCTTACTATTTGCTGAGCTTCCATCAGAATCTTGGGCAAGGTGTCCTTTCTCCAGAACAATCGTCTTTTGGTTGAAAGATGTCCTCTTCTCCTGTCGAAATAGCCGCTAACGTTAGCTATGTGCCGGAAAGGTGTCCAACTCCAGCGCGTCACAAAGAAATCCCAGATAATCGCAATAAACTGATATAAACTGCTATAAGTCGGTTTAAATTAACTACCTTGTGATGTCTTTAACAACTATAACGAACAAAAACATGACCGGAGATATAGAACTGCTAAAACGAAAGCTTTGCAGGACGCCATTTTGATGTCCCTCTTGCGCCAGGCGCCCCGTTGAAAAGAACGGTACTTCCGTTCCACGGTCTTATATAGGGCCCCAGATGGTGCAATCCACTCCATTCAAATTCTCACCGCTTACTGACATCTAGAGGAAGGCGTATGCAGTGCATGTAGCCCCGTAGCTTGCATGGGGACTTATAAACTGACCTCAGAACAGGGACCTCGATTTCAGAAATCTCACTTCCTGACAGGAAATGTGCCGCAGAATGAGTTCTGTTTCACTCAGAGAAATAATTCAAATGGTTTTAGAAACTAGAGAGTGTTTTCTATCCAATAGTAATAATAATATGCATATTGTACGAGCAAGAATTGAGTACGAGGCAGTTTAATTTGGGAACGAATTTTTACAAAGTCGAAATGGCGCCCCCCTATTGACAAGAAGTTTTAAATGATAAACTTTGATTAACTAACATAACGTGCCATTGGAACACAGGAGTGATGGATGCTGATAATGGGCCTCCGTATGCTTATGTAGATATTCCAGTACAAAACCAGCCGTTTCCAGCTACAATGGTCATTTACAAAATTAACAATGTCTACACTGTATTTCTGATCAATTTTATTTTAATGGACCAAAAAAATTGCTTTTCTTTCATAAACGAGGACATTTCTAAGTGATGCAAAACTTTTGAACGCTAGTGTACATATACACATATACATACAATGCCTTCTGAAAGTATTCAGGCCCCTTGACTTTTCCAAATTTGGTTAGTTCACAGCCATATTCTAAAATTGATTAAACTGTTTGTTTCCCTCATCAATCTACACACAATAATGACAAAGCAAAAACTGTTTTTCTTTCTCCATTTTTGCAAATTTATTAAAAATACATGGGAGTTCAAACTCTGTCAGGATAATGGGGAGCATTGCTGCACAGTTATTTTCAGGTCTCTCCAGAGATGTTCGATCAGGTTCAAGTCAGGGCTCTGGCTGGGCAACTCAAGGACATTCAAAGACTCGTCCCGAAGCCACTCCTGCGTTGTCTTGGCTGTGTGCTTAGGGTTATTGTCCTGTTGGAAGTTCAACCTTCGCCCAAGTTTGCGGTCCTGAGCACTCTGGAGTTGGTTTTCATTCAGGATCTACATTCATCTTTGCCTTGTTGTTAAAAAATGTCTAGCTTTTCTGTCTGGAAGAAAAATAGCAAATTTAGACTTTTTGTACTAGTCTCCCAGAAAAACATCCCCATAGCATGATGCTGACACCACCATGCTTCACCGTAGGGATGGTGCCAGGCTTCCTTCAGACGTGACGCTTGGTATTCCGGCCAAAGAGTTCAATCTTGGTTTCATCAGACTAGAGAATCTTGTTTTTCATGGTCTAAGAGTCTTTAGGTGACTTTTGGCAAACTCCAAGCGGGCTGTCATTTGGCTTTTACTGAGAAGTGGCTTCTGTCTTGCCACCATAAAGATTGATTGGTGGAGTGCTGCAGAGATGGTTGTCCTGGAAGGTTCTCCCATCTCCACAGAGGAACTCTAGAGCTCTGTCAGAGTGACTATCGGGTTCTTGGTCACCTCCCTGACCAAGGCTCTTCTCCCCCGTTTGGCCGGGCGGTCAGCTCTAGGAAGAGTCTTGGTGGTTCCAAACTTCTTCCATTTAAGAATGATGGAGACCACTTTGTTCTTGGGGACCTTCAATTATGCAGAAATGTTTTGGTACCCTTCTCCAGATCTGTGCCTTGACACAATCCTGTTTCGGGGCTCTACAGACTAAACCTGTTTTCGCTTTGTCATTATGGTTTATTGTGTGTAGACGGTTGAGGATTTGTATTTATTTAATCCATTTTAGAATAAGGCTGTAACGTAACAAAATGTGGAAAAAGTCAAGGGATCTGAATACTTTCTGAAGGCACTGTATATAAATATATATATGTCTCTCTGTCTCTACCCATCTCTCTCTCTCTTTTTCTCTCTTTACCTCCATCCTTTTGTCAGGGCTATACGAAACTCATAATTGTGAAATTATGCATTGGATGATATTGAGAGATTAACGAGATTGAGCGTGAATTTATCAATCTCTGTGACAATACGGTGATACATGTAATTATATTCACTACTTATTAGCATGGTGGTAATGCTGCCCTCTAATTTTCCACAGTAATTGCGGCCCCTATTTTTATGAGGTGTTAACCACTATAAATCACATAGAAGATGAAGTAAATGTAGCGCACAAAATCCCATTCGGTCCCATTTCTTGTGACCTATCTCTGAGCAGATCTGTCTCTTATCAAAGTAATAAAGACCACTGTTACATATAGAGAATGCACTCTGTTTTCACCCGAAATCTATTTTGTCATAATTTTTAATTATACGATTTCTATTCCATTATGACCGATAGACTTCTCTTGTCATCACAATAATATCCTTCAGCTGGATATTTCATGGTGGTAAGTTACATGATACCACAATGATAAGGGTTGATGCATGGTATGTGCCACTAATCAAAGGGAGTGTGACAGCACGTTTTGGACATCATCCTAATGCGCGCCACAAACTCCTCCACTGGGAGGTCTATCACTGAAGTCTATCATAGGGCGCATAACATGTCTATTACAAAAGAACATGACTAGAATCAGAATAAGACTAAACAACAACCATGGCAGAATTGTTGAACAAGATGAATCCAAATGCCCTCAACCGTGTGTCACTTCTCTGTTTTGCTGTCCATATAGAGTCGTTCTCTCCCGCCCTCCTACCAGATGGTTCCTCTCTTCCTGGTTTCAGGACCTGCTGTGCTGGGACCGCCTCTGATTGGCTGGCCCAGCTGTTCCCCCACGGCCAAGGAGATGAGTGACGGGTGACTTCCCCAAACAGAGGTCCTGCCGCTGCCATTCTGTTGGTTGAGTGACAGCCCCTGCAGTGGACGGCTCCCTACTGATGATTCTGGGCATGGCATCATTAGTGTCTCTGCGAAACAGCTGTTCCTGATTCCTGGTGTCCACAAATGAAGCATTTCCCAACCAGTGTAAATACAATGAGGTATTGCACCATACATCAATACATGTTGTTGTGTTTACTGTGTGTGCTAAGCAGTTAACTTCTTATGGCTGAAGGGGCAGTATTGAGTAACTTGGATGAAAGGTACACAGAGGTGCCCATATTAAACGGCCTGCTCCTCATTCCCAGTTGCTAATATATGCATATTATTATTCATATTGGATAGAAAAAACTCTGAAGTTTCTAAAACTGTTTGAATTGTGTCTGTGAGTATAACAGAACTCAAATGGCAGGCAAAAACCTGAGAAGTTCCACTTCCTGTTTGTATTTTTTCTGGGGGTGACAATTTTCAACCAAGCTCCCATTGAAATCACAGAGAGATATTGATGAGTTTTCACTTCCTACGGCTTCCACTAGATGTCAACAGTCAATAGAACTTTGTCTGATGAATCTAATGTGAAGGGGGGCCGAAGGAGACAGGAATTTGTGACCACTGCCAGGAGGTAATCACGCATTGAACACGCGCGTTCACGTAAGAGTCAGCTCCGTTCCATCGGTCAACTGAAGTCGATGAAATTCTCCAGGTTGGAAGGTTATTCAAGATGTATGTTAACAACATTCTAAAGATAGAGTCAGTACATCGTTTGACATGTTTCTACTGACTGTAACGGAACTTTTGGACATTTCGTCACGTTATAGTGGACGGTAGTGGACGCGCTTTGGGTTTGGTGTTTGGTAAACATGTCCAAAGTAGCTAATTTGACATAAATAACGGACATTAACGAACAAATCAAGCATTTATTGTGGACCTGGGATTCCTAGGACTGCATTCTGATGAATTAATCAAAGGTAAGGAAACATGTATCATGTATTTTCTGGTTTCTGTTGAGTCCAACATGGCGGCTAATTTGGCTATTGTTCTGAGCTCCGTCTCAGATTATTGTATGGTTTATTTTTCCGTAAAGTTTTTTTGAAATCTGACACAGCGGTTGCACTAATTAAAGATGGAGTTGAAATCAAAGTACGACTACAGTTTAAAAAAAAACATGACTAAACATACATCGCTTTTAGCACTATTCTAAAACACAACATGGACATAGTTTGTCAAAATTGTGACATTTAACAATTGTAGTCCCTAAAAACTCATGTTCTCGTAGTGAACATGAGCAACACTACCTTCTTACTATGAATGAGTTTCTTGACTTCAGGAACGTCAGTGTCGAACAGCTTATTTCGGATCACGTTCCTCATGTTCTCAGGTTGTGTGGAGATGCCACCTACGTTGACAGCCAATCACCTGCTGCCTGAGTGACAGCAAGAGGCTAAGTGGTCAGAGGAACGACAGCGGCGCTCCTATCCCTTACTACCACGCGACAGATGGCAGGCTTCAGACGCACGTTGTGGGATCTCTGGGAATCCAGGATCGGCTCTGGGATCTGTGGGAATGCAGTAGACACCAGTAGAAGGGTGTCTCCGAGGAACAAGAGGAGCGGGCCTACACATGTAGGTAATGGAATACACTGCCTCAGACACCTGAGGGCATCCTCGGGCAACACACTGGCACCATGCCAAGAGGAATCAAAAGCTGTCATAATTCTGGACCACAGGTAGACCTAGACACAGGCAAACACCGGCAGACACAGGTAGACACAGACGTGAAGATTGTGTTTAGCTAGCTTTCAATCTTTTTTTGGGGGGGTCAAGCGCTGTTTTTATGTATGTTATCATATCTGGTTCAAAACATAATTGTTTTGTTGTGACTCTCTGCTCTTCAGGCAGGCTGCATGTCAGCGCAAAAGTGTGAGATGTTTTATTCCGTTTTAGCGGCCTCAAGGATTTTCGAGAGCCACAAAAGATATTTCAATGTGTCAAATTATTAAAATGAGACCATATTTTATTCTGTAGTCACCTCGTTGTCGGGGACTGGTGACCACGGGGTATTTTAATTATTGCAGTGTGATTTTTTTTCCCTGCTAAATCTGATTAGGGAGTGTGTTTCTTATTCTGGGGAGATTAGCCATCTGGTAGAGGGACGTGGGGAGAGAGGGAATTTCTCTGCTTGTTAGTGACTGGCTTTCACAGCTCTCTCCCACTGCTGAGCTCAAACGACTGTGAGTGACACCGCTGCCCACTCGCACAGATAAAAATACCCCGCTAAATGGCTAGCATATGTGAGCTGCTCTCTACAGGGTAGGGCTTGAAATGTAATGTAGAGCGTGCGTGTGTGTGTGTGGTGTAGGAGAGGAAAACGGTGAGGGATAGAGAGTGAGAGAGAGAGAGGAACTGAGGAAAAGAGTGTGAATGTGTGTCTTTTACCATTCCTATATAACTAATTCATCGTCAGTCGGGGTGTGGAGGAGAGGGGGAGAGGGGGAGAGGGGGTGTTACATGCATGTGTGGCGGAAACTTGGCCCATGGTTTTCCTAGATAAACCCGATCCCGAGCGAAGGTCCAGGACATATTTTCCTTGGGGGTTAATGTGGGGAAAGTGTGAATATTTGGAAAAGCCGGTGCTGAAAGCTATGAGCGCTGCAGACATGTGGGAAAGGTGGGCACAACTAGGACAAATTAGACATCATTAGTCAGGCGGCTCCTGCTCTTCGGACGGGGGTAATTGAAGCTGACATAGTTGTACTTTTGTGGCTTCCTTTTTGGCTCCCATTCTATTGTTCTTTTCCTTGATGTTTTAGTCAGTATTAACTAGGCATATTTAATTGCCGTGCAGCTAATGTCACATTTAAATCAAGACTGCGTAAGGAAGTAAGCTTATTAACACTTTTGAAAATCAGCACATACTCCAATGAAATAGTACACTTTGAAATCTCACTTTTATAGCTTTTTGAAAAATGTCTGGATGTAGGCTACGCCTAAAACCGCAATATTTAAACATTGGTTTAAATGGGGCTTGCAGAGTAAAGTGAGGGCAACACAGTAATGGTTAAAGCTTTATTAGGCTGTATACACACACACACACACATACACGCACATAGTGAGTGCCTGCCTGTGAAGAGTTAAAAACAAGTCACCTCGCTGACATTTACACAAGGCTGCTGCTTCCTTTCAGGTGCACCGCGGGATACGACAATCCCCGCCATGCCAGAGTCATTGAAAAGTGTAATGGGGAGACAGGAAGCTTCCAGCATCACAGTGCACCTGGACAACCTAAACAACCTGGACAAAGGTCCCTACTTCATGGCCAGTACTAGGGGGGACCATTCTCACAAAACAACACATTGAGTGGTTAAACAATGTCAATTAACGTCACCTGGCATTCAACTGGACCCCTGCCACTACTATTGACTTTTGTCTCTGGCTACTGTGTCTGGAATAAGTGTTTTTTTTCTTCACTGAAATATGTGCCTTTTGATTTGCTTCCAAACAAATTCCATATGTGGTGCTTAAAGCTTACAGCTTCGAATGGTTGATTTTACCATTGGTAAAAACAGTATGGAAGCGAAACAAATGCAATTTCAACAAACGCACTTCACTCATACTACAGATGCCGTTACTAACCTCAAAGGACGTTTCGCATTCAGGAGTGTTTATACTTTGCATTGATAGGCTATTTGCTCTATCCATGAAAACATCAAAGACCAGAATATACATTTTGGTGCATGTCGTCAGTTTAAAACGTTGTGATGAAACCGGCCCAAATAAGGGTACGATTTCATATCCTTCCTCATTGAAGTAAAAACAACAACAACATCAATGAACTGAAGATGCAATTGATGCTAAAAAATGGCTAATCTAGCTCCATATAAGAAAAGAGACTCATGCTTATGGCTTACATCTGTGGATATGTCTGGTATATTTGCTAAGAACACAGCTTACATGCTGGAGTCCCAGACAACATCTCAATTTGCTAATCTTCTGTGTACATGCTAACACTTCACTTCTGATTCCTGGAATTTCTTGTTAGCATCCTGCGGTTCTTTCTCAGTGTGTATCAGATAGCCTGTGCTAGCTTCCTCTGTGCCTCTGCATTTGGTTCCCATTTGAACCGTCTCAAAGCCAATAAAGGACCTAGTCAATTAAAACAGACCAGGCACTTCATAAGCAGGAAATGGACCAATTATAGCGACCCCGCAGAGCGGCAGGGGTTTAAACTCCTGAAATATGTAAAGAGACGGGCAGACAGGCAGGGAGGCAGTTTAGGGTTTCAACCTGGGGGCTAATCTTTAAAAAGCAAGCTGGCAGTGTGCTGGTCACTGATAAAGGCCCTAGTCTGTCATCACACAGGCTCACCTCCAGTAACTCGGCCTGTCACAACATCATCTGTAATCTGGGCCACAGCCAAGGGCACGCGGAGACAGGCCGGAGGGGAGGGATGTGTGTGTGTATGTAAGGGTCAGCGTTATAGGCCTCCTTGCCCATCCAATTAAAATATTGAAATATTGATAATTTATTTGACCGAGACGCACACCGACAGAAAGACACATCAATCTCAGATAAAGCATCAGAGCGAGCAAAACAGAGCCCCTCTGTCTCAGTATGTGTAGACCATGCATGTCATGCTGTCTGGACAAAAAGAGTATGGCATGTCATACTAATTTTGTCTAGACAGCATAATATGCTTGTGTTACATATAGTTAGACAGAGGGGTGCTATTTCACTCGCAATGATGCTTTCTCACGTGAGATTGTTTCGGCAGAGAGGAAGAGACAAAGAGAGAGGGATCACTCGCGCCAAAATCTGTCCACAATACCCCAATGCGTTTCTATGAGCATATGTTGTCTTCGGCTTGTCGCCTGCCTTGCCGCCTCTGGGACAACGTCTCCCATTGCTAGGACATGAGCATCTCGTCATCATATACAGATCTCTGGTTTTAGCCAAATTCGAATTGGAAAGGAAAGTTGGCAGGTGCAGTGTACTTTCGGATGCTGGCTTCCCTTAAAGTATGTTTAAGTATGTTTAACCAAAACTATATAATTACTCCTGTCTAAATAAAATAATTCAAAATACTTCACCAGAGAGCATGACTTAGCCACAGATGATCATTAGCTTCTTTAAAACAAATTGCTGTGGATTGTTTCAAATCACAAGCATGCAGGCCTATGCATATTTTGGAAGCCTGCAATTTGGGCAGTTTCGCTTGGAAATAGGCCTAGCCGATTATTGAGTTGTGGCTGTCAGTGAAAAGCATCTAAAATATGAGTGAGATAATGTGTCTTGAGTATAATTGAAAATGTTGAAGCAAGAAGAAGGGGAGGGGTGTGTCTAAGATATGGCGGATCGCTCTCCCGATTGCACCTACTCGGCTCTCCCGAATGCACCCACTCGGCTCTCCCGAATGCACCCACTCGGCTCTCCCGAATGCACCCACTCGGCTCTCCAGAATGCACCCACTCGGCTCTCCAGAATGCACCCACTCGGCTCTCCCGAATGCACCCACTCGGCTCTCCAGAATGCACCCACTCGGCTCTCCCGAATGCACCCACTCGGCTCTCCCGAATGCACCCACTCGGCTCTCCCGAATGCACCCACTCGGCTCTCCAGAATGCACCCACTCGGCTCTCCAGAATGCACCCACTCGGCTCTCCAGAATGCACCCACTCGGCTCTCCAGAATGCACCCACTCGGCTCTCCAGAATGCACCCACTCGGCTCTCCAGAATGCACCCACTCGGCTCTCCAGAATGCACCCACTCGGCTCTCCAGAATGCACCCACTCGGCTCTCCAGAATGCACCCACTCGGCTCTCCAGAATGCACCCACTCGGCTCTCCAGAATGCACCCACTCGGCTCTCCAGAATGCACCCACTCGGCTCTCCAGAATGCACCCACTCGGCTCTCCAGAATGCACCCACTCGGCTCTCCAGAATGCACCCACTCGGCTCTCCAGAATGCACCCACTCGGCTCGCCAATTTCTGATTGTCTTAACTCACACTGTCCACCACTAATAAGCTGAGCTTCTCGGTCATATTGTCTTCGCCTCATACAGTAAGTCAATGAAGTACACTACATGACCAAATGTATGTGGACACCTGCTCGTCGAACACCTCATTCCAAAATCATCTGCATTAATATGGAGATGGTCCCCCCTTTGCTTCTATAACAGCCTCCAGTCTTCTGGGAAGGCTTTCCACTAAATGTTGGAACATTGGTGGGATGACTTGCTTCCATTCAGCCACAAGAGCCAAACCCAGATTCATCGGTCGGACTTCAAGATGGTTTTATTTATTTTTTATTTAACTAGCCAAGTCAGTTAAGGACAAATTCTTATTTACAATGACGGCCTACCAAAAGGCAAAGGTCTCCTGCGGGGACGGGGGCATGGGATACATTTTTTAAAATAGATACAATATAAATATAGGACAAAGCACACATCAAGACAACACAACACTACATAAAGAGAGACCTAAGACAACAACATAGCAAGGCAGCAACACATGACAACACAGCATGGTAGCAACACAACTTGGTTGCAGCATTAAACATGGTACAAACATTATTTGGCACAGATAACAGCACAAAGGGCAAGACGGTAGAGACAACAATACATCACGCAAAGCAGCCACAACTGTCAGTAAGAGTGTCCATGATTGAGTCTTTGAATGAAGATATTGAGATAAAACTGTCCAGTTTGAGTGTTTGTTGCAGCTTGTTCCAGTAGCTAGCTGCAGCGAACTGAAAAGAGGAGTGACCCAGGGATGTGTGTGCTTATGGAACCTTTAACAGAATGTCACTGGCAGAATGGGTGTTGTATGTGGAGGATGAGGGCTGCAGTATATATCTCAGATAGGGGGAGTGAGGCCAAAGAGGGTTTTATAAATAAGCATCAACCAGTGGGTCTTGCGACGGCTATACAAAGATGACCAGTTTACAGAGGAGTATGGAGTGCAGTGATGTGTCCTATAAGGAGCATTGGTGGCAAATCTGATGGCCGAATGGTAAAGAACATGTAGCCGCTCGAGAGCACCCTTACCTGCTGATCTATAAATTATGTATCCTTAATCCAGCATGATGTTCAGATGGTCATCTGAATCAGGGTTAGTTTGGCAGCTGGGGTGAAAGAGGAGCGATTACGATAGAGGAAACCAAGTCTAGATTTAACTTTAGCCTGCAGCTTTGATATGTGCTGAGAGAAAGACAGTGCACCGTCATACTCCCAAGTACTTGTATGAGGTGACTACCTCAAGCTCTAAACCCTCAGAGGTAGTAATAACACCTGTGGGAGGAGGGACATTCTTCTTACCAAACCACATGACCTTTGTTTTGGAAGTGTTCAGAACAAGGTTAATGGTAGAGAAAGCTTGTTGGACACTAAGAAAGCTTTGTTGTAGAGCTTTTAACACAAAATCTGGGGAGGTGCCAGCTGAGTATAAGACTGTATCATCTGCATATAAATGGATGAGAGAGCTTCCTACTGCCTGAGCTATGTTGCTGACGTAAATTGAGAAGAGCATGGGGCCTAGGATCGAGCCTTGGGGTATTCCCTTGGTGACAGGCAGTGTCTGAGACAACAGATTTTCTGACTTTATACACTGCACTCTTTGAGAGAGGTAGTTAGGAAACCAGCCCAAAGACCTCTGAGACACCGATACTCCTTAGCCGGCCCATGTATGGATGTATTTCAAGGCCTAACTTCAAACGCAGTGCCTCTTTGCTTGACATTATGGGAAAATCAAACGAAATCAGCCAACACCTCAGAAAAAAAAATGTAGACCTCCACAAGTCTGTTCATCCTTGGGAGCAATTTCCAAATGCCTGAAGGTACCACATTCATCTGTGCAAACAATAATACGCAAGTATAAACACCATGGGACCACGCAGCCGTCATACCGCTCAGGAAGGAGACGAGTTCTGTCTCCTAGAGATGAACGTACGTTGGTGCGAAAAGTGCAAATCAATCCCAGAACAACAGGAAAGGACCTTGTGAAGATGCTGGAGGAAACAGGTACAAAAGTATCTATATCCACAGTAAAACAAGTCTTATATCGGCATAACCTGAAAGGCCTCTCAGCCCAAGTTAAAAAATTTAAAGACAATGCTACCAAATACTAATTGAGTGTACGTAAACTTCTGACCCACTGGGAATGTGATGAAAGAAATAAAAGCTGAAATAAATAATTCTCTCAACTATTATTCTGACATTTCACATTCTTAAAATAAAGTGGTGATCCTAACTGACCTAAAACAGGGAATTCTAACTAGTATTACATGTCAGGAATTGTGAAAAACTGAGTTTAAATGAATTTGGCTAAGGTGTATGTAAACTTCCGACTTCAACTGTATGCGTGTGCACACACAACATTTATATTGCCTTGCTCAATGACCTCTAACAGCTAAGTTAATTATGATGATGAAGTAAGGATTAGTATCTCACGGATGTCTTTTCATCCTATACCGAGGGTTTCACTCGAATGCCTTGTCTGTGCATTCCCAGAATGTTGAGCATATGCAGGAGGAGAGGAGGACAACGACTGGGGATTGGGTTGATTTATATCTCCCTGAAGTGATGCACAATGCCACACAAAAGGTTGATTGACCAAGAACTTCACATTGAACCACTGGTGGAAAAAGAGGTCCCCTCCTTTCTGATATGGAGAGGTGATTTCATGGGATTCCAGACATCTAATGGTCCTTTCCAAAAGAGGAAAGACACAGACAAAAGCCAAAAGCTTGATATAAAATCCAGCAATGCTTGACTCCAATGCTATGTTAAGACAGGCAACCCAATTCTGATATTTTCCTTTTCCACTAATTGGTATTTTGACCAATAAAGATCAGCTCTGAAAAAGATTGGTCAAAAGACCAATTAGTAGAAAAACGATCAGAATTGGATGCCTATGCAAATGCAGCTTACGATGTCACCCTATAACTGTAACATTGTTAAACCCTATACCCTTGTTTGAAATACTGTATCCTTCCATTGACTCCTATATGACTTATATAAGCTCTACATCCGGCAATATATCGTTTGGAGGAGAATACAGCTCAAGAGTCTGTCAATCTTTCAGTAAACCCAGGGTGAGTAGGGTCAGATGCCCCTCCTTCCGGACCTAAGAACAGCAGCACATCTGGTGCAGGGTGATGCCTGGAATGATAATGCCCCTGTGACTGAGCTGGCCTTGCTCTGCGCACTTGTGAGGTTTAAAACTAAAGGATTGAGAGTCTTCGCCAAAATTACAGATATGTATTTAAAAACAGACAGGTTAAAACAAGCAGTCTTTTTCCATTCTCCACAGCTCAATTTAAAGGAGAAGCGAACAATCAAGGATAGGAGTGGCCAAGCAACACAAAATGGCTGCCACCAGCCCTGCAAAATTAACAGGTGAAGACAATTAAGCTGATTAGAGTGCAACTGACAATAGAGATCTCGTGATACTGATTGGACATGAAAAGTGGGTTGAGACTGGGCCTAGGTAAAAACAGCGAAACATACAACATTCAAATAGTAAAACAGTTTAGGGGATTAAAAGAGCATCCAGTGAGGATGTCTTCCTCACATTACCCTCCTCTTCTTACAGAACCCCAAACACAGTTTTGAGCACTGTGCTGATGAAAGAAAGCAATGTCATTCAAACATGTCACGTTCAAACGATTCAAAGTTGTCAATATGGCTGCTGATCCTCCAAAACATATACACACTGTCCCTTACGGACAACCGCTGACTTCTCCAACATACGATCCCACTGTGGAGCTTCCCATTCCACGACCCACACAGCTCATCCCCTGCAGTACTAGCAGATCCTTGTACATTCCCGAACTGTAGGGCCACAGGAACCTCTCGATTCCCCGGAAGCCTCCACCTTCTTAGGACTACTCCAAAACATTGAGGCCACAGCAGCAGCTCCTCCACGGCTCACGTCAGCAACAGGAGGTCTTCCCGCTGCTCCCTCCATTGGGCTCAGGCTGTCCCCCACTCATCACTTAGTATTACAGCTGTGAAACCTCCACTGCAATACGCCTCTTGCAGATTTACACCAGACAGATCCATCTTGTGAAAAAACTGTCCAAAGACCTCTATACTAAACAATTAATATCATGGATCTCCCTTAAGGGACTAGGGCAGATGTGTCAAAGTCATTCTACAGAGGGCCGAGTGTCTGCGGGTTTTTCCGTTCCTCCCTTGTACTTGATTGATGAATTAAGGTCACTAATTAATAAAGAACTCCTCTCACCTGGTTGTGTAGGTCTTAATTGAAAGGAAAAAATAAAAACCTGCAGACACTCGGCCCTCCATGGAATGAGTTTGACACCCCTGGACTACGGGACAATCACAGTTCTGACAAACGTACAAGATTCAAATAGTTTAGGGGATTAAAATTAGGATGTCTTCCTCACAGATCCATGTACCTGGCTTCTCATCAGGAAGTTCCCCTAGAGAGGCCGCAGCATCATTCACCTCTATTTGCACTTGACCTATAACGTCATTTCTGTATTAGATTACGTTGGTTTGAATAGTTGTCTTTGAGGTGGAGATTTTGAGGATGATCTGGCATGGAACACACTGATGAACATATTTAGGTAATAACATGGGAAATTAATGGCTACTACATAGTGGGCTGGTATGGTGGGCAATCTTTAATGTTTAAGGAAGTCTCAAGTTTTTGCTCGACCTGAGTTAGAGAATAGACATATTATTTCGGAGCTGTCTATTTACCACAACAAACCGATGCTGGCACTAAGACCCTCAAAGAGTATCCTGGAAGGATATTGACCTCATCCCGTCAGTAGAGGATGCCTGGTTGCTCTTTAAAAGTGCTTTCCTCACCATCTTAAATAAGTATGGCCCATTCAAAAAAATGTAGAACTAAGAACAGATATAGCCCTTGGTTCACCCCAGACTTGACTGCCCTTGACCAGCACAAAAACATCCTGTGGCGTTCTGCAGTAGCATCAAATAGCCCCCGCGATATGCAACTTTTCAGGGAAGTCAGGAACCAATATACACAGTCAGTAAGGAAAGCTAAGGCTATCTTTTTTAAACAGAAATTTGCATCCTGTAGCATTAATTCCAAAAAGTTTTGGGACACTGTCCATGGAGAACAAGAGCACCTCCTCCCAGCTGCCCACTGCAGTGAGGCTAGGAAACACTGTCACCACCGATAAATCTACGATAATCGATCATTTCAATAAGCATTTTTCTACGGCTGGCTGCGCTTTCCACCTGGCTACCCCTACCCCGGCCAATAGCTCTGCACTCCCTGTAGCAACTTCTCCGCTTCTCCTTCACCCAAATCCAGACAGCTGATGTTCTGAAAGAGCTGCAAAATCTGGATCCCTACAAATCAGCAGGGCTAGACAATCTGGACCCTCTCTTTCTAAAAGTATCCGCCAAAATTGTTTCAACCCCTATTACTAGCCTGTTCAACCTCTCTTTCGTATCGTCTGAGATCCCCAAAGATTGGAAAACTACCGCGTTCATCCCCCTCTTCAAAGGGAGAGGCACTCTAGACCCAAACTGTTATAGACCTATATCCATCCTGCCTTGCCTTTATAAAGTCTTTGAAAGCCAAGTTAACAAACAGATCACCGACCATTTCGAATCCCACCGTACCTTCTCCACTACGCAATCTGGTTTCCTAGCTGGTCATGGGTGCACCTCAGCCACGCTCAAGGTCCTAAACGATATCATAACAGCCATCGATAAAAGACAGTCTGGTTAGACTGTAAACTCTCTTTCCAGACTCACATCAAGCATCTCCAATCCAAAATTAAATCTAGAATCGGCTTCCTATTTCGCAACAAAGTCTCCTTCACTCATGCTGCCAAACATAACCTCGTAAAACTGACCATCCTACCGATCCTTGACTTCGGCGATGTCATTTACAAAATAGCCTCCAACACTACTCAGCAAACTGGATGTAGTCTATCACAGTGCCATCCGTTTTGTCACCAAAGCCCCATATACTACCCATCACTGTGACCTCTATGCTCTCGTTGGCTGGCCCTCACTACATATTCATCGCCAGACCCACTGACTCTAGGTCATCTGTAAGTCTTTGCTAGGTAAAGCTCCGCCTTAAAGCCCCGTCTCAGCTCACTGGTCACCATAGCAACACCCACCCGTAGCACGCGCTCCAGCAGGTATATCTCACTGGTCATCCCCAAAGCCAACACCTCTTTGGCCGCCTTTTCTTCCAGTTCTTTGCTGCCAATGACTGGAGCGAATTGCGAAAATCACTGAAGCTGGAGACTTATATCTCCCATTCTAACTTTAAGCATCAGCTGTCAGAGCAGCTTACCGATCACTGTAACTGTACACAGCCAATCTGTAAATAGCACACCCAACTACCTCATCCCCATATTGTTATTTATCTTTTTGCTCTTTTTCACCCCAGTATCTCTACTTGCACATCATCATCTGCACATCTTCAATCCAGTGTTAATGCTAAATTGTAATTATTTTGCCTCTATGGCCTATTTATTGCCTTACCTCCCTAATCTTCTACATTTGCACAAACTGTACATAGATTATTCTATTGTATAATTGACTGTATGTTTGTTTATGTGTAACTGTGTTGTGGTTTCTGTCTCACTGCTTTGCTTTATCTTGGCCAGGTCGCAGTTGTAAATGACAACTTGTTCTAAACTGGCCGGCCTGGTTAAAAGGATAGGGGGTGCTGTTGTCAATATTTATGGAAATCGTTTAATTTTTGAAACGGCTTCCTACAAAATTCTTGATCGTACAATATGCATATTATTATTATTATTGGATAGAAAACAGTCTATAGTTTCTATAGGCGTTGAAATTTTGTCTCTAAGTGGAACAGAACTCATTCTACAGCAATTTCCCTGACATGGAGTCAGATTTCACACATTTTGGCCCCTGTTCTGGAGTCAGTTTTAAGGCCACTGTTATTCCTATGAGTATACGGACACTGCTTACGTCTTCCCCTGGATGCCTTTACGTGATGACGCTTTGAATGGTATCGATTGCCCAATCACAGCCACTATAAATGAAAAAACCCTGTAGGTAGGAACTCTTTTCTTGGTGCGTCATGCGCGCGGAGGATACCGACCTACTGTTTTTCCAAGCATTAGTGTAGCCAGTTATATTTCTCCGGTCATATTTTTACTCGTTATAGGAGTTAAAAACATCATAAGGTAGTTAATTTAAAGCGTTTTATAGCAATTTATATCCGTTTAGTGCGATTTTGGGACATTTATTTCTGAGCCACTGTGAATCTCTGGGCACCGTTCCAGTTCATGCCGAACGCAATGTGCATTTCTGCATGGCAAGAGGACAGCTTTCGACCAAAAGACGATTAGACCCAAGAAAGGATTCTTTGACCAAGATTCTGATGGAAGAACAGCTCAAAGTAGGAACAATTTATTATGATAAATCGTATTTCTGTCGAAAAATGTTAGTGGCTTAGGACGCCATTTTTTTTTACTTAGCTTCGCTTGGCGCAAACTGTATTGAAAAGTAAGAATAATTTAAAAAATGTAATTCCGCGATTGTATTAAGAATTAAATTGTCTATCAATCGCTGTCCACCATATATTTTTTAGTCACGTTTATGAGTATTTATGTATAAGACTAGATCACTGTCTAATATGGCGCACGAACATTTTCTGACCAGCTGGGCTACTTTTCTCATTGTCTAACCATGATTTTGGTGGCTAAATATGCACATTTTCGAACAAACTGTATATGTATGTTGTAATGTGATGTTACAGGAGTGTCATCTGAAGAATTCTGAGAAGGTTAGTGAAAAAATTAATATATTTTGGCGATGTTTACGTTATCGCTCTCTTTGGCTAGAATCAATGCTGGGGTAATGTTTGCACATGTGCTATGCTAATATAACGATTTATTGTGTTTTCGCTGTAAGACACTTAGAAAATCTGAAATATTGTCTGTATTCACAGGATCGGTGTCTTTCGATTAGTGTATGCTGTGTATTTTTACGAAATGTTTGATGATTAGTAGTTAGGTAAACACGTTGCTCATTGTAATTATTCTAGTCCATTTGTGACGGTGGGTGCAATTGTAAACTATGACATCTACCTGAAATATGCACATTTTTCTAACAAAACCTATCCTATACCATAAATATGTTATCAGACTGTCATCTGAGGAGGTTTTTTCTTGGTTGGTGGCTATCAATATCTTAGTTTAGCCGAATTGGTGATAGCTACTGGTGTTGGTGGACAAAGAAAAAATGGTGGATTATGCTAATGTGTTTAGCTAATAGATTTACATCTTTACATATTGTGTCTTCCCTGTAAAACATTTTAAAAATCGGACATGTTGGCTGGATTCACAAGATCTGTGTCTTTCATTAGCTGTATTGGACTTTAATGTGTGAAAGTTAAATATTTAAAAAAAATATTTTTTTTTAATTTCGCGGCTCTGCCTTTTCAGTGGGGGTGGGGGGGGGTGTGCCGCTAGCGGCACCCCGGTGCTAGACAGGTTAAAAAAAGGTGAAATCAAAAAATAAACATATATATGTAGAAGGCCATAAGTAAACAAGAAAATGCACATTCCGAGGCGGTGTTTCTCGTGGCCGTTTGATTTTTGATGCTGTGCAACTGAAATTCGTTTTACCTCATTTCTACCAGCATGTCACCTGTGCAACTAGAGGATAAAACTTTAGATCACCTTTACGCCACACACAGAAGTACATACAAGGCCCTCCCTTGGCCTCCCTTTTGCAAATCTGACATTAACTCCACCCTCCTCTCTACCAGACAAATTCAACGCGTTTTATGCACACTTTGACAACAACAACAAGCCGGGTGTGAGAGCCGTCACCGACCGTGAGGATTGGGTGATTTCGCTATCTGAGGCCGACGTTAAAAAGGTTAATAAATCAGGTCAACACACGCAAGGATGCGGGGCCCGACAGTATTCCAGGGCCCGTTCTTAGAGTATGCACAGAAAAGAATGCAGGCATATTCACGGTAATTTTCAACCTCTCCTTGTCCCAGTCTGTAATCCCCACATGTTTTAAGATGACCATCATCATTCCTGTCCCCAAGAACTCTGAGGCTTTATGCCACAAAGGCTACCGCCCTGTTGCAATCACTTCTGTAATCCTGAAGTGCTTTGAGAGGCTGGTTATGGCACACATTAACCATCATCCCAGACACCCTAGACCCACTCCAATTTGCATAACGCACCAACAGATCCATAGATGACGCAATTTCAATTGCTCTCCACACTGCCCTCACCCACCTAGACAAGAGGAATACCTATGTGAGAATGCTGTTCATTGAATACAGCTCAGCGTTCAACACCATTGTCTCCTCCAAGCTCGTCACCAAGCTTATGACTCTGGGTCTGAACACCTGCCTTTACTACTGGATCATGGACTACCTGATGGGCCGACCCCAGATGGTGAGGGTAGGCAACATCACCTCCGCACCGCTGACCCTCAACACAGGGGCCCCACAGGGTTGTGTGCTTAGTCCCTTCCTGTACACCCTGGAGTTGTTTGCTGACGACACGACGGTGGAAGGCCTAATCACCGACGATGACGAGTCAGCCTACAGGGAGGAGGTCAGTAACCTGGCACAGTGGTGCAAGAACAATAACCTCTCCCTAAGTGTTAGTAAGACCAAGGAGCTGATCATGGACAACATGAAACAGGCGAAGCGAGCACGCCCCCATCTACATCAACGAGGCCGCAGTGGTGCAGGTCGAGTGCTTCAAGTTCCTCGGTGACCAAATCACTAAAGACTTAAAATTGTCCAAACACACGTAGGAGGTTGAAATAGTTTGGCATGGGCCCTCAAATCCCCCAAAAGTTCTACAGCGGTACCATTGAGAGCATGTTGACAGGCTACATCACTGACTTGTATCGCAACAGCATCGCCCTCGATCACATGGTGCTACAGGGGGGGGGTGCGGACAGCCCAGTACATCACTGGGGCCAAGCTCCCTGACATCCAGGACATCTATATCAGGTGGTGTGGTAGGAAGGCCCGTCTTTAAATCATTAAAGACTCCAACCACCCAAGTCATAGACTATCCTCTCTTCATCCGTGCAGCAAGTGGTACCGGCGCATCAAGTCTGGCACCAACAGGCTCTTGAACAGCTTCTATCCCCAAGCAATAAGTGATAAATAGCTAACACAATAGCTACACAGACTATCTGAGTTAACCTTGTATCCTTATTGACCATTTTATTTATCCATGCACACTCACAGGGCCCTACACACACACACACACACACACACACACACACCATCATCTGCTAACTCATACATAATATGCACATACATTTATACTGACTCTACACACACACCCACTCACATACATGCTGCTGCTACTCTGTTTATCTTATATCCTGATGCCTAGTCACCTTACCCCTATAAATATCTACCTCCATCACTTCAGTATCCCTGCACATTGTAAATACGGTATTGGAACTGACCTTGTATGCTTACTTACTTACTTGTTAATCTTATTTCTCGTGTGCACAGACTAGAATATGTTCCGGGATTCATCCGATAACATTGAGGAGTTTACCATATCAGTCACCGGCTTCATAAATACAGTAAGTGCATCCAGTCACTGCATTGCTTGCTGTTTGGGGTTTTAGGCTGGGTTTCTGTATAGCACTTTGTGACATCGACTGATGTAAAAAGGGCTTTATAAATACATTTGATTGATTGATTGACATATGCCAACCAGAGGCCATGGAGTACAGGCAACATCCACACTGAGCTAAAGGATAGAGCTGCCGCTTTCAAGGAGCGGGACACTAATCAGGACGCTTATAAGAAATTCCGCTACGACTTCCGACAAGCCATCAAACAGGCAAAGTGACAATACTTGACTATGTGGCCGCGCACCACTCCAATACCATCGTCAAGTTTGCTGATGACACGACGTGGTCCACACCAAACTTGATAATTGTTTTTGAGTCCACACACACCCTCAAGAGGGTGAAAAGATTTGGCATGGGCCCTCGGATCCTCAAAAAGTTATAAAGCTGCACCATTGACAGCATCTTGACTGGCTTCATCACTGCTTGGTACGGCAACTGCAAGACACCTGACCTCAAGGTGCTACAGAGAGTGGTCAGTACGGCCCAGTACATTACTGAGGCCAAGTTCCCTGCCACCCAGGACCTCTATACCAGGCAGTGTCAGAGGAAGACCCCAAAAATGGTCAATGACTCCAGCAACCCAAACCATAGACTGGTCTCTCTGCTACCGCACGGCAAGCAGTATCAATGAACCAACAGGACCCTGAACAGCTTCTAGCCCCAAGCCATATGACTGCTAAACAAGACTGATAAATAGCTAGTCAAATGGCTACCCAGACAACCTGCATTGACCCTCTTTTGCACTGACTCTATGCACACACACTGGACACACTCACTCATACTTACACTGACACCCCAACACACACACACATACACTACACACACCCACAAACACATATAACATGCGCACACATGCATACTGAGTCCACACACACTCGCACGCACACACACACACACACACACACACACACACACACACACACACACACACACACACACACACACACACACACACCACATATGCTGCTGCTACTGTCTTATCTATCCTGTTGCCTAGTCACTTTACCACTACCTATATGTGCATAGCTACCTCAATTACTTCTTATCGTTGCACATCGACCCGGTACTGGTACTTTTTTTCTTTATCTTTTACTCTGCATTGTCGGAAAAGGAAACGTAAGTAAGCTTTTCCCAGTTAGTATACACCTGTTGTTTACGAAGCATGTGACAAATATATATTTTTTGTAGGAATCAATGGGATCATTATTCTCTTGGCTGCTTGGCCCTGAAGACATGATGCCCTATGTAGCTCACACACACATGACAAGGAAGCTAGTCTTAGAAACCCAGTACATAACCCTGTACATAACCCAGTACATAACTCTTCAGATAACCTCAATAACCAAAACACCTTTAGAGTAGAGGGGAAAGTATTTGATCATGTTATCTCACGTGGAATATCTTTTGTTATCTAATGTGGGTTTTGTCAAACGTCTGCTGTACCACGTCAAGTTGTTCTTGTTACAAGGTGTTGGAGGTTAAGTGTGTTAAAGAGACAAACAGGACAGATGGCGACTGGCGATACCCTTCATGACTATATGGAAAGGGTTTTCTTCATTTTTTTTGTTCCTCTTGTAAAGTCAAAAAATAATGAAAACATGTCCTTCCCCTAATCTGTCACCTGTTATCACTGTGTTATTAGGTCTTGAATCTTAAAGAGATTGCTTTCTGTCTTCGTCAGTCTATCTGACTGTAGGGTCTGATAGTTCTCATTGCTTGTCAATGTACATATCATCTATCTTGTATTCACATACATTACACGACCAAAGGTACGTGGACACCTGTTTGTCGAACATCTCATTCCAAAATCATGGGCATTAATATGGAGTTGGTCCCCCTTTCCTGCTTTAACAATATCCACTCTACTGGGAAGGCTTTCCACTAGATGTTGGAACATTGAGCGGGGACTTGCTTCCATTCAGCCACAAGAGCATTAGTCAGATAAGGCACTGATGTTAGGCGATTACGCCTGGCTCACAGTCAGTGTTACAATTCATCCCAAAGGTGTTCAATGGGGTTGAGGTCAGGGCTCTGTGCAGGCCAGTCAAGTTCTTCCACACCGATCTCAGAACAAATCTTTTCTCTATGGACCTCGCTTTGTGCATGGGGGGATTGTCATGCTGAAACAGGAAAGGGCCTTCCCCAAACTGTTGCCACAAAGTTGGAAGCCCAGAATCGTCTAGAATGTTATTGTATGCTGTAACATTAAGATTTACCTAGCCCAAACCACCAAAAACAGCCCCAGGCCATTATTCCTCATCCACCAAACTTTACAATTGGCACTAGACATTCGTGCAGGTAGCGTTCTCCTGCCATCTGCCAAACCCAGATTTGTCCATTGGACTGCCAGATTGGGATGCCTGGTTCATCACTCCCTGCTCCAAAGTCCAACGGTGGTGAGCTTTACACCACTCCAATCCACTAATTTGAAGGGGTGTCCTGTATTTATAGTGTTTTTGTCAAATAAGGTGTTATTTGGGTATGCCGTTAAAAGTATCATCCCTGTAAAAGTGGTAACACTGATACATGTTTAGCTATCCTTATTTCCTTATGATAACCAATTTCAACAAAAGGACATGCCAAGGTTTCTTCCATAATTTCCCCGTCCGTACCCTGCCATTCCATTCAGTTGGGCCTCCATACCCAAATGTCCTTCAGTTAGAATCCAGACCCTCAGGTAACATCACTGTTATTCCAATCCAAACATCTAAACCGAGGAGAACCAACTTGTCTGCAGTATGCCACGGCCCGAAACATATTACTTTTTGTCCATTCAAGATAACTGGGAATTCGGAAACATAACAAGCTCAGTGGGAAAATCGTGATGTCGGTGGTCTTTAGGTCGGAGCACGTTTTTTTCTGAGTTCCCTGTGGTCTTGAACGCACCACCAGTTACGGCTTCATATGATCCAGAAAGAATCATCTGTAGCCCCACCTAGTAATCGTTTGTGTTGTTGTTTTGGACTTAAGTTAACTAAGTAGCTAGCATTTGGAACAGCGTATTTGGAGTGAACTTAAGAGTGTACCATAAGCCTACGCATGTATCAATTGAAGAGACACCTGAAGCTCAAGAGGAATGGGAGATGAAGTAGAGGAATGCAGTGCTGAGGCAGAGGGCTCGTAATGAGGATGACTGGCTACTACTCTGAACTGTATGCTGTGAGCTTTCTGGCGCCCAGAGCTGCAGAGTCATCACCCGGTTGGTGCCACACGTTGTAAAGGAGCAATCCAGTGGCTACACGACTCAGAGTAGCTAGCCCTCTACAAGATCGTCACCAGACTTCTTCATCAACCATCTCCCTGGCCACCTTCTTCTGATCCAGCCATGATCTGCCCCTCTCCATCTTTGGAGGACGCATGCACTCAAAGACTTGGCCTATTGGTTGACCTGGTCAATTTACAGCTAGGCTACTCTTTGATGCGCTTTGAGATTGTTATAAAAAGTGCCATAGAAATGTAATAAATTATTATTACACCAAAGATGGTTTATTTAGTTTAGTGATTGTACATTATTTATAATAAGGGTTACCTGGAGAAAATCGGACCTCTCTGAAATGAAAATGGATGGCCCGCCCTTCAACAAAATATATTTTAACTAAACCCTCCCTGAAAACAAGTGACCCTCACCTATACCCAAAATAATAATTAAACATAACATGGTTAGTAGAGAACACGCCTACCATTTACCCTCACTTATAGGATAGACCCGAGACCTAGATATGCAGGTTTAGAAACTGTTATTCGTCCTATAAGCATTACTGCACATGACAATGCAGGAATGTTGATAGAACACAGGGCTTCAGGCCAGAAGGTTGTGGGTTCGCGGACCACCGTGGACAAGAGTCTGGGTGGAAATATTTTCTTTATAATAAAAGCATTTTATGAATCTATCATTGCATTTGCGGGTCTGAGAAAAAGTAGCATTTATGAACATTTCATGCAATTCCACGTAATTTTCCATGACTGGAAACCATAGCAGAATATTTTTTTGGATTACCACACACATTTCTAAGATTACATGGACAGAGAGAGAGGCATATGCGTTCATGCCTAATCAATGTGTATTGTTTGCAAAGAAATTAAATCTGAATTATGAATCTAAGCATGATAGAGTACTTTCAAAAGTTAGGCAGCCTTTCCACCCCAAACAGAGGAGGCCTTTTTAAGTAAGCTTTCGCTGTTGGCTATTCTTCTTCCGTAGCTTTAGTGTTTCCCTAAAAGCTGTCTGGGTTTTAAACATCTTCTGTTTTACAGAAAGTGAAAAGCTTGATCAATTGATAGCGACAGAATTAGATTATATCCTAGGCAAAGTCCATTTTTTTGTCTCCTCGGCTATAGAAGGTTGTAGTTCAGCTAATGAATGTCAGAAATGTAACAAAGATATCCCATATGCATTCGGACTCACGTCTTTCCCGGGTATTTTACAGCTTGTTTCTAATATAAAGCATTGCGGACCAAAGCACTGTTATAGAGCACTTTATATAATCAAATCCGTTTTATTTTCTTCAAAATGTTAATCTAACAAGGGATAGGCCTACTGTATGCTTTTTTTTGCCATTTTCTTTAACAAAAAGTAGGCCTGTGGCATAGCCTCTCATAACTCCACAATTCGAGTACCGGTTTTAACTACACTGATTCAGAGGTAGGCTATTTAAAGAGTGCATGGTGAGTGGAGGAATTGGCCGACAAATCTATATATAACAGCCTAGACTAATTTCGTCTGTCAAACAGGTATACCTACCTCTTATTTCTTAAATAGGAAGAAATAGGCTCCAACACAAATCCCTCTTGTTGTTAGTAAAGTTTAAACAAAATGTAGACTGCTGAAATGAATTAGTGTCACGACTTCCGCAGAAGTCGGTCCCTCTCCTTGTTCGGGCGGCGTTCGGCGGTCGACGTCACCGGTCTTCTAGCCATCGTTGATCCACCTTTCATTTTCCATATGTTTTGTCTTTGTTTTCTACACACCTGGTTTCATTCCCCAATTACATGTTCATGTATTTAACCCTCTGTTTCCCCCATGTTTTTGTGCGTGATTGTTTCTATGTTCATACGTTATGGCTGGTTTTCGACGGGTGCTGTGTTCACCCGTGCGTAATTGGTTACCGTTTATTGTTGGTCAAGTGTATTGTTTACCTTGTGCCTTTATTTTTGAGTAAAGTACGTTGCTCACTAATTATGCTCTCCTGCGCCTGACTTCATGCACCAGCTACACCCACCTTCTGACAATTAGGCTTGCTCAGATTTGCATAGTTTCAGCACCATGAGCTGCCCATTTCCCATTGATTGTGCCGCTTCAAGTTTGGCTAGCCTGCTAGCTACTTCCAGACACATAATGAGAGAACGCCCCACTCTGACCATTTTTCTCACCCTAGCAGAGCTGGTTAGGCTGTTTTTCATGTTATCCAGAGCGTTGGTGACTGTAACTGTGCTGCTTTGCCGGTTTACTGACACTGGCCATATTCAACGGGTGTTGAGCATTCATAAATTCATCAGTTATTCTGCGCTCTGGCACACTCAGACTAGAGTCGTTTGTTATTAAGACATGTAGCTAACTAGCTAGGTAAATAATGAACCATAATCCCAACTCATGACGCTACTACCCTGCATGAATCTAACCAACCAGGTTCAATGTTAGCTAGCTAACATTAGGCTATAACTAATCAAGCAAATGGGTCTGAGATACAAATAAAAAGATCAAACATGTAAGCTTAGCTAGAGAGCCAGCTAACTTTAGCGCGCTAGCTAACAGTACACTTTACCTTGAAATGAAAAGACTTTGTCAAAATTAGAAATGTGTAATATCTTAAAATGTAGCTAGCTAGACTATCTTACCCGTGGTCTGAAATCAGAGTAGATAGCCAGAGCGACTTTTTCCAGCTAGTAAGTCTAGCAACAGTTGTTGCAGTGTAATTCTATTGAAATGGATACTAGCATAGTGGAGTCTTTTGTTAAGGCATGTCTGAGATATGAATAATAAGATCATACACGTAACGTTAGTTAGCAAACCAGCCAGCTAACGTTAACTACAGTAGCTAACAGTACAATTTAACTTCTGTCAAAATTAGAAAAGTGTAATATCTGAAAATGTAGCTAACTATACCTATACTCAATTCCCAAAGTTTCCACACTGAAAAAAAGTTATGCAGACTTTAGTCGACAGCACGGTATATGCCATCCTGAAGGGTCGACATGACTGATATGCAAATAAAAGAATGATCATCAGAAAGCTATCTGTCGTGCTGCTTGAATCACATGCAAGCTTGCTGGGTTAATTGGTCACAGGCCTGCGAGGTCAATGGAGTTTGATTGGGACACGGTCTGGTCCTTCTGTTTTCCAGAGAGCTGAGTGCTCTCACTTGCTCCTCCTTATTTTGCATTCTTCTTTTTTCTACCTCTCATTTTTTTCTCTCAAACCTTTCTCTCCTCTCTCCCCTTCTTTCTAACTCTCCCTCTCTCCTACCTCCCTCCCTTTCTTTCAATCTTGCCCCATCTCCCTCTCTTTCCCCTCCATCCTTCTTTCACCCTCCTCATCCCCCCTCTCTCCCTGTCCTCTCTTTGGCCTCTGCCTAGGGGCCCTCTGCTTGTTGAAAGGTAACAGAATCTGCTAGAATGACCTGCTGAAAAACGTGGAGTTGATTCACTGAAGTCCTATCAGGGAGAAGCAGAGGATAGGCCTGTGTTTCCTTCCCATGCTGAAGGTGTCCATTACTGACTCCAGTGCCTGTAAAATGGGCAGAGAGGCAATGAGCCAGAGAGGCCTGTCTTATAAAGGAAGAGACGGAAGAGGGATGAGAATTGTTCAATATTCAAACATTTCCAGACAGGCAGAAGAGTTAGCAAAAACCAAGGCACCTGCTCCTCGTGCTCATCAGCCAAAACATATGGCTTTGTTGGAAAGAAACGGTGCCAAAATACTTGAATTTACAAGTTCAGATGGTGCGCTGTAACTTTTAACACTTCTCAGTGAAATCAAAGGATTGGCGTTCCTCATCTGAGTAACTCGGTTCCCCTCCGTTTCCCTTCCAAGGTGAAAGATGTGAGCCTGAATTCCGTCTCAGAACAGAAACGAGAATGGCAAAATACCTGCAGCAGGTTTCACACCGGAAAAATCTTTCATCTAAGTGTTTTGGCACTGTGGTGGGGGAACCACATTGTTTGACCATAACTTAGGTATGCATAATCCTCTTTCATCTACACACTATCAAACAAAAGGAGCATCTGTCCAAGTCGAGGGGGAGAGTTGGAGATTTTGCCGACATAAAAGGGTGATGGCGGTGCGGTGCGTGTCTGTACTAACATTTGTCACCGTCCGTATTATCCATAGCTTCGAGTCAAAACAAAACAGCTTTCCTGAGAAGGGTTGCTGTGCACGGCACACTGCCCTCCACTGTTGTTCTACTGTTGAAGCCAGGCAGGCGTGCTGTTCAGACGGCCCTCCTCCTCTCTCTCTCTTTCTATAGGGGCTTTCACACTTTTACTGGGCTCGCCAGCACTCATCCATCCCCCTGTAAAAGGAAGGAGTTTGGTGCTGGTACCCCTCTCTCGTTCTCCCTCGCTCTCTCTTTCTTTCTAGGTTTCTCTCTCTATCTCACTCGGTGCAGCGGGTTTGAGTGCTTCCAGCTGCTGACATCGAATACTGCCTCACACACACACACACACACTCTTTGAGAAACATGCATGCGTGCAAGTCGCACACACACACACACACACGCACACACGCACACACGCACACACACACACACACACACACACACACACACACACAAACACCCACACACGGTTGGACAAACATTAATGGAAGCAGCGAGACACGCACACACACACTCACAGACACAGGCACAGTAGGATACGTGCATATACACACACACACTTCCCTCAGTGAAATGCCTGCCAGTTGTTCCTTTCTGCCTCTATGGGCCCCTCGCCCATCCCTCCTATACCCACCTCCACTCTCTTTTCCTCCAGACTGGAAGGATGTGGGTGATGATTTATAGAGCATGTCCAATTGGTTGTGTTTGTCAGAGCCTGGCATCCAGTTTTTCCCCCTCTCCCTCAGACGATGAGGGTCGCAGGCGCGTTTGGTAGGTAGCCGGCCAACGAAAACACCTCCCAGCATGCAGACCCCCGAAAATCGTCGGCTAAGCAAAACAGGGAGGAGGAATGCAGTCACTGTCAAAGAGCGGTTTATGCCATGGGCCAGGCTCTGTGTATTTCACTCTAATTAAAGTCTGGCTGCGTGTGGATATGGACCGGACCGGGCCTCGTGAAACACTAGAGCCTTCAGTCTTCAGTAGCAGCCAGCAGCATGGGCTGTCAGGTCTTTCATCATATTATGAAATCAAGAGGAAATGGCCAGAGCAGAGAGGACCTGTTGCTGGGTATAAGACTGAAGTAGCCTTGGGAAAAAATGGTAATGCGACACAGGGGGGCAGTGGAGGGCAGTGGAGGGGAGTGGGGGTCCGGAGGGGTGTAACTATAGCTGCTAAACTTGCATTCAGGCCTTTTTGAGGACTCAGATAGGCTGTATGGCGGGGTACGGCGGCTACTTAGGGCTGGAGACAGAGAGGGCTTTAAGCCTCTTTGTCAAGCTCCTCAGATCTCAGTGGACTGCTGTGAAAGGAACGAGTGCTACAGCTGTCTAGCAACCAGAAACCCTGATACCCATGATACTGGGGATAGGGTTTGCTTTAGGTGTTTGTCTGTGTGTACAGTACACAAATACTGTTCCAGGTGGTGTTACATACACACGCTGTCTGCAAGCGTAGTGGATCTGTAAAAAATATATATATACAGTATATTGTGATGGGAGCACTGACATGTTTTGCAAATAAGTCAAATCAAATCAAATTGTATATGTCACATACATGTGTTTAGCAGATGATAATGCGGGTGTAGTGAAATGCTTGCATTTCTAGCTCTAACAGTGCAGTAATATCTAACAGTAATATCTAACAATTTCACAACAATACACACAAATCTAAAGTGAAGGAATGCAATTAAAAATATATAAATATTGGGCGAGCAATGTCAGAGGGGCATAGACTTAGATACAGTAGAATAGGATAGAATATAGTTTATACATATGAGATGAGTAAAGCAGTATGTAAACATTATTAAAGAGACTAGTGTTCCATTATTAAAGTGGACAGTGATTCCAAGTCTATGTATATAGGGCAGCAGCATCTAATGCGCTAGTGATGGCTATTTTACATAATTTAATTTAACAGTCTGATGGCCTTGAGATAGAAGCTGTTTTTCAGTCTCTCGGTCCCAGCTTTGATGCACCTGTACTGACCTCGCCTTCTGGATGATAGCGGAGTGAACAGTCAGCGGCTCGGGTGGGTGTTGTCCTTGATGATCTTTTTTGGCCTTCCTGTGATATCGGGTGCTGTATGTATCCTGGATGGCAGGTAGTTTGCACCACCCTCTGGAGAGCCCTGCGGTTGCGGGCGGTGCAGTACCAGGCAGTGATACAGCCCGACAGGACGCTCTCAATTGTGCATCTGTAAAAGTTTGTGAGGGTTTTAAGTGCCAAACCAAACAAATTTTGCTTCCTGAGGATGAAGAGGCTCTGTTGCACCTTCTTCACCACACTGTATGTGTGAGTGGACCATATCAGTTTGTCAGTGATATGTGCGCAGACAAACTTGAAGCTTTTCACCTTCTCCACTGCGGTCCCGTCAATGTGGATACGGGGGTGCTCGCTCTGCTGTTTTCTGAAGTCCACGATCAACCCCTATATTTTCTTGACGTTGGGTGAGAGGTTATTTTCCTGGCACCACACTCCCAGGGCCCTCACCTCCTCCCTGGAGGCTGTCTCGTCATTGTTGGTAATCAGGCCTACTTCTGTTGTGTAGTCTGCAAACTGGATGATTCAGTTGGAGGCGTGCGAGGCCTCGAAGTCATGGGTGAACAGGGAGTACAGAAGGGGGCTGAGCATGCATCCTTGTGGGGCCCCAGTGTTGAGTATCAGCGAAGTGGAGGTGTTTTTTCCTACCTTCACCACCTGGAGATGGCCCGTCAGAAAGTCTAGGACCCAGTTGCACAGGGCGGGGTTCAGACCCAGGGCCTTAAGCTTAATGATGAGCTTGGAGGGTACTATGGTGTTGAATGCTGTGCTATTGTCAATGAACAGTATTCTTACGTAGGTATTCCTCTTGTCCAGATGGGATAAGGCAGTGTGCAGTCTGTGGATCTATTTGGGCAGTAAGCAAATTGAAGGTCTAGGGTGTCAGGTAGGGTGGAGGTGATATGATCCTTGACTAGTCTCTCAAAGCACTTCATGATGACAGAAGTGAGTGCTATGGGGCAATAGTCATTTATTTCAGTTCATATTTCCATATGTAGGGATATATATTGATAGAAAAGGATACACATAGACCACCACATTTGCCTACAAAACATCATCATTAATCACTCTGTGATTTCGCATAGAATGTGCACCAAAAATATGTAACATTTGCACATTCCCTTCATCTGTCCCCATAGTGCTTCCTGAGGATGAAGAGGCTCTGTTGCACCTTGATACACCATCGTCTGTCTTATAAGCCTCCTCATCACACGGGTACTCCAGACAGAGCTTCAGACACTCTAGACTCTGCCAAAGCACCATAGCTCTTTCTATGAAAGTCACACCTTAGCTGGAACGCTGCTGCGGCACAAGCCTGGAGACACAGAGGAGTTTTATGAACTCATCCCACACTGCCTCAAATGAGCCATGGTAAATTCCTCCATGCCAGTCAATCCCCGGGAGGCAGTAAAAAAAACTACTATATTTCGGGGCAGACACCGCTCAAACTGACAGCAACTGCTGCGACAGCAAAGTCAGAGAGCTTCCGAGAGAGAGAGAGGAAGAAAGACCATGTCCAAAAACCCATACTTGCGTCCTAGATAGTAGGCCGTATGTTAAAAAATGGTGACATTTAGAAAAAAAATCTATTATACTTTAAATGCCCAGATGTCATACTAATTTCGGCTTTGACAACAGCTGATCAATTAGATATGGGGATGCCCTACTGAAATCAACGAAAAGCTGGAAAAAAACACATTCGCGCATGATGCATTCTCGGTATGTGAAAAAAATGAAAGGGTTATAGTATGCCAGGATGTTATAGTCATCTAGTAGAATTCGCTGTACACTTCTCAGGAACTTCACAGCCACAATGCATTGGAACAGGGGGGCTGCAAGTCTTGATAAACAACAAACCATCTTGGAAGATGGTGAATAGTGAAGCTTCTCTGATGTTATTCAAATGTAACTCGTTTTTGATCTCCTTAAAATGATCACCACTATTTCATCGTAATGTTACTTTTTTGAAAACAGATCTGCCGTGCCTTTAGCTAGCTATGTGCTTTAGGATGACTGGAAGTTAAAGCCGTTCGAACAGTAACGTTAGTCGCTGAACTTGCTTGCTGTTTAGCGAAAATGTCATATTTGACATTAGCCTAGTTAGCTAGATAGCTAGCTAGCTTCTTGTTGTGAATACAGGTCTTATGTTCAAACTGTTACAGGGTCTGATGACAATACCAGGTATTTAATTTAGTGTGAAATACAGCAGGAGAAATGCCGACTAAAAAATTTTTTGGAGTAAGTCTTGTGGCCATAGTTAGCGATCTTGCCACTGCTCTAAGCACTGCCGCTAGCTATAGCCATTATGTTAGTAATGTGGTAGCCTACATTCCTATTTTCCACAGCACTTCTCTTTCCTGATTTGTCCCGTTGGTTTATCTGTGTTAAACTGATTGTAATGTTCATGCTATGCAATATTAGTTTCTACCTGAACAGTTACAGCCTGATTGGTTCTAGCTAGTTTCATTGCACATAATCTGTTATGTGAAAGTAATGGTAGTCTGCACTTGTTACTGTTTCACCTTGGCACTCCAATTTGATAAAGTATGTGGCAGTCTAGCTATCTACAGAAAGCTCACACAACTCTACTTTGCTCATGTTTTGGTTAACGTTGTACTTCATCCAATGTCTTTTCAGGATCTCCGTGAAGGAGTGTGAGCTGGAGGTGCAGCTGTCACCTGCATGGGTGAAAAATAAGTGGGAGAACCATAAGCAAAAATACAAGGTACACTACTGTATGTGAACTTGACATGTATTGCTTTTACATGTAATGTATGTTTGATGCTGAAAGCTGTCCTTTTCCATAATTTTCAGGAGTTGAAGGCTCCCCCCGGGGCTGCAACTCCATCACCCCAAAGGTCATCATCTCCTCCTCTCCCTCCCAGAAAGGTCCAGGTGTGGAGGCAGGAGAAGTATGTGACTGTCAGGGAGGCATGCCTTATGGACATTTTAGAGGCCACGATTAAGAAGTAGTTTTAGGTATTTTGTATGTCATTTATCTATAGCTATTCATTTATTTAAGTCCTGTGGTGTTCGGGTCTGAGGGACCCATTTTCAATGTTTAATTTTTCAACCTGAGACTCATTGGCCTTGGCTCATTTATATGCACATTTGTGGCCTGGTGGAGGTCATTTTGCAGGGCTCTTGCAGTGCACCTCTTTGCACAAAGGCGGAGGTAGCGGTCCTGCTGCTGGGTTGTTGCCCTCCTACGGCCTCCTCCACGTCTCCTGATGTACTGGCCTGTCTCCTGGTAGCGCCTCCATGCTCTGGACACTACGCTGACAGACACAGCAAACCTTCTTGCCACAGCTCGCATTGATGTGCCATCCTGGATGAGCTGCACTACCTGAGCCACTTGTGTGGGTTGTAGACTCCGTCTCATGCTACCACTAGAGTGAAAGCACCGCCAGCATTCAAACGTGACCAAAACATCAGCCAGGAAGCATAGGAACTGAAAAGTGGTCTGTGTTCACCACCTGCAGAACCACTGCTTTATTGGGGGTGTCTTGCTAATTGCCTATAATTTCCACCTTTTGTCTATTCCATTTGCACAACAGCATGTGAAATGTATTGTCAATCAGTGTTGCTTCCTAAGTGGACAGTTTGATTTCACAGAAGTGTGATTGACTTGGAGTTACATTGTGTTGTTTAAGTGTTCCCTTTATTTTTTTGAGCAGTGTATTACATATGTGGTGTTTGGGTCTCCTCCCTGGGCCTGCTGTTTCAACATAGCACCAAGAATCTCTTTGCCTGTCTGCCTGTCTCCCGCTTTTCTCGCACTCTTTACCCTTCGTAGTGTGTGAAACTATACAATGTCTTGCGCGAACCTGCACAATGTTATTATAATACATTATTTCGATACATTGTAAAAAATGCTGTATTTTACCACACTCTACCCCAGCCAGGTGCAAATTGGGGGAGGGATACAACAAATAATTAGCTTTGCATGTGTGGCTCCTTAACACAGTCAATCAGTATGGCAAAAAGAATCTCTGCTTAGAGGGCCTTTAAGTCATTTTTGCAGAGAGAGAAGCTAGTGTGGAAGGAGCGTCTTCCACTTTGGAAGATGAAGAATTTTCAGAATATGAGGATCATGACAATGAGTTGGAAGAAGAGGATGAGATTGACCCTCAGCCAGCCCCAGGACCAATGGGTCAGCAGCCAGCCCCAGGACCAGCCCGTCAGCAGCCAGCTCATCAGCAGCCTGCAAGAGGAGAAATATGGATGTCAAAACATTGTGAAATTGCCCAAGGAATGAGCCACCCCTCATGGTTGCCAATGTGATAAGGATGCAACAAGGGCCGACGCAGATGGCGGTTACTCATGTGCAGGACATAAAGTCTTCTTTTGAACTGTTCATCACAGACACCATCCAGAAAATCATTCTGCACTGCACTAATTTGGAGGGAAGGCGTGTTTTTGGAGATACTTTGGGGTTCTTATCCTGGCTGGTGTTTTCACATCAAATGGGGAATCCACAGAATTCCTGTGGGATGCAGAAACTGTCAGAGAACTTTTCCGTCCAACTATGTCTCTTGGAAACTTCCACATTATTTCCAGGATTATCCGCTTTGATAACCAAGACACCAGACCAACTTGGCGGCAGAGAGACAAGCAAGCTGCAATCAGGTCAGTGTGGGACAAGTGGTTGGACCGCCTTCCCCTGTTTTAATACCCTGGGCCCAACGTTACTGTTGACGAGCAGCTTATGCCATTTAGGGGCCGCTGCCCCTTCAGGCAGTAAATACTGTCTAAACCCACAAAATATGTAATCAAGATCTGGGCTGCCTTCATCATATGCGTGGAACTTGCAAGTGTATACGGGGAAGCCAGATGGAGGAGCCCCTGAGAAGAACCAAGGGATGCGGGATGACCTGGCCGTGACACAGGGACTTCGTGGCCACAAAATCACATGCAATTACTTTTTTACTTCTCACAAGCTGGGATAGGAGCTCCTCAAGAAGAAGCTGATGATGGTAGCAACAGTACGAAAAAAAGCCAGAGCTTCCACCTCAGCTGTTGAATACACGGAACATGCCTATCAATTTCCTCTAAGTTTGTGTTCACGGTCGACACGCCCCCAATGTCCTGAGTGCCAAAGAAAGGCAAAAATGTGGTACTCATGAGTACGCTGCATAGGGATGGGAGAATCTGTGACCAGGAACATCAAAAACCCGAAATCATAATGGATTACAATGTCACAAAACGAGTGGTGGACAATTTAGACAAGCTGGTAACAGGCTACAGCGGCAAAAGGAGGAACGCTACGCTGGCCACATGTGATATTCTTCAACATCTTGGACATCTCGGCGTACAACGCGTTTGTCATCTGGATGGCATTGAACCCAGAATGGAAAAGAAGGAAGCTCCAGAGGAGACGGCTCTTTCTCGAGGAGCTGGGCAAGGCATTGGTAAGACCACACATCCAGAGGAGGCAACATATCCCAAGGACCCCATCCGCAGAACCAACAACTCCAATTCCGTAAGTAAGTGTGAGTGATGCTGTTGCATGTGTGTGTGTGTGTGTCTGACTCTCCTACCTTGGTCTGCTGTAACTATGTGAGTGAGTGAGTGAGATGTTAGTAAAATTACTGAACTAAGTGTTTTCATCATCACTGTGATGTGTGTGGACCCAAGAAGGACACGAAGACACAGTACACATGCATCAAGTGCATGAAATACATTTGCAACACACACAGTAAAAATATGTCCCTCATGTGGTGTGTAGACCGGTCTTAATTCGTGTTCAATGCCCCATTGATCATTTATCATTGATCATTGATCAGATCATTTATCATTTCCATAAAATACTGTATTTCAAATATGTATCAATAGTGATGAAAACCTTGTTTTGTTTATATTTCTTCTAGATAATCATGATTTATTCCACCCATGTCTTGGTTCTAATTGATTTTTGTTGACAAAAATCAAATTGTATCAACAACAACAAAATGAATAGGGCTTTTATTGACAAATGTGATCTAGCAGAGGTCAATGGCAAATATTAACCATGTATGCTGTTTATATTGCTTGGAATTGATATAAGTCAACGTTAAGTGTGAAGTATTTGTATGTAAATTGTTATGACTTTATTGTTTTAAAAACCCAATAATGTTGTGGGTCCATCAGATCGGCGAACATTGAGGTAAATAACAAATACATGAACATCACATAAGGATTAAGGCAGTTATACAATTTTTTAAATATTACAATACATTCATAGATTTCACAACATACTCTGGACCCCAACTCTACCACTCCCACATATCTACAATACAAAATCCATGTGTACGTGTGTGTATAGTGCGTATGTTATCGTGTGTGTGTATGCATGTGTCTGTGCCTATGTTTGTGATGCTTCACAGTCCCTTCTGTTGTATTTGTATCTGTTTTTTAAATCAAATTTACTGCTTGCATCAGTTACTTGATATGGAATAGAGTTCTATGTAGTCATGGCTCTATGTAGTACTGTGCGCCTTCCATAGTCTGTTCTGGACTTCGGGACTGTGAAGAGACCTCTTGTCGCATCAATCAATCAATCAAATGTATTTATAAAGCCATTCTTACATCAGCTGATGTCACAAAGTGCTGTACAGAAACCCAGCCTAAAACCCCAAACAGCAAGCAATGCAGGTGTAGAAGCACGGTGTCTGGGAAAAACTCCCTAGAAAGGCCAGAACCTAGGAAGAAACCTAGAGAGGAACCAGGCTATGAGGGGTGGCCAGTCTTCTTCTGGCTGTGCCGGGTGGAGATTATAACAGAACATGGCCAAGATGTTCAAATGTTCATAGATGACCAGCAGGGTCAAATAATAATAATCACAGTGGTTGTCGAGGGTGCAACAGGTCAGCACCTCAGGAGTAAATGTCAGTTGGCTTTTCATAGCCAAATATTCAGAGTATCTCTACCACTCCTGCTGTCTCTTGAAAGTTGAAAACAGCAGGTCTGGGACAGGTAGCTGGTCCGGTGAACAGGTCAGGGTTCCATAGCCGCAGGCAGAACAGTTAAAACTGGTGCAGCAGCAGGGCCAGGTGGACTGGGGACAGCAAGGAGTCTTCAGGCTAGGAAGTTGTGAGGCATGGTCCTAGGGCTCAGGTCCTCTGAGAGAGAGAAAGAAAGAATGAGAGAAGAGAGAGAGAGAAAAAGAGAATTAGAGAGAGCATACTTAAATTCACACAGGACACCGGATAAGACAGGAGAAATACTCCAGATATAACAGACTGACCCTAGCCCCCCGACACATAAACTACTGCAGCATAAATACTGGAGGCTGAGACAGGAGGGGTCGGGAGACACTGTGGCCCCGTCCGACGATACCCCCGGACAGGGCCAAACAGGCAGGATATAACTCCACCCACTTTGCCAAGCCCAGCCCCCACACCACTAGAGGGATATCTTCAACCACCAACCTACCATCCTGAGACAAGGCCGAGTATAGCCCACAAAGATCTCCGCCACGGCGGAGGGGGGGCCACCCCGGACAGGAAGATCACGTCAGTGACTCAACTCACTCAAATGACACACCCCTCCCAGGGACGGCATGGAAGAGCACCATTAAGCCAGTGACTCAGCCCCTGTAATAGGGTTAGAGGCAGAGAATCCCAGTGGAGAGAGGGGAACTGGCCAGGCAGAGACAGCAAGGGTGGTTCGTTGCTCCACTACACTCAATCATAGGGCCTACTGAAGAGATGAGTCTTCATGGAATACTTGAAGATTGAGACCGAGTCTGCGTCTCTCACATGGATAGGCAGACCATTCCATAAAAATGGAGCTCTATAGGAGAAGCCCTGCCTCCAGCTGTTTACTTAGAAATTCTAGGGACAGTAAGGAGGCCTGCGTCTTGTGACCGTAGCGTACGTGTAGGTAAGTACGGCAGAACCAAATCGGAAAGATAGGTAGGAGCAAGCCCTTGTAATGCTTTGTAAGTTAGCAGTAAAACCTTGAAATCAGTCGTAGCCTTAACAGGAAGCCAGTGTAGAGAGGCTAGCACTGGAATAATATTATCAACTTTTTTGGTTCTAGTCAAGATTCTAGCAGCCGTGTTTAGCACTAACTGAAGTTTATTTAGTGCTTTATCCAGGTAGCCGGAAAGTAGAGTATTGCAGTAGTCTAACCTAGAAGTGACAAAAGCATGGATACATTTTTTTGCATCATTTTTGGACAGAAAGTTTCTGATTTTTGCAATGTTACTTAGCCTGTCTAGGATCAGCGTGGCGCTAGCGGCACACACCCCCCCCCCCCCTACTGAAAAACCAGTGCCGCGAAATTCAAAAAAAATATTTTTTTAAAATATTTAACTTTCACACATTAAAGTCCAATACAGCTAATGAAAGACACAGATCTTGTGAATCCAGTCAACATTTCCGATTTTTAAAATGTTTTACAGGGAAGACACAATATGTAAAGATGTACATCTATTACCTAAAAACACATTAGCATAATCCACCATCTTTTATTTGTCCACCAACACCAGTAGCCATCACCAATTCGGCTAAACTAAGATATTTATAGCCCCTAACCAACAAAAAAACTCATTAGATGACAGTCTGATAACATATTTATGGTATGGGATAGGTTTTGTTAGAAAAAAGTGCATATTTCAGGTAGATGGCATAGTTTACAATTGCACCCACCATCACAAATGGACTAGAATAATTACAATGAGCAACGTGTTTACCTAACTACTAATCATCAAACATTTCGTAAAAATACACAGCATACACGAATCGAAAGACACAGATCCTGTGAATACAGACAATATTTCAGATTTTCTAAGTGTCTTACAGCGAAAACACAATAAATCGTTATATTAGCTTAGCACATAGCAATTAGCAGCCCAGCATTGATTCTAGCCAAAGTGAGCGATAAAAGTCAACATCGCCAAAAGATATTAATTTTTTCACTAACCTTCTCAGAATTCTTCCGATGACACTCCTGTAACATCACATTACAACATGCATATACAGTTTGATCGAAAATGTTTATATTTAGCCACCAAAATCATGGTTAGACAATGTGAAATGTAGACAAGCTGGTAAAGAAAAAGTCCTTGCGCCACTTAGACAGTGATCTACTCTTATACATAAATACTCATAAACGTGACTAAAAAATATAGGGTGGACAGGGATTGATAGACAATTTAATTCTTAATACAATTGCGTTATTACATTTTTTAATTTATCCTTACTTTTCAATACAGTTTGCGCCAAGCGAAGCTACGTCAAAAAACATGGCGTCCTAAGCCACTAAAATGTTTCGACAGAAACACGATTTATCATAATAAAAATGTCCTACCTTGAGCTGTTCTTCCATCAGTATCTTGGGCAAAGGATCCTTTCTTGGGAGAAATCGTCTTTTGGTGGAAAGCTGTCCTCTTGCCATGTGGAAATGTCAACTGCGTTCGGGATGAACTGAAAAGCGTGCCCAACTTTTCACATCGTTGCAAAAATAAATGTCCCAAAATCGCACTAAACGGATATAAATTGCTATAAAACGCTTTAAATTAACTACCTTATGATGTTTTTAACTCCTATAACGAGTGAAAAGATGACCGGAGAAATATAACAGGCTAAACTAACGCTTGGAACAGGTGCGCGCCGGTGTCCTCTAGGCTCATGACGCAGCTCCCAAAGAATGACTAGCTTCAGGGTTTTTTCATTTGTAGGGCCTGTGAACGCGCAATCGACCCCGTTGGAATCGTCATCACGTAAAGGCATCCAGGGGAAGACGTAAGAAGTGTCCGTATAGTCATAGCAACGACAGTGCCCTTTTAACTGACTTCAGAAGAGTGGCCAACATTTCTCAAATCTGACTCCATGTCAGGGAAATTGCTGTAGAATGGGCTCTGTTCCACTTAGAGACAAAATTTCAACTCCTATAGAAACTATAGACTGTTTTCTATCCAATAATAATAATAATATGCATATTGTACGATCAAGGATTTTGTGGGAAGCCGTTTAAAAAATTAGCCAAATTAGCATAAATAGTCTAAACAGCGCCCCCATCCCCAACAGGTTAGAGGAAAAAAAGCTGTCCTTGAAACAGTCTTGATATGTTCGTCAAAAGAGAGATCAGGGTCCAGAGTAATGCCAAGGTCCTTCACGGTTTTATTTGAGATGACTGTACAACCATCAAGATTAATTGTCAGATCCAACAGAAGATCTCTCTGTTTCTTGGGACCTAGAACAAGCATATCTGTTTTGTCCGAGTTTAAAAGTAGAACATTGGCCGACATCCACTTCCTTATGTCTGAAACACAGGCTTCCAGGAGGGCAATTTTGGGGCTTCACCATGTTTCATCGAAATGTACAGCTTTGTGTCATCCGCATAGCAGTGAAAGTTAACATTGTGTTTCCGAATGACTTCACCAAGAGGTAAAATATATAGTGAAAACAATAGTGGGCCTAAAACGGAGCCTTGTGGAACACGGAAATTTACAGTTGATTTGTAAGAGGACAAACTGATATCTTTCTGACAGATAAGATCTAAACCAGGCCAGAACTTGTCCGTGTAGACCAATTTGGGTTTCCAATCTCTCCAAAAGAATGTGGTGATCGATGGTATCAAAATGTCTTGTGGGGAATGCATGGGTGTCCGAGCTGTGCGCCAGTAGTTCAAACAGACAGCTTTGTGCATTCAACATGTCAATACAAGTAGTGATAAACTCAATCTCTCTTCCACTTTGAGCCAGGAGAGATTGACATGTATGTTATTAATGGTAGCTCTCTGTGTACATCCAAGGGCCAGCCGTGCTGCCCTGTTCTGAGCCAATTGCAATTTTCCTAAGTCCCTTTTTGTGGACCACATGACTGAACAGTAGTCCAGGTGACAAAACTAGAGCCTGTAGGACCTGCCTTGTTGATAGTGCTCTTATGAAGCTAGAGCAACGCTTTATTGTGGACAGACTTCTCCCCATCATAGCTACTGTTGTATCAATATGTTTTGACCATGACAGTTTACAATCCAGAGTTACTTCAAGCAGTTTAGTCCCCTCAATTTGCTCTATTGATTAGTTTGCAGTGTACGATCTCAAATATGTGATTGGAACAGTAGCAACAGAACGTATGATGCAACAAGCATGTCTAAATAGTATTGTCTGATCAACATCTAAATATTTTTTGGTACTGATGGGAAATGAAGGTCTTAAACTTTATTCCTCAATTTGACCTTTTATTGTAAAGGATAAATGCGAACTTCATCATCCAAGCATCACACAGAACACATCCAAAGCCAAACTCATTCCATAAACCAGTCTAAATAACAGGTTGTGCTGACAAGAAACTAAACATAAGTTAGTGACCTAACAGCTAGACAATGTACCACATCTCTGGTGAGCACAAGGGAGAAATGTAATGTGGTTTAGGAAAGAGATGTGTGTCAGCTAAGCTAACAGCAGGTAAATTCTTTATGATGGCAGCCATGTTTGTTTATGTTTGACTTGGCGAAAACTCCCTAATCCCAGAATGCCATTCACTAAAAGATGCAAATGAACAAAGTCAAAGATGGCTTTGATCATTGCCTGAAAAATATAAACTTAGTTTAGCCACTTTTCAGCATATGATGTAGTTGTTACAGTCTATACAAGACCCGGAGGACATGATTTGACAAGACGTTTACCGTTTTTCACAAATCACAAAGCAAATAAAAAATGTCACCTCACAGATCATCACACGAAATACAAGCCTACAAACATTTTAGGGGGGTTTGTGGGGGGGTTTCATTTCATTTGTGGCGGGGTTTCAAGTCCATGGGTGGTAGAAATGGGGCAAGATATCGTGGGGGGGGGGGGGGGGGTATGATGCAGGTAATATTACTATGATCGGGGATTTATCAATAAATGGGGGGCAAACACAAGAGAAGTTGATACGCTAAATAAAAACAAAACCCCTGGAAAGGGGGGTCTGAGCTTGCAACCCTGATGTACCAAAGTCATGCCGCATTCAAAACAACTGGGAACTCTCCAACTTCCGACCAGTGCGTTCAAGACAACTGGGAACTCGGGAAAAAATTAGCTCCGACTGGGAAAAATCGCTTTGAAAGGTCATCCAACTTGGGAACTCTGGCCTCTTTCTAGAGCTCCGACTTTCCAACCTGACATCAAGATTTTACCTAGTTGACAGTTGTCTTGAAAGCACCATAAATGAGTCGAGTGAACTATCCCTTGTTATAACATCTTTGGTCTGACAGACGCTTACGTGACAACCGGAATGCATTGTATGATATCAACAAACATGGCGCCGCAAATAGCTTAGCATTAGCTCATCATAATCAGTCAAATATTAATTTACACACATCACATGTGTCCATTACAATCGGAATGCAAGATTTGTCACCAGTACTTGAAAACATGTGAATAAAACAGTAAATACATTATGATCCATACATACATATGGTGTGCTACAGCAGAAACGACAACACGATATACAGAAAATAAGCCATTTACTTTGATAGGAGCCATTTACTTTGATAGGATCACACATGTCCAAACTCCAATTTGTAAGGAAAACAACCATGAAGTCAATGCGGGCACCTGCCAGAAAATGTGCTGGGGGAAAACGTTGCAATGTCTTCATACTTGATCTGAGGAAACACTAGGGAAGTGATTGGGCTCTCGTTGAAGAGAGAAGTTTGTCCTCTCAGTAAAGCCACAAACATAAATTGTCCGCAACAGTCAAATGGTCTACATCTTATGCAAATTCACGAGGATTCAATTCAATTCAACCTCAATTCAAACTGTTGTTAGAAAATAAAACTTGTTAGAAAATAATTAGAAATTTACAAGTTGAAATATAGCTTATAGATAATTAGCAGACAGCATGCCTTGGTTTGAGGGAAGCGCAGGTAACTGTGCTGTTCCGTGACAATCACATTTTGGAACAGTGAGAGCATTCTGACATTACGCGCATGAAAAAACTCATGCAGGGGCGGTGGTTAGAGATATTTGGAACGCACGCGTGAAAAGGTAAAGCTTTGCAGTCATTTCAGTCGCTACAGTAGCTGATGTGTATACTGTTGAGTCATTAGCATAAGTAGACACACACAGTGGCATGTCATTAGTAAAGATTGAAAAATATAAGGGGCCGAGACAGCTGCCCTGGGGAATTACTGATTCTACCTGGATTATGTTGGAAACGCTTCCATTAACCTGTCTAGCCCGGGGGTGCCGCTAGCGGCACACCCCCCCCACCCCCACTGAAAAGGCAGAGCCGCGAAATTCAAAAAATATATATTTTTTTAAATATTTAACTTTCACACATTAAAGTCCAATACAGCTAATGAAAGACACAGATATTGTGAATCCAGCCAACATGTCCGATTTTTTAAATGTTTTACAGGAAAGACACAATATGTAAAGATGTAAATCTATTAGCTAAACACATTAGCATAATCCACCATTTTTTATTTGTCCACCAACACCAGTAGCTATCACCAATTCGGCTAAACTAAGATATTGATAGCCACCAACCAAGAAAAAACCTCCTCAGATGACAGTCTGATAACATATTTATGGTATAGGATAGGTTTTGTTAGAAAAATGTGCATATTTCAGGTAGATGTCATAGTTTACAATTGCACCCACCGTCACAAATGGACTAGAATAATTACAATGAGCAACGTGTTTACCTAACTACTAATCATCAAACATTTCGTAAAAATACACAGCATACACTAATCGAAAGATACAGATCCTGTGAATACAGACAATATTTCAGATTTTCTAAGTGTCTTACAGCGAAAACACAATAAATCGTTATATTAGCTTAGCACATGTGCAAACATTACCCCAGCATTGATTCTAGCCAAAGAGAGCGATAACGTAAACATCGCCAAAATATATTAATTTTTTCACTAACCTTCTCAGAATTCTTCAGATGACACTCCTGTAACATCACATTACAACATACATATACAGTTTGTTCGAAAATGTGCATATTTAGCCACCAAAATCATGGTTAGACAATGAGAAAAGTAGCCCAGCTGGTCAGAAAATATCCTGCGCCATATTAGACAGTGATCTAGTCGTATACATAAATACTCATAAACGTGACTAAAAAATATAGGGTGGACAGCGATTGATAGACAATTTAATTCTTAATACAATCGCGGAATTACATTTTTTTAATTATCCTTACTTTTCAATACAGTTTGCGCCAAGCGAAGCTAAGTCAAAAAAGATGGCGTCCTAAGCCACTAACATTTTTCGACAGAAACACGATTTATCATAATAAATTGTTCCTACTTTGAGCTGTTCTTCCATCAGAATCTTGGTCAAAGAATCCTTTCTTGGGTCTAATCGTCTTTTGGTCGAAAGCTGTCCTCTTGCCATGCAGAAATGCACATTGCGTTCGGCATGAACTGGAACGGTGCCCAGAGATTCACAGTGGCTCAGAAATAAATGTCCCAAAATCGCACTAAACGGATATAAATTGCTATAAAATGCTTTAAATTAACTACCTTATGATGTTTCTAACTCCTATAACGAGTAAAAATATGACCGGAGAAATATAACTGGCTACACTAATGCTTGGAAAAACAGTAGGTCGGTATCCTCCGCGCGCATGACGCACCAAGAAAAGAGTTCCTACCTACAGGATTTTTTCATTTATAGTGGCTGTGATTGGGCAATCGATACCATTCAAAGCGTCATCACGTAAAGGCATCCAGGGGAAGACGTAAGCAGTGTCCGTATACTCATAGGAATAACAGTGGCCTTAAAACTGACTCCAGAACAGGGGCCAAAATGTGTGAAATCTGACTCCATGTCAGGGAAATTGCTGTAGAATGAGTTCTGTTCCACTTAGAGACAAAATTTCAACGCCTATAGAAACTATAGACTGTTTTCTATCCAATAATAATAATAATATGCATATTGTACGATCAAGAATTTTGTAGGAAGCCGTTTCAAAAATTACACGATTTCCATAAATAGTGACAACAGCACCCCCTAGCCTTAACAGGTTTTAAAGAACACCTTCTGTGTCCAGTTAGACAGGTAACTCTTTATCCACAATATAGCAGGAGGTGTAAAGCCCTAACACATACTGTACATTTTCCAGCAGCAGACTACAGTATGATCGATAATGTCAAAAGCCGCAAAGTCTACCAAAACAGCCCTACAATCTTCTTATCATAAATTTCTCAGCCAATCATCAGTCATTGTGCAAGTGCTGTGCTTGTTGAATGTCCTTCCCTATGAGCATGCTGACAGTCTGTTGTCAATTTGTTTACTGTAAAATAGCATTGTATCTGGTCAAACACCATTTTTTTCAAAAGTTTACTAAGGGTTGGTAACAGGCTGATTGTTCGTCTATTTGAGGTAGTAAAGGGGGCTTTACTATTCTTAGGTAGCAGAATGACTTTTGCTTCCCTCCAGGCATGGGGGCAGACACTTTACACCAGCCCAACACACCGTGTAGGCCAATGTAGGCCTGGTGTAGGCTAGCCTGTGATGGGCGGTGTGGGCTAGCCCATGTTGGGCGCGGTGTGGGCTGGTGTGGGCTAGCCTGTGTTAGGCTGGTGTAGGCTAGACCATGTGAGGCCCGTGTGGGCTTGTTGAGGGGGGGGGGGGGGGGTGTAGGCTAGCCCCTGTTGGGCTGATGTGGGTTTGTTGTGGGATAGCCTGTGTTGGGCTGGTGTACCCTAGCCCGTGCTGGGTTAGACCATGTGGGGCTGATGTGGGATTGCTGAGGGCTAGCCTGTGCTGGGCTAGCCCATGCACTGCAGACCTAGAATGTATATGTTGTTGAAGAGGAGCAGAGAGTCTCCTGGGGGATTGGTCTGTTGGAGTTTCATTTTTTAAGTTCCTTTCATATGGCCAAACTAATCAGAGAGATAGATGAAAGCTGAGGGCCAGAGGAAGGGTCACAGATACTCAATGATGGCTGATGTCTTTCTGATGGATGGGTGCCCTTTGACCCCCCACTAGAGCAACATGGGTAGGGTAAACCAAGTGTAATGGAAGTCCAAATATTAGCTCTGAGGGGTGAGATGAGGCTTAAAGGGGCAATCCTTAGGTGAAACAGTCACACCACCTCTGTTTTGGTAAAAAGAAAGCTTGGGCGTGGGCCTGGAGAAAAATCATAGACAGAGCTATGGATGCAATGACTGACCAATTATAGTTTTAAGCAAGTTTTGGGGAATTCCCAGAACATTAGATGAGATGCCCATTAAGTTCTAATTAGGGTTTTATCTAACATTAGTATGATAACACATTTGTCCAGTCGTGCTGATGATTATAGAATGTTTGAATTAAACATTTTCCTGATTTTGCAAGAACGTTTCTGAACACATTAAACTTCACAGAGCCAATTTTGGTTTGCTGGGTATATAATGGTTGTTTACATACCAACATTGGAGTAAAACAAGCTTATATTGTTTTAGGCATTTATAAGTTATATTCTTCAAGAATCAATGGGTATACACTACCGGTCAAAAGTTTTAGAACTACTCATTCAAGGGTTTTTCTTTATTTTACTATTTTCTACGTTGTAGAATAATAGTGAATACATTAAAACTATGAAATAACACATATGGAATCATGTAGTAACCAAAAAAGTGTTAAACAAATGCTCAACCATCATTCTCTTTCCTTCTTAATGCGTTTGAGCCAGTCAGTTGTGTTGTGACAAGGTAGGGAGGTATACAGAAGATAGCCCTATTTGGTAAAATACCAAGTTCATATTATGGCAAGAAGAGCTCAAATAAGCAAAGAGAAACGACAGTCCATCATTACTTTAAGACATGAAGGTCAGTCAATACGGAACATTTGAAGTGCAGTCGCAAAAACCATCAAACGCTATGATGAAACTGGTTCTCACGAGGAACACCACAGGAATGGAAGACCCAGAGTTACCTCTGCTGCAATGGATAAGTTCATTAGTTACCAGCCTCAGAAATTGCAGCCCAAATAAATGCTTCACAGAGTTCAAGTAACAGACACATCTCAACATCAACTGTGTGAATCAGGCCTTCGTGGTCGAATTGCTGCAAAGAAACCACTACTAAAGGACACCAATAAGAAAAAGAGACTTCCTTGGGCCAAGAAACACGAGCAATAGACATTAGACCGGTGGAAATGTGTCCTTGGGTCTGGAGTCCAAATTGGAGATTTTTGGTTCAAACCGGCGTGTCTTTGTGAGATGCGGTGAGGGTTAACGGATGTTCTCTGCATGTGTACTTCCCACCGTAAAGCATGGAGGAGAAGGTGGTATGGTGTGGGGGGGCTTTGCTGGTGACACTGTCTGTGATTTATTTAGAATTCAAGGCACACTTAACCAGCATGGCTACCACAGCATTCTGCAGCGATACTCCATTCCATCTGGTTTGGGCTTAGTGGGAGTGTAATTTGTTTTTCAACAGGACAGTGACCCAACACACCTCCAGGCTGTGTAAGGGCTATTTTACCAAGAAGGAGAGTGATGGAGTGCTGCATCAGATGACCTGGTCTCCACAATCCCCCGATGTATTCACTATTATTCTACAATGTAGAAAAGGGTAAAAATAAAGAAAAACCCTTGAATGAGTAGGTGTTCTAAAACTTTTGACCGGTAGTGTATATCATTTAATTTAAATCCAAAAATGTATGTAGCAACAGCAGATTGCCCCTTTAAGGTACTTACCTGGACGGCGAGGACTTGTGTTATCATAAATCGCAATGGTATATACTCTTTATTCTAAATTGCAGTAGGCAAATTATTCATCATCGTGATATAATATGATATGTCATAATATTGTGTTATTTCATTGCCTTTTCCCTACAACTAAGGTAAAAGTAATTTATTTCCCTTTATTTTGCAATGAAAAGCTATACAAAAATAAGGGGCCGTTCAAGGATTAGAATTGGTACAGCACCCCCCTTGTTCCTTGCCGATGAAGTAAAATAGAGCATGTGAACCCTGAACTTCAAAGTAGTCAACAAGGTTGTGATCTAATCATACATTTACAATTGGCAGTGGGTTACATAAGCTGAATTCCTGTGCTCAATGGATCCTTTAATGGCACACTGAACCAGACATCTTCTCACTCGCTGCCCTTCAGTCGGCTATAGCTATATTTACTCCTCTCGCGTTCGGACAAGTTTCCACTTGAAACAACCTATTGTTTTGGCATGGATTAGGTGTTCATGTACTGTAGCAAGCAGCAGGAGTTGAGGACATGAGGTTAAACCCCATGGTCTAGTTACGGTCGATTGCCATAACGCTCTCTCGCGTTGGTCAAGATGCTGAGGGGTTATTTGCTCAACCACAGTGTAGAATTGGAAGTTAAATAAACTCCCGGGAATGAGGGCGTTTCTTCTCGGCGTGAAAATGGTGTGACACAAATGCGCTGTTGAGAAGACATTAGGCTGTTTATGGTTTATTAATTGTTTCGGAGGGAGAGGCAGTTCAAGCGTGACGCGCCCGTTAACTACCATATAAAACGTCCACATGTTTAGAACATCTGGGGAATTCAAGGTAAACAATGGGAGAGAAAAGACTTTCAGCATGTATTGTGTTTTCGGTCCAAGCCTATGAAAGCAGGAGTCATGTGCCTCCATGAGCCTGCATGTAGCTGGCCTTTTGCTCACCATGTCTGCTCTGCCAAAATGGTCACTGTATTCAATTATACCGCTCTAATTGTAAATGCTACACATCAATCAAACGTAATAATCATTTTCCATGTGGCATATGGTCAGTGGAGTGCTATTCAGTGCAATATTTTGAGAATATAGCCTCAAATGTCAAAGTTTATGGCTTAGGTAAAGAAATTGTTATAATTATTAATCATTAGAGCAAATAATAATAGACAGGTCATTCAGGTAATGTTTTCTCATAACCCTAGAATATAATAGATGGGAATCTCCATCCCTCTCAAAGACTTCTTGGAATAGACCTTTCAATGTTTATCTAGGCATTCATGACATTTACGTAGAATGGACAATCAAATGTTGATTTGCTTATGTCTATAGGACTAGTGTTCATATTTACGCTAATATAATTATAGAAGTTGATGCAATATGAGGTGGTTGAGCATCATTATAATATGTCAAAAATACTGTAATTACATAAATCATTGTAGTCATGTCAGTTAAGATGACATATTATTTACAGTATGTGTCACCTTTGGTGACATTATTTACTGTATTACGTGACTATGACGACATATTGGTTTTATGAAATGCACGTGACATACCAGTAGAGCAAATACTGAACACTATATTAAATGTGACCAATAAACTTTGATTTGATATGAACATGTACAAGCCAAAAGTGCCTGATATCATTGTTTAGGTGGTATACAATTCTCGGCATAGATCTAGGGCCAGAGCCAAGAAAACATCACATGTGTATACTAACCTACATTATAACACACAAGAATGCTGTGGCTACTCTGATGCATTCTGAATCCTATTTACATCTATTATTGGATTCAAGAAATAGGACTATGACTCAGTCGGAGAAACACTAGCATGATAAACAGGAAATGCTTCAGATCTGATATGATTTAGCTGTAAGTCAAATGTATTTACAGTACATGACGTAACCTTGGGTGCTTCCTCTGCCTGTACCTGTCACTCACATGGTCTCCGTCTGTCGTGGTTATACACCAAGGTGCAGCAGCACACCACCAAGACCTGACCCTGTTTGGAACACTAAAACCCACCCTCAGCTGTCAACTCATCTTCTTCCTATGGGGACATGGTAGCACTGTATTGTAATTTCTACTCACGTTTGGTTCACATACAATTTAGAACATTTCCACTTGAAAGGGAAGTGAAAGCCAAAGAAAAAGCAAGCCTTTACTATATGAGAGTTAGCAAAAAGTCACTAAACTATATATATATATATATATAAGTTCAAGTTCTCATTTACAACTGCAACCTGGCCAAGATAAAGCAAAGCAGTTTCTGAACACATTAAACTTCACAGAGCCAATTTTGGTTTGCTGGGTATATAATGGTTGTTTACATACCAACATTGGAGTAAAACAAGCTTATATTGTTTTAGGCATTTATAAGTTATATTCTTCAAGAATCAATGGGTATACACTACCGGTCAAAAGTTTTAGAACTACTCATTCAAGGGTTTTTCTTTATTTTACTATTTTCTACGTTGTAGAATAATAGTGAATACATTAAAACTATGAAATAACACATATGGAATCATGTAGTAACCAAAAAAGTGTTAAACAAATGCTCAACCATCATTCTCTTTCCTTCTTAATGCGTTTGAGCCAGTCAGTTGTGTTGTGACAAGGTAGGGAGGTATACAGAAGATAGCCCTATTTGGTAAAATACCAAGTTCATATTATGGCAAGAAGAGCTCAAATAAGCAAAGAGAAACGACAGTCCATCATTACTTTAAGACATGAAGGTCAGTCAATACGGAACATTTGAAGTGCAGTCGCACCTTAGCCAAATACATTTAAACTCAGTTTTTCACAATTCCTGACATTTAATCCTAGTAAAAATGCCAGTTTCAGTTAGGATCACCACTTTATTTAAGAATGTGAAATGTCAGAATAATAGTACAGAGAATGATTTATTTCAGCTTTTATTTCTTTCATCACATTCCCAGCGGGTCAGAAGTTTACATACACTCAATTAGTATTTGGTAGCATTGCCTTTAAATTGCTTAACTTGGGTCAAACGTTTCAGGTAGCCTTCCACAAGCTTCACACAATAAGTTGGGTGAATTTTGGCCCATTCCTCCTGACAGAGCTGGTGTAACTGAGTCGGGTTTGTAGGTCTCCTTGCTCGCACACACATTTTCAGTTCTGCCCACACATTTTCTATGGGATTGAGGTTAGGGCTGTGTGATGGCCATGTTGTCCTTAAAACTTATTCGAGGTAGGGGGCAGTATTCGGAAGTTTGGATGAATGAGGTTCCCAAAGTACATGTTCCTAAAACATGCAAATAGTATGTACTACAAATGGCTTTAGAGTTACAGACCAGAGCAGTGAAAACAATAGAAAACCAGCTAGTGGTCAGAGAAAACAGATCTGTAAATAAGTACAAATGAAAAGCAGTACACCCAAAACGACCCATTTAAAACAGAGCCGCAATCTTGGATCTGTTAACGTATTCCTACTTTTTTTTGCAACATTTTGTCCTTTTCTTAATTAGACCTCTTTGTGTTGGGCACGTCTTGTTGCACTGTAGGAATTACTCCATAGGATATAGTTAGAATTGTACCATCCCTCAACCGAGTTGCAACTGCTCAAAGTATTCATAGGTATAGTTATATTATATCTATTTTGTTTATGTTGTCCACGATGGAAAGATTGTTTATTTTTTTTACTCAGGCCCAGAAGCTAGGATATGCATATAATTGGTAGTATTGGATAGCGAACACTCTAAAGTTTCTACAACTGTTAACATTATGTCTGTGAGTATAACGGAACTGATATGGCAGGTGAAAACCCAAGGAGAATTCATCCGGAGTTTTTTTGGGGGGGAGCTCACCACTGTTTATAATGGCTGTCTATGGGAATATAAAAAGAATACCTCCCAGATTGCAGTTCCTAGGGCTTCCACTAGATGTCAACCGTCTTTAGAAAGAGTTTCAGGCTTGTTTTTTGAAAAATTTGCTAGAATTTGTAGTTTTTGTAAGTGGCTCCCATTTTGGCTGTAGTGTTTTGACGCGCTTGGATGAGAGCGTGCACTTCGTTATTTATCTCCAGTAATGAACATTCTATTCTCCGTCTTAAATTGTATTGTTTATTTACATATTAGGAGACCTGAGGATTAATTCGAAACGTTGTTTGACTTGTTTGGGCGAAGTTTATTGGTAACGTTTGGGATTCATTTGTATGCATTTTGAATGAGGGAAACAGCTGGATTACTGAGTCAAGCGCGCCAACTAAACTGACTTTTTTGGGATATAAAGGACTTTATCGAACAAAATGATATTTTGTGATGTAGCTGGGACCCTTTGGATTGCAAACAGAGGAAGATCTTCAAAGGTAAATTATTTATTTTATCGCTATTTCTGACTTTCGTGACGCCTCTGCTTGTTTGGAAAATGTATGTAATGCTTTTGTACGTGGGGCGCTGTCCTTAGATAATCGCATGGTGTGCTGTCGCCGTAAAGCCTTTTTGAAATCTGACAAAGCAGCTGGATTAACAAGAAGTTAAGCTTTTAAAAGACGTAAGACACATGTATTTTCATGAATGTTTAATATTACACATTTTATATTTTGAATTTCGCGTTCTGCAATTTCACTGATGTTGGCCAGGTGGGACGGTAGCATCATTATGGCCAAACAGTTCCATTTTTGTTTCATCAGACCAGAGAACATTTCTCCAAAAATAATTATATTTTTCCCCATGTGCAGTTGCAAACCGTAGTCTGGCTTTTTTATGGCGGGTTTGGAGCAGTAGCTTCTTCCTTGCTGAGAGGCCTTTCAGGTTATGTTGATATAGGACTCGTTTTACTGTGGATATAGATACCTTTGTACCAGTTTCCTCCAGCATCTTCACAAGGTCCTTTGCTGTTGTTGTGGGATTGATTTGCACTTTTCGCACCACAGTACATTCATCTCTAGGAGACAGAATGCGTCTCCTTCCTGAGAGGTATGGCGGCTGCGTGGTCCCACGGTGTTTATACTTGCGTACTATTGTTTGTACAGATGAACGTGGTACCCTCAGGCACTTGGAAATTGCTCCCAAGGATGAACCAGACTTGTGGAGGTCTACAATTTCTTTCTGAGGTCTTGGCTGATTTCTGTGTTTTGTGGGTACTATTTAATGAAGCTGCCTGTTGAGGACTTGTGAGGCGTCTGTTTCTCAAACTAGACACTGCTAGTTTTTTGTTGGCAGGGATCCATGTCCTTCAGCTCTCCTCTTGCTCAGTTGTGCACCGGGGCCTCCCACTCCTCTTCCTATTCTGGTTGAGACAGTTTGTGCTGTTCTGTGAAGGGAGTAGTACACAGCGTTGTACGAGATCTTCAGTTTCTTGGCAATTTCTCACATGGAATAGCCATTTCTCAGAACATGAATAGACTGACGAGTTTCAGAAGAAAGTTCTTTGTTTCTGGCCATTTTGAGCCTGTAATCCAATCTACAAATGCTGATGCTCCAGATACTCAGCTAGTCTAAAGAAGGCCAGTTATATTGCTTCTTTAATCAGATCAACAGTTATCAGCTGTGCAAACATAATTGCAAAAGGGTTTTCTAATGATCAATAAGCCTTTTAAAATGATAAACTTTGATTAGCTAACACAAGGTGCCAATGGAACACAGGAGTGATGGTTGCTGATAATGGGCCTCTCTACGCCTATGTAGATATTCCATTAAAAAATCTGCCGTTTCCAGCTAAATGGTCATTTACAACATTAACAATTTCTGATCAATTTCATGTTATTTTAATGGACAATTTATTAAAATGTTCTTTCAAAAACAAGGACATTTCTAAGTGACCCCAAACTTTTGGACTGTAGTGTATATCTATCTATCTATCTATCTATCTATCTATCTATCTATCGAGATGAGAGCTGGAGAGAGAGAGAGCTGGAGAGAGAGAGAGCTGGAGAGAGAGAGAGCTGGAGAGAGAGAGAGCTGGAGAGAGAGAGAGCTAGAGAGAGAGAGAGCTAGAGAGAGAGAGAGCTAGAGAGAGAGAGAGCTAGAGAGAGAGAGAGAGAGCTAGAGAGAGAGAGAGAGAGCTAGAGAGAGAGAGAGAGAGAGAGCTAGAGAGAGAGAGCTAGAGAGAGAGAGCTAGAGAGAGAGAGAGAGAGAGCTAGAGAGAGAGACAGAGAGAGCTAGAGAGAGAGACAGAGAGAACTAGAGAGAGAGACAGAGAGAACTAGAGAGAGAGAGAGAGAGAGAGAGCTAGAGAGAGAGAGAGAGAGAGAGAGATAGAGAGAGAGAGAGAGAGAGCTAGAGAGAGAGAGAGAGAGCTAGAGAGAGAGACAGAGAGAACTAGAGAGAGAGACAGAGAGAACTAGAGAGAGAGACAGAGAGAACTAGAGAGAGCTAGAGAGAGAGAGAGCTAGAGAGAGAGAGAGCTAGAGAGAGAGAGAGCTAGAGAGAGCTAGAGAGAGAGAGAGAGAGAGCTAGAGAGAGAGCTAGAGAGAGAGAGAGAGAGAGCTAGAGAGAGAGCTAGAGAGAGAGCGAGAGAGAGCTAGAGAGAGAGAGCTAGAGAGAGAGAGAGAGCTAGAGAGAGAGAGCTAGAGAGAGAGCTAGAGAGAGAGCTAGAGAGAGAGCTAGAGAGAGAGAGCTAGAGAGAGAGAGCTAGAGAGAGAGAGAGCTAGAGAGAGAGAGCTAGAGAGAGAGAGCGAGAGAGAGAGCGAGAGAGAGAGCGAGAGAGAGAGCGAGAGAGAGAGAGAGAGAGAGATCCTCGCAAGGTGAGGGTATTGGAGTACTGAAAACAAGGGTGCCAATCATTTTGACCCCTTTGTTTTTTATTTTATTTTTTATTAGTTGTTAAACAAAATCTAAATTATATTAGTATGAAATAACATAATTTCCTAATTTTTGTATACAATATAGCTTAGTATTTGTTTTATACAGTCTTTTTTGCTTATCTTTACCAAGGGTGTCAATGATTTTGGACCCCACTGTATATGAATGAATATAAATTACAAATACCGTTGTACTATCCAAGTTTTATTATTAAATTGACATCCACGTGAAGCTTGAATTAAAATTTGAAGGACACCATAGTTTCTCAGAAATACATGGTGTGTTGATGTGGTCAAGTCATTATAATAGGGATATTCATGCTCACCATAGCTTTCTGGAAACTAAAATATCATGACAATATTTCCCTCAAAAGGCTTCTTTCCATTCAGAACTACCAAAGCATTTAATAATTTATTGAGACTTCATCTGTCTCAGCATTGATGTTTTTCTCATCCTTTGCTCTCCTTATTTATCTTTCCCCTCTCACTCTACTTATATCCATACATCTTAAATACTTCCCATACAATGGGATCTTTCATTAAAAACACCTGTATAGACTGAGAAAACAAGCAGGCCTATGCTATCTGATGGTTCTACCATCCCAGTGTCCCTGCACATACTCTGTTCCAAGACAATCAAACTGAGTGCACTACATTTCCTGCCTATAGTTCCCATGGGTGGGAAGGTAACCAGCAATATCCAATATCAAACCTCTGTAGCCCATGTGAAGTCCACAGTCTATCGTGCTGTTTGAATACATAAACTGCGTCCTTTCTAACTCCCTTCCTTGAAGTAATCACTGATCTGACATGACTAGATAGGTGTAAGCAACCTTTCCACTGCAATGCTTACACCAATTATTTAATGTCAGATCAGTGATTACTTCAAGGAAGGGATGACAGATTGCATTTTATAAGTCTTCCAACAGGGCCTATATATATAATGCTCGGAACTCTCCTTTGATGCGTACAGAAGGCTGGATGTCTCATGTTGGTTCACGTTGTGTTTCCATCATGAGCGAAAGCAATACTTGTGTGGTGCAATCACAGTGCAATATGATAGCTGACTAACACGTTAGCCATCGCTTGGTTGATAGGGCAGTCGCCACAGCGTCTGTGCTCAGGCACGTACACACAAGCACGCGTGCACCCACACACACACATTTGAGTGCACCACACACGCACACAGACCTCGCCCCGGTGATATTGAGAAGCCATGTCGCGGGCTGTTCACATGTTTTGACGAGGAGGGTCCGTGTCACGACTGGTTCACGTGTTGTTTTGATCCCAACTGTCGGGGCCCAGTGAGCTAGCACAAGCACAGCTGGCCAGGGTGGCTGAGAGTGGGTACACAGGGAGTTGAAGGACATGGATCCCTGCCAACGCATTTTATACATAGCACACATAGTACAGCTGAGAATTAGGGATAGGGGGCCCTTGCTCCACCACCACAGCCCACCTCCTCCATCTGCCTGCCTAGTGCTGCCTAGGGCTGCCTGTCTCTGGCTTCGCCTCCACATAGCCAGCTTTCTGACAGCCCTGTACCAAGCTACTCCCCTCCCTATCCCCCTGCTACCGCTTCACTCTGCTTTGCTTTGGTTTGCTCTTTTTCTTTAATGACAGGAACACAGTAGTGTGAAGGCTCACTGTATTTCTTAGGGATGTCAAAGTAATGGGAGATCACCAAGCTTTTACAATCGTTGAGGGGAAGACATATTTTCTCCCAGTGGATAATTTAGTTCCAGTTCAGACAGGAGAGGAAAGAACCAAGAAGAGGTCACAAGTCTCAATGCGGTAATAATTAGTAACTTCCTCTCCGTGTTTGCATTTACAAAGATACAAAGCTCTCCCTCGCCCTCTATTTGGCAAATCTAACCAAGCAAGCAACAACTAAAGGAAGTGGTCAGATGACGCAGATGCTAAGCTACAGGACTGTTTTGCTAGCAGAGACTGGAATATGTTCTGGGATTCTTCCGATGGCATTGAGGAGTACACCACATCAGTCACTGGCTTCATCAATAAGTGCATCGATGACGTCATCTCCACAGTGACCGTACGTACATACCCCAACAAGAAGCCATGGATTACAGGCAACATCCGCACTGAGCTAAAGGGTAGAGCTGCCACTTTCAAGGAGCGGGACTCTAACCCGGACGCTTATAAGAAATCCCTCTATGCCCTCCGATGAACCATCAAACAGGCAAAGCGTTAACACAGGACTAAAATCGAATCGTACTACACCGGCTCCGACACTCGTCGGATGTGACAGGGCTTGCAAACTATTGCAGACAACAAAGGGAAGCACAGCTGGGACCTGCCCAGTGACACAAGCATACTCTATGCGTGCTTCGAGGCAAGCAACACTGAAGCATAAATGAGCGCAACAGCTGTTCCGGACGACTGTGTGATCACGCTCTCTGTAGCCGATTTGAGTAAGACCTTTAAACAGGTCAACATTCACAAGGCCGCAGGGCCAGACGGATTACCAGGACGTGTACTCTGAGCATTCGCTGACCAACGGGCAAGTGTCTTCACTGACATTTTTAACCTGTCCCTGACCGAGTCTGTAATACATGTTTCAAGCAGACCACCATAGTCCCTCTGCCCAAGAACACAAAGGCAACCTGCCCAAATTACTATAGACCCGTAGCACTCAAGTCCGTAGTCATGAAGTATTTTGAAAGGTTGGTCATTGCTCACATCAACACCATTATCCAAGAAACCCTAGACCCACTCCAATCTGCATAACACCCCAACAGATCCACAGATGATGCAATCACTATTGCACTCTACGCTGCCCTTTCCCACCTGGACAAAAAGGAACACCTACGTGAGAATGCTATTCATTGACTACAGCTCAGCATTTAACACCATAGTGCCCTCAAAGCTCATCACTAAGCTAAGGTCCCTGGGACTAAACACCTCCCTCTGCAACTGGATCCTGGACTTCCTGACGGGCTGTACCCAGGTGGTAAGGGTAGGTAACAACACATCTTCTATGCTGATCCTCAACACTGGGGTCCCTCAGGGGTGTATGCTTAGTCCACTCCTGTAAGCCCTGTTCACCCATGACTGTATGGCCAAGCACGACTCCAATACCATCATGAAGTTTTCCGATGACACAATTGTCGGCCTGTTCACCAACAACGATGAGACAGCCTATAGCAGGCCTGGGCAATTCCAGTTCTCGGGGCCTGAATGGTGTGTTAGCTGGGGCTGGGGCAAAATCTGACACCAATCAGGTCCCTGAGGACTGGAGTTGCACAGGCCTGGTATATAGGGAGGAGGTCAGAGGCCTGGCAGTGTGGTGCCAGGATAACAACCTCTCCCCTTGACGTGATCAAACAAAGGAGATGATTGGGGACTACAGGAAAAGGAGGGCCGGGCATGCCTCCATTCTCATGGACGGGGCTGTAGTGGAGCAGGTTGAGAGCTTCAAGTTCCTTGGTATCCACATCACCAACGAACTGTCATGGTCCAAACACACCAAGACAGTCGTGACGACGGCACGACAACGCCTAATCCCCCTCAAATGAGACTGAAAAGATTTGGCATGGGTCCACATATCCTCAAAAAGTTCCACAATTGCACTACCCCCAAGCCATAAGACTCCTGAACAGCTATTCAGATGGCTACCCCCCCATTTTTACACTGCTGCCACTCTCTGTTTATTATCGATGCATAGTCACTTCACCCCTACCTACATGTACTACCTCGACTAACCTGTGCCCCAACACATTGACTCTGTATTGGTACATCGAGTCCTTTAATTATTCGTTTTTTAAATTTGCATTTGATTTGATTTTTTGATTTGATGTAATTTTTTATTTATTGTTTATTTAGTAAATATTTTCTTAACGCTTATTTTTTAAATGCTTACGCAACGTAAGTAAGCATTTAACTGTAAGGTCTTCTACACCTGTTGTATTCGGCGCATGTGACAAATAACATTTGATTTGATTTGATTTAGCTTCCCCTCGCTTGTTTTTTTTTTGTTGCCATTTATCTCTCTCTATCTGGGCTCGTAACATGTTTTGGTAGTTAACAACAACTGTGGAATTGGGCATCCGTCTCAACTCGCCCCTCATTCGACTCTCCTCCCCAGGTTATAAATCATACATCCTGTTTCTTCCCAGCCAAAACAAGCAACAGGATAAGCAACGGCCAAAACGAATATGGCAGCGCGTTAGTTTCATCGCACTCTTTAATCGGAACAGTTGGCAATGTAAAAGTCAACGTCAGCCCTTGTCAGGTATCACTAATCAGCCGTGAGGTGATAACGTTCAGCGAGAGTCCTCCGGTCCTCCTTTCATCCTTCCCAAAAGCCGCTGTAAATAAAAGCAGGTTACCAAGTATGGGCTGACTGACGACTGACTCATGCACATTCTCTGTGCTGCGACTGGCCTAGCTTCCCTTATAGCTGTCATGAAAAGCCCCTTTATATCATCTTAACGTGCCGCCAGAGCTACAGGAGTTACCGCTAAAGACACCCCCAGTCAGCCGCCAGTGATATCTATGATGGCCCTAGATCCTGTATGGGGAAAAGGTTGGTGGGTGGTTTTCTCCTGTATCTCTCTTCGCGCTAAGTGCCACGCGGCCTTAATACGGCTAATTAAACGTTTTAATCAAGGAATGCGTCGGTATTAATACCGATCATTGACTGGGGAGAGAGTGTTAGCCCTCTCCTGATTATTCCTGCTCCGCCAGAGCTGTCACTCTCCACTCTCCAACCGCAGTCATCCCATCAGCCACTGCTGCTGCTGTATGCTGCTGGGTGGGAAGACCAGTAAAAAGCAAGCTAAAGCATCCTCAGACTTATAATTAATCTCTTGTAGACTTCTATTGACACATCCACTCTCTGATTAAAAAATTACCTAAGCGCCATAAGCCGCTCTGATTGAGTCATAAGCCTGAATGGGCTGTTACATGCAATGGTCACCTCCTTGGGTATAATAAGCTCATCGTTTGCATGCCAGGCAGGACAGAGCTGCTCTCTCTCTCTCTCTCCATCTGTCTGCTCTGGTTTCGGGGTCTGCAGTTTTGGGTTGCAGTGTTGTTGTTTATACCTCCTCTACAAGATCTTACTTGACTCAGACACGCACACGGACACACACAGACACACAGACATACACACACACCCTCCCCAACCAAACACATTCCAGAACCTGTCTCCGGAGTCACACCCCATCTGAACCTCCTCTGCCCTCCTGACCCCTTGACAGGTACATGGTGGAACTCTGAGAGAGAGAGGAGAGATCTGGGATGGGCCCTCTCCAAAGGTACCTGTCTACTCCTTCTGATTCCTCTTGGCTCCTGGGGACGTCTCAGCCTCCAGCATGCCTCTCCCAGGAAGCCATAACTCTCTTTTTCAGGAAGTGAGCTGTGCATGGAGTGCTCCCCGCATCTGTCATGGGAGAGAAACGGGGGAACAAGAGGTCAGACAAGCCTGGGACCACTTCTACCATGCATGATGGATGACGGCTAGCATGTGCTTGAATATTTACATTTGTCTAAAGGTGATGCAAATAGGGAAAAACTAAGTTGAGACAGAGAGTGCTATGTTTGTCTGACAACAAAGGTTCCCTCACAAACAGTTAGGCATTGTGCCAATCTTGAACATAAAAAAAAAACATGATTGGTACACCTTAGTTAATCATTTGCATGGAGGCATTGATTTAATCAAGGGCCACCATTTTGTAATTGTAAGTGTATTCATACTATGACTACAAACACCAGGATGCTTTATCCGTCACTGTACTGTTAAAACGTTCTGCTTTTTAACCAGATCAACCTGTTTTTCTTTCTTTTCTTCCTGGTGGATCACACAGTATATGGATCCTGTATCCCCTCTCTAGTGTCTGTTGGAGCCTTGAAAGAGCCCTGAAACAACATGTCATATAGGAATATTAACAATCTGCTTTCACAAAGCTGTGTTAAAAGCTTTGGGGGCAATCCCTGTAAACTCTACCAACAATTATAGGCATTTAATTAAGAGGTTGTTTCTAATTTCAATGAGATGAAATTAGCACGTGTGACGCAATTGTTAAATCATGGCCAGTGGCGCCGGCCAAGAGATAGAGATGAATTGGAGTGGGTTGGACAGTCACTTGATAATTTTGACAATGGGGTTGGGGGTATCATCCATCACTGAAGCGGCGTACATTAAAGTTTTGACAGGTAGAGGTCATTTCAATGGGGCAGAAGCCAGAGGAGATGGATGCCTTTAATTCGGGTAATGAAGAGTTAACCATCTTAGCAGAGCGAGGAGAAGCAGTAAATGGGCAAGCCAATTCCTCTTTGTCTAAATGGGGAGCCATTGGAACACAATACAGTGATTGACAACGAGCCCCTTCGACATAATTCCCAGCAGACAGTTCACTTAAATTCCATCCCTTGTTAATCTCAGATATAATGAATTGCAAAACTAAGGTTAAACGTGCCAGTGTGAATTCATTATTGCTAATAGATTAGTCCATAAGATGATTTACTGTAACTCTTTTTCATTAACGGTGAATGGTGCCTTAACTTAACGGAGGTCCTCTTGGCCTGTCCATTCCCGACCATCAATCTCTTGGCTGTGGTCAATGTCCTCCTTTATGTGACCTCTCTTCGCTTTACTATGGAGATGAAGAGTGAAAATATGTTGGAGCTTTTGACCCCACAAGAAAAATTATGATTCTGTTTTGAGTGCGCCGAATAAGAATCCACTTTATCGTTTCCTCTGAAAATGATAATCATCCTGGCCTGTCATTCATGTTAACCCTGTCTCATTGTTCTGGGCTTAATGGTTAGAACCTAGCCAAGATAACGCTTAATGCTTTTCTGTTGACCAGAAAAGACCACATCGTCTTTAAAACAGGATGGGATGATTTCTGCATACCGTGTTGATATATACTTACATTTAATGTATGTCATCTATAAGTCTACGCTAGGTAAAGCTCCGCCTTATCTCAGCTCACTGGTCACGATAACAACACCCACCCGTAGCACGCGCTCCAGCAGGTATATCTCACTGGTCATTCCCAAAGCCAACACCTACTTTGGCCGCCTTTCCTTCCAGTTCTCTGCTGCCAGTGACTGAAACGAATTGTAAAAATCGCTGAAGCTGGAGACTTACATTTCCCTCACTAACTTTAAACATCAGCTATCTGAGCAGCTAACCGGTCGCTGCAGCTGTACATAGTCCATCTGTAAATAGCCCACCCAATCTACGTACCTCATCCCCATATTGTTTTTATTTACTTTTCTGCTCTTTTGCACACCAGTACTCTACTTGCACATCATCATCTGCTCATCTATCACTCCAATGTTAATCTTCTAAATTGTAATTACTTCGCTACTATGGCCTATTTATTACCTTACCTCCTCACGCCATTTGCACACACTGTGTATAGACTTTATTTTTTTCTATTGTGTTATTGACTGTACGTTTGTGTAACTCTGTGTTGTTGTTTGTGTCGCACTGCTTTGCTTTATCTTGGCCAGGTCGCAGTTGTAAATGAGAACTTGTTCTCAATTAGCTAACCTGGTTAAATAAAGGGGAAATAAAAAATGTAATTAAAATGTATGTACATACCTCTACCTTAGTAGATTCATTAAGGAAAGGATAGGCCCCAATAACTTTTTATTCATATTTCAGTAAAAGTTCCCAAAATATAGCTCTGAAGGCTCTGCTGTATAACATTACTAGTACTTTGTGGGTGAGGCAACTCTCCCTCTGCTTGGAGAGGAATGCTTAGAGGAATGCAATGCATACAGTGTGTCAGCCTATTAGAAGTATACAGCCCTGAGCCCTGTGGCTTACACCCAATTTGCTTGACTGAAAATTCTATATAGATATTACATTAACGTGTCACAGTTTTCACCATGTGTGTATGTCTATGTGTGTGTGTGTGTGTGTGTGTGTGTCTACCAGTGTGCATACAGCCTGAATGTGTTTGTGTGCTTATATGTGACCTCTGTACAGGCTGTAAGGCTGCCAGCGAGAGGAGACAGCAGCACATTGGATGTGATCTGATGACTGACAGTTTGGTTACATGGTCTAATGACAGGTTTTAAAGCTAGGGCTACCCCTAATTGGGGTGATGTGTCCATCCCCATGTCCCCCCAAGCTGTGACTAGTGAGATTATGCATGATTAAGGTATTGGCGGTCCATTGGCTTTAAGATCTCCCAGCATTTAGTCTCAAAGGTAAAATTAGGCCTTACCCAATGATTGACAGAGAGGGATCATCCAGGTCATATCCTGTAGATATCTCTATATAGGACATTGTGAGAAGCTGTTAAAAACTCTAAATGTAGCTACCTCTCCTGCTGTGAGGTGGTTGGTGGTTGATTCCCAAGCATAGTGTTGAACGTTATAGATCGCCAATGAGGCCATGTGTTGAGTCTAAGAGCCAATGAAATATTTATGCAATCAGCGTGTTATATAAAACAGTTCAGGAACGATTCCTGTGGATATTTTTCAAATTCTTCTGCTCCAACATATTTGGGAGAAAAGGAGAAGCTGTTGTATAAAGCACATTTTATTTTGGGCTAACAATTTAGCGTACCACACAAAGTGCACTATTAGTGATTAACGAGCCGTGGTGTGATCATAACAACATACAGGAACTCAAGTCCTTTTGTTCACCTGACCTAGAATTCCTTACAATCAAATGCCGACCGCATTATCTACCAAGAGAATTCTCTTCGATTATAATCACAGTCGTGTATATCCCCCCCAAGCAGACACCTCGATGGCCCTGAAAGAACTTCATTCAACTCTATGTAAACTGGAAACCACATATCCCGAGGCTGCATTTATTGTAGCTGGGGATTTTAACAAGGATAGTCTGAAAACAAGGCTCCCTAAATTTATCAGCATATCGAATGCGCAACCCGGCCGGCAAAATCCTGGATCATTGTTACTCTAACGTCCGCAACGCATACAAAGCCCTCCCTCCCCCTCCTTTCGGCAAATCTGACCACAACTCCATTTTGCTGCTCCCAGCCTATAGACAGAAACTAAAACAGGAAATGCCCGTGCTCAGGTCTGTTCGGTCGGACACCAATCTGATTCCATGCTTCAAGATTGCTTCGATCATGTGGACTGGGATATGTTCCGGAAAGCGTCGAACAACAACATTGAAGTATACGCTGATTCGGTGAGCGAGTTTATTAGCAAGTGCATCGGTGATGTTTTACCCATTGCGAATATTAAAACCTTCCCCAACCAGAAAACGTGGATTGATGGCAGCATTTACGCAAAACTGAAAGCACGAACAACTGCTTTTAAATCAGGGAAAGGCGACCGGAAAACATGACCGAATAAAAACAGTGTAGCTATTCCATCCGCAAGGCAATCAAACAAACTAAGCGTCAGTATAGAGACAAAGTAGAGTGGCAAATCAACGGCTCAGACACGAGAGGTATGTGGCAGGGTCTACAGTCAATCACGGACTACAAAACGAAAACCTGCCCCGTCGCGGACCCCGATGTCTTGCTCCCAGACAAACTAAACAACTTCTTTGCTTGCTTTGAGGACAATATAGTGCCACCGACACGGCCCGCTACCAAAACCTGCGGGCTCTCCTTCACCGCAACCAACGTGAGTAAAACATTTAAACAAGTTAACCCTTGCAAGGCTGCCGGCCCAGACGGCATCCCTAGCCGTGTCCTCAGATCATGCACAGACCAACTGGCTGATGTGTTTACGGACATATTCAATCAATCCCTATCCCAGTCTGCTATTCCCACATGCTTCAAGAGGGCCTCCATTGTTCCTGTTACCAAGAAAGCTAAGGTAACTGAGCTAAACGAGTACCGCCCCGTAGCACTCACTTCCGTCATCATGAAGTACTTTGAGAGACTAGTCAAGGATCATATCACCTCCACCCTACCTGACATCATAGACATATCCCGAGGCTCCAGATCCTTCAGACACACTCCAATTTGCTTACCGCCCCAATAGGTCCACAGACGATGCAATCGCAGTCACACTGCACACTGCCCTAACCCATCTGGACAAGAGGAATACCTACAGTGGGGAGAAGAAGTATTTGATACACTGCCGATTTTGCAGGTTTTCCTACTTACAAAGCATGTAGAGGTCTGTAATTTTTTATCATAGGTACACTTCAACTGTGAGAGACGGGAATCTAAAACAAAAATCCAGAAAAATCACATTGTATGATTTTTAAGTAATTAATTTGCATTTTATTGCATGACATAAGTATTTGATACATCAGAAAAGCAGAACTTAATATTTGGTACAGAAACCTTTGTTTGCAATTACAGAAATCATATGTTTCCTGTAGTTCTTGACCAGGTTTGCACACACTGCAGCAGGGATTTTGGCCCACTCCTCCATACAGACCTTCTCCAGATCCTTCAGGTTTCGGGGTTGTCGCTGGGCAATACGGACTTTCAGCTCACTCCAAATATTTTCTATTAGGTTCAGGTCTGGAGACTGGCTAGGCCACTCCAGGACCTTGAGATGCTTCTTACGGAGCTACTCCTTAGTTGCCCTGGCTGTGTGTTTCTGGTCGTTGTCATGCTGGAAGACCCAGCCACGACCCATCTTCAATGCTCTTACTGAGGGAAGGAGGTTGTTGGCCACGATCTCGCGATACATGGCCCCATCCATCCTCTCCTCACTACGGTGCAGTCGTCCTGTCCCCTTTGCAGAAAAGCATCCCCAAAGAATTATATTTCCACCTCCATGCTTCACGGTTGGGATGGTATTCTTGGGGTTGTACTCATCCTTCTTCTTCCTCCAAAACACGGCGAGTGGACTTTAGACCAAAAAGCTCTATTTTTGTCTCATCAGACTACATGACCTTCTCCCATTCCTCCTCTGGATCATCCAGATGGTCGTTGGGAAACTTCAGACGGGCCTGGACATGCACTGGCTTGAGCAGAGGGACCTTGCGTGCACTGCAGGATTTTAATCCATGACGGCGTAGTGTGTTACTAATGGTTTTCTTTGAGACTGTGGTCCCAGCTCTCTTCAGGTCATTGACCAGGTCCTGCCGTGTAGTTCTGGGCTGATCCCTCACCTTCCTCATGATCATTGATGCCCCACGAGGTGAGATCTTGCATGGAGCCCCAGACCGAGGGTGATTGACCGTCATCTTGAACTTCTTCCATTTTCTAATAACTGCGCCAACAGTTGTTGCCTTCTGTATTGGACTTGTTAATGTGTGAAAGTTAAATATTTAAAAAAAATTGAGTTTGAATTTCGCGCCCTGCACCTGAGCTGGATGTTGTCATAAGTGTACCGGTGTCGGGCTGCAGCCATAACAGGTTAACCTGTTTGGGCTGCAAGCTGAATATTGAAAAAACTGGAAAATGTGTGCACATTTTCAAACGGCCTCCTAAGAAACTTTTTATTTTCCAATATGCATATATTTACTACTGTTGGAGATAGATAACAGTCTATAGTTTCTAAAAAGGTTTGAATTGTTTCTCTAAGTCGAACAGAAATATTTTTACAGCCATTTTCCCAGCCGAATTGAGATTTCCAAAATGCGATGTGTCTCTTTAAGACCTTCTCTATAAAAGGCCCTTTGACTTGGGACCATATAAACACGTCACACGCCTTCGTCAGGCTGTAATGCGGAAGTGAGAATTGAAAGGAGTCGAATATCTCGTCCATGGACTGAATAACACACCTTCTTGTGAGACCTGCGCAGTTAAAAAAAAATTCCGGGCGCGAAGCAGAATTTGGTCTCGGCTTCTGGAACAAGGTAGATAACGGTGAATATGATGTCTGACTACGATATTATTTGATACATGTCACAAAATCATCCTAAAGTATGTTTTTTCAATATACTTTAATTATATTATTGCAATTTATTCTGGACTTTAGATGTGATACGACGGAAGAATTTTTTGAAGAAACGCTGTGTAGCGCCGCAATGCTATTGTGCTTGCTAACCAAAGAGGGAAATAATTCGTTCTGGAACCCAACTAAAGACTCTACTGGACATTGGACCCCGTTACAACATTCTGATGGAATATCAACAAAGATAAGACCCAATTTGGGATGCTTTTTCATATATCTGTTGAGCTGTGCTGTGCTAACTGGGCTAACTGTGCTAGGCTAGCGCTTGACCAATGCTAGTGCTGACTTATGCTAGCTTATGTTGTTAGCTAATATAACGATATATTGTGTTTTCGCTGTAAAACACTTCAAAAATCGGAAATGTTGGCTTTATTCACACGATATCTGTCTTTCATTAGCTAATCACCATATGTTTTTCTGAAATGTTTTATGAGGTGTAATTAGTAGCCGACGTTGGTGTATGTATTTTCTCTGGCTACTCCCGTCTGGATTCAGACTCTAGCTATGTGTTAGCATTTTTGGGTAGCATCAATGTAAAACTGATTTATAGCTAAAATATGCACTTTTTATGAACAAAACATAGATTTATTGTGTAACATGTTATATGACTGTCATCTGAGGTAGTTTTTTCTGGGCTCTTTAGGTTGGTTTTAGTTTATTTCGGTTGGCTTGTGCATGCTACTTGAATCATAATTCATACTTCATAATCATATCCATACGTGTCTGTCCACTTTTGTATTTGGTGGTGAGCTAACATAAATATATGTGGTGTTTTCTCTGTAAAACATTTAAAAAATCGGACATGTTGGCTGGATTGACAAGATGTTTATCTTTCAAATGCTGTATTGGACTTGTTAATGTGTAAAAGTTAAATATTTTTAAAAAATTGATTTTGAATTTCGCGCCCTGCAGCTGTTGTCATTTTCGTCCGATTTCGGGCTTGCAGCCCAAACAGGTTAACAAGTCCAATACAGCATTTGAAAGATAAACATCTTGTTAATCCAGCCAACGTGTCCGATTTTTTAAATGTTTTACAGCAAAAACACCACGTATATTTATGTTAGTTCACCACCAAATACAACAGAGGACAGACATTTTTCACAGCACAGGTAGCATGCACAAAGCCAACCTAACTAACCAAGATCCAACCAAACAAACCTAGAAACAACTTCCTCAGATGACAGTCCTATAACATGTTACACAATAAATCTATATTTTGTTTGAAAAATGTGCATATTTGAGCTATAAATCAGTTTTACATTGATGCTACCATCATAGCTACAGTCAGAAATAGCATGGGAGTAGCCAGAGTAAATACAGACACCAACGTCAACTACCTAATTACTCATCATAAAACATTTCAGAAAAATATATGGTGTGTAACAAAATGAAAGACAAAGATCTTGTGAATACAGACAATATTTCCGATTTTCTAAGTGTTTTACAGCGAAAACACAATATATCGTTATATTAGCTTACTGCAATGGCTAACACACAACAGCATTAATTCCAAGTAAACGGTAGCGATAGCACAGCTCGACAGATATATGAAATAGCATCCCAAATTGGGTCCTTATCTTTGTTGATCTTCCATCAGAATGTTGTAAAGGGGTCCATTGTCCAGAACGGTCTTTGTTTGGATCCAGAACGAACTATTTCCCTCTTGAATTAGCAAGCACACTGGCCGTGCGGCGCTAACCTCTCCTTCTTGAAAAAATTCTTCCAACGCATCACGTCTAAAGTCCCGAATAAATTTCAATAATATAATTAAACTATATTGAAAAAACATACTTTAGGATGATATTGTGACATGTATCAAGTAATATCGAAGCCGGAGATTATATTCACCTATAACGACGGTTTTCCAGGAGGCAATACAAGGTCTAACTTCGCGCCTTCGAGAATTTTTTTAATGGCGGACCTCTCACTCCAAGTATTCAATCCCCGAACGAGATATTCAAGTCCTTTCTGCTCTCACTTCCGCATGACACCCAGGGGAAGGCGTATGACGTGTTTCTATGGTCCCAAGTGACATGCCCTTTTTATAGACAAGCTCTTGAAAAAAGACCTCGCATTTGGAAATCTCACTTCCGGATAGGAAATGGGCTGCAGAAAGAGTTCTGGTTCACTTAGAGAAATAATTCAAACGGTTTAAGAAACTAGAGAGCGTTTTCTATCCAATAGAAATGATAATATGCATATTGTACGAGCAAGAATTGAGTAGGAGGCCGTTTGAAATGGCCACCTCTTTCCAGGTTACTCAGTGCTGCCCCTTGCAGCCATAAGAAGTTTTAATACAGGTAATGAGTGGAGAACAGGAGGGCTTCTGTAAACTTCTTATGGCTGCAAGCCCGGTGTCGGTACACTTATGCCAACAGCCAGCTCAAGTGCAGGGCGCGAAATTCAAAATATATTTTTTTGAAATATTTAACTTTCACACATTAACAAGTCAATACAGCAAATGAAAGATAACCTGTTGAGGCTAGGGGGTGCTGTTGTCACTATTTATGGAAACCGTGTAATTTTTGAAACGGCTTCCTACAAAATTCTTGATCGTACAATATGCATATTATTATTATTATTGGATAGAAAACAGTCTATAGTTTCTATAGCCGTTGAAATTTTGTCTCTGAGTGGAACAGAACTCATTCTACAGCAATTTCCCTGACATGGAGTCAGATTTCACACATTTTTGCCCCTGTTCTGGAGTCAGTTTAAAGGTCACTGTTATTGCTATGAGTATACGGACACTGCTTACGTCTTCCCCTGGATGCCTTTACGTGATGACGATTTGAATGGTGTGGATTGCGCAATCACAGCCACTATAAATGAAAAACACGTGTAGGTAGGCACTCCTTTCCTGCTGCGTCGGACGCACGGTGGGCACCGACCCGTTCTTTTTCCAAGCATTAGTGGAGCCAGTAATATTTCTCAGGTCATGTTTCTACTCGTTATAGGAGTTAAAAACATCATAAGGTAGTTAATTTAAACCGTTTTATAGCAATTTATACCCGTTTAGTGCGATTTTGGGACATTTATTTCTGAGACACTGTGAATCTCTGGGCACGCTTCCAATTCATGCCGAACGCAATGGGCATTTCTACATGGCAAGAGGACAGCTTTCGACCAAAAGACGATTAGCCCCAAGAATGGATTCTTTGACCAAGATTCTGATGGAAGAACAGCTCAAAGTAGGAACAATTTATTATGATAAATCGTGTTTCTGTCGAAAAATGTTAATGGCTTAGGACGCCATCTTGTTTGACATAGCTTCGCTTGGCGCAAACTGTATTGAAAAGTAAGGATAATTTAAAAAATGTAATTCCGCGATTGTATTAAACCTGTTGGGGATGGGGGCGCTGTTTAGACTATTTATGCTAATGTGGCTAATTTTTTAAACGGCTTCCCACAAAATCCTTGATCGTACAATATGCATATTATTATTATTATTGGATAGAAAACAGTCTATAGTTTCTATAGGAGTTGAAATTTTGTCTCTAAGTGGAACAGAGCCCATTCTACAGCAATTTCCCTGACATGGAGTCAGATTTGAGAAACGTTGGCCACTTTTCTGAAGTCATTTAAAAGGGCACTGTCGTTGCTATGACTATACGGACACTTCTTACGTCTTCCCCTGGATGCCTTTACGTGATGACGATTCCAACGGGCTCGATTGCTCGTTCACAGGCCCTACAAATGAAAAAAACCTTTAGCTAGCAAGTCTTTTCTTGCTGCGTAACGCGCGTGGAAGACACCGACCCTCTCCTGTTCCAAGCGTTAGTTTAGCCTGTTATATTTCTCCGGTCATCTTTTCACTCGTTATAGGAGTTACAAACATCACAAAGTAGTTAATTTAAAGCGTTTTATAGCAATTTATATCCGTTTAGTGCGATTTTGGGACATTTATTTTTGCAACGATGTGAAAAGTTGGGCACGCTTTTCAGTTCATCCCGAACGTAGTTGACATTTCCACATGGCAAGAGGACAGCTTTCCACCAAAAGACGATTTCTCCCAAGAAAGGATCCTTTGCCCAAGATACTGATGGAAGAACAGCTCAAGGTAGGACATTTTTATTATGATAAATCGTGTTTCTGTCGAAACATTTTAGTGGCTTAGGACGCCATGTTTTTTGACGTAGCTTCGCTTGGCGCAAACTGTATTGAAAAGTAAGGATAAATTAAAAAATGTAATAACGCAATTGTATTAAGAATTAAATTGTCTATCAATCCCTGTCCACCCTATATTTTTTAGTCACGTTTATGAGTATTTATGTATAAGAGTAGATCACTGTCTAAGTGGCGCAAGGACGTTTTCTTTACCAGCTTGTCTACATTTCACATTGTCTAACCATGATTTTGGTGGCTAAATATAAACATTTTCGATCAAACTGTATATGCATGTTGTAATGTGATGTTACAGGAGTGTCATCGGAAGAATTCTGAGAAGGTTAGTGAAAAAATTAATATCTTTTGGCGATGTTGACTTTTATCGCTCACTTTGGCTAGAATCAATGCTGGGCTGCTAATTGCTATGTGCTAAGCTAATATAACGATTTATTGTGTTTTCGCTGTAAGACACTTAGAAAATCTGAAATATTGTCTGTATTCACAGGATCTGTGTCTTTCGATTCGTGTATGCTGTGTATTTTTACGAAATGTTTGATGATTAGTAGTTAGGTAAACACGTTGCTCATTGTAATTATTCTAGTCCATTTGTGATGGTGGGTGCAATTGTAAACTATGCCATATACCTGAAATATGCACTTTTTTCTAACAAAACCTATCCCATACCATAAATATGTTATCAGACTGTCATCTAATGAGTTTTTTTGTTGGTTAGGGGCTATAAATATCTTAGTTTAGCCGAATTGGTGATGGCTACTGGTGTTGGTGGACAAATAAAAGATGGTGGATTATGCTAATGTGTTTTTAGGTAATAGATGTACATCTTTACATATTGTGTCTTCCCTGTAAAACATTTTAAAAATCGGAAATGTTGACTGGATTCATAAGATCTGTGTCTTTCATTAGCTGTATTGGACTTTAATGTGTGAAAGTTAAATATTTTAAAAAAATATTTTTTTTGAATTTCGCGGCACTGGTTTTTCAGTGGGGGGGGGGGGGGTGTGCCGCTAGCGCCACGCTGATCCTAGACAGGTTAAGAATTAAATTGTCTATCAATCGCTGTCCACCCTGTATTTTTTTGTCAAGTTTATGAGTATTTATGTATAAGACTAGATCACTGTCTAATATGGTGCAGGACATTTTCTGACCAGCTGAGCTACTTTTGTCATTGTCTAACCATGATTTTGGTGGCTAAATATGCACATTTTCGAACAAACTGTATATGGATTGTGTAATATGATGTTACAGGAGTGTCATCGGAAGAATTCTGAGAAGGTTAGTGAAAAAATTTATATATTTTGGCGATGTTTACGTTATCGCTCTCTTTGGCTAGAATCAATGCTATGGTAACGTTTGCATATGTGGTATGCTAATATAACGATTTATTGTGTTTTCGCTGTAAGACACTTAGAAAATCTGAAATATTATCTGTATTCACAGGATCTGTGTCTTTCGATTAGTGTATGCTGTGTATTTTTACGAAATGTTTGATGATAAGTAATTAGGTAAACACGTTGCTCTATGTAATTATTCTAGTCCATTTGTGACGGTGGGTGCAATTGTAAACTATGACATCTACCTGAAATACGCACATTTTTCTAACAAAACCAATCCTATACCATAAATATGTTATCAGACTGTCATCTGATGAGTTTTTTTCTTGGTTAGTGGCTATCAATATCTTAGTTTAGCCGAATTGGTGATAGCTACTGGTGTTGGTGGACAAATAAAAAATGGTGGATTATGCTAATGTGTTTAGCTAATAGATTTACATCTTTACATATTGTGTCTTCCCTGTAAAACATTTTAAAAATCGGACATGTTGGCTGGATTCACAAGATCTGTGTCTTTCATTAGCTGTATTGGACTTTAATGTGTGAAAGTTAAATATTTAAAAAAACATTTTTTTTTTAATTTCGCGGCTCTGCCTTTTCAGTGGGGGTGGGGGGGGTGTGCCGCTAGCGGCACCCCAGTCCTAGACAGGATAAACATCTTGTGAATCCAGCCAACATGTCCGATTTTTTAAATGTTTTACAGCGAAAACACCATGTATTTTTATGTTAGCTCACCACCAAATACAAAAAAGGACAGACATTTTTCACAGCACAGGTAGCATGAACAAAACCAACCTAACTAACCAAGAACCAACCAAACTAACCAAGAAACAACTTCATCAGATGACAGTCTTATAACATGTTATACAATAAATCTATGTTTTGTTTGAAAAATGTGCATATTTGAGGTATAAATCAGTTTTACATTGCAGCTACCATCACAGCTACCGTCACAAATAGCACCGAAGCAGCCAGAGTAATTACAGACACCAACGTGAAATACCTAAATACTCATCATAAAACATTTCTGAAAAATACATGATGTACAGCAAATGAAAGACAAGCATCTTGTGAATCCAGCCAATATTTCCGATTTCTTAAGTGTTTTACAGCGAAAACACAATATAGCATTATATTAGCTTACCACAATAGCCAGAAACATAAGCCATTTACCAGCAGCAAAAGTTAGCGATCGTAACAAACCAGCAAAAGATCTATAATTTTTGACTAACCTTGATAAGCTTCATCAGATGACAGTCCTATAACATCAGGTTATACATACACTTATGTTTTGTTCGAAAATTTGCATATTCAGAGCTGAAATCAGTGGTTATACATTGTGCTAACGTAGCATCTTTTTCCCACAACGTCCGGGTATTTTTCTGACACTCACATATTCTGACCAAATAACTGTTCATAAACATTACAAAAAAATATATGTTGTACAGGAAATGATAGATACACTAGTTCTTAATGCAATCGTCGTGTTAGAATTCTAAAAATAACTTCATTACGACATGCAGTTTACGTTATGGCGAGAGTGTGCCCAAAATCTGGGCGCAAACTACTAGTTCACATGTTCGACAGATATATGAAATAGCATCATAAAATGGGTCCTACTTTTGATGATCTTCCATCAGAATCTTGTACAAGGGGTCCTTTGTCGGGAACAATCGTTGTTTGGTTTTAGAATGTCCTCTTCTCCAGTCAATTAGCACGGAAAGCTAGCAAAGTGGCGCGAAGCTCTCCTTCGTGAACAAACGCAGACAAAGCAACACGCCTAACGTCCCGAAAAAATTTAAATAATCTAATAAAACTATATTGAAAAAACATACTTTACGATGATATTGTCACATGTATCAAATAAAATCAAAGCCGGAGATATTAGTCGTCTATAACGACAGCTTTACAGAAGGCAATACCAGGTCCCTTCTCGCGGGTTCCAGAAAACAGGAAATTGGGGTCACGTCATGCCAAGAGCTTTTATTCGACCTCAGATCATGTTATACACTCCATTTCTTCTCTCAATGCCTGTTGACATCTAGTGGAAGGCGTATGAAGTGCATGTATACTAATAAATATCAAGCACATTTATATGGAGGCCCTAGAACAGAGCATCGATTTCAAATTTTTCAATTCCTGTCAGGAAGTTTGCTGCAAAATTAGTTCTGTTTTACTCACAGATATAATTCAAACGGTTTTAGAAACTAGAGAGTGTTTTCTATCCAGTAGTAATAATAATATGCATATTGTACGAGCAAGAATTGAGTACGAGGCCGTTTGAAATGGGCACCTTTTATCCAGGCTACTCAATACTGCCCCTGCAGCCCAAACAGGTTAAAGAAAAACTAACAGGTCTGTGAGAGCCGGAATTCTTACTGATTGGTAGGTGATCAAATACTTATGTCATACAATAAAATGCAAATTAATTACTTAAAAATCATACAATGTGATTTTCTGGATTTTTGTTTTAGATTCCGTCTCTCACAGTTGAAGTGTACCTATGATTTTAAAAAAAACTGGGTCTCGACCCCGCCCTGTGCAACTTGGTACTGGACTTTCTGACGGGACGCCCCCAGGTGGTGAGGGTAGGAAACAACATCTCCTCCCCGCTGATCCTCATCACTGGGGCCCCAAAAGGGTGCGTTCTCAGCCCTCTCCTGTACACCCTGTTCACCCATGACTGCGTGGCCATGCACGCCTCCAACTCAATCATCAAGTTTGCGGACGACACTACAGTGGTAGGCCTGGTTACCAACAATGACAACACTGCCTACAGGGAGGAGGTGAGGGCACTCGGAGTGTGGTGTCAGGAAAACAACCTCTCACTCAACATCAACAAAACAAAGGAGATGATCGTGGACTTCAGGAAACAGCAGAGGGAGCACCCCCCTATCCACATCGACGGGACAGTCGTGTAGTAGGTGGAAAGTTTTAAGTTCCTCGGCGTACTCATTACGGACAAACTGTGGGTCCACCCACACAGACAGCGTGATGAAGAAGGCTCAACAGCGCCTCTTCAACCTCAGGAGGCTGAAGAAATTTTGCTTGTCACCAAAAACATTCACAAACTTTTACAGATGCACAATCGACAGTATCCTGTCGGGCTGTATCACCACCTGGTACGGCAACTGCTCTGCCCACAACCGTAAGGGTCTCCAGAGGGTAGTGAGGTCTGCACAACGCATCACCGGGGGCAAACTACCTGCCCTCCAGGACACCTACATCACCCGATGTCACAGGAAGGCCAAAAAGATCATCAAGGACAACAACCACCCGAGCCACAGCCTGTTCACCCCGCTATCATCCAGAAGATGAGGTCAGTACAGGTGCATCAAAGTTGGGACCGAGAGACTGAAAAACAGCTTCTATCTCAAGGCCATCAGACTGTTAAACAGCCATCACTAACATTGAGTGGCTACTGCCAACATACTGACTCAAATCTCTAGCCACTTCAATTATTAAAAATTGGATGTAATAAACAATGCCACTTTATATATTGTTCACATACCCTACATTACTCATCTCATATGTACTGTATACCATCTACTGCATCTTATCTATGCTGTTCAGCCATCGCTCATCCATATATTTGTATGTACATATTCTTATTCATTCCTTTGTTGTTGTGAAATTGTTAGATTACTTGTTAGATATTACTGCATGGTCGGAACTAGAAGCACAAGCATTTCGCTACACTCGCATTAACATCTGCTAACCATGTGTATGTGACCAATAAAATTTGATTTGATTTGATTTATTGATAAGCTTTGTTAACGAGTGGTCAATTATGAGTGGTTCCTCTTCAGGTTCATCAGGAGGGCTAGATGTTCTGTGCATTTTATCCCTGAAAGTATCTTCAAGACTCAATTAAAAAATGTATTTGCATCAGTGTTAAATAGACATACTTTGCCACAACAATTGTATTAAACTTCAGGGGATAGGAATTCCTAAGTGTGGGGATTTGTGGACTTGTTTGGGCCTCAGCATTATCAACTGGGACTCATAACATGACTTCACTGGAAATAATCATATGTTTAACCCTGGAAAATAATCAACTCAAAATGTGAATATTTATTGAACACAGATGTTTATTGCTACGTTTCATGAGGAAAGCCCCGAGCACCAACTACGAGCCTCTTGGGTCATTACACCATTAAACAGTGCTGTGGTCACATTGAACACATTAGATGGGAAAACACATTCACATTTAAACAATTTCCGTTGTCAGGAGTTTAAATGATCAAAAGTGGATGAAGCTAATCCCTTTTTTCCCTTGTTAGAATATTTACTTTCCACAAAACCCTCTCGTGAGTTTTCATTTGTAAAGAGAAAGAGTGAGAGCTAGCTGAGAAGCTAAAGGTGCAGGAAGCGGTATCTTGTTAAACTGAATTGTCATGTCTGCTTGACAGACACTTATAATGAGATTAGCATGCAGATATCTGGAATAAGAGAAGTTGGTAATCCGCTCAGACTTTTATTACAAATCTCCATCTCTTGGCTTTCTCAAAAACTGCGCATCCCTTCTTCATTAGCTTCATCAAACTTCGTAACACGTGTTTTATAATCTCCAGCACTTCTATCGACACAAAAAACCTTTCTTGAAAAGTCCCAGAAGTGGGAATTGGGTTTAGTAAAGGGGGATTTTCGGATTCCAGGTAGAATTGAACAGTTATTGCCTTTGAACAGCGATGATGTCATCACGTCAGCTAACTACCTAGCAATTGAAACTACATTATGCTACATGTCGTCTGTGTTATTATAAAACTGTTCACCAATGACATACTCCAAATTCAACCTCTACAAATCTTTCCTGCCTACCTGACCTCATCCTCTCAATAAAAGGACCCAGAATGAGGCCTTGCAACTGGAGACATTTCTTTAGTCTCAAACACACATTATCAAACTGAATATAGATTTTTGTTTTAGATCGTTTTTAAGTGCTCTGGCATGGAGACAGATTATCCTTTCCCTTCCTTAACTCTCATCCAATGACCTTTACTGTTCAGATAGAGATAGCTGTCATAACATATTGTGTGGAACTGTGGATGGATTTGCAAAAGAGGACATTTATGAAAATCCGACTTGAAGCCTGCCTGAGAAATCCTTAAGAGACATTAAGGAAAGGGCAGTGTATCGTCCTATGGAGAGGACACGTTGAGTGAGGACCTCTGATATGGAAAGGTGGAAAATACCAGTCTATATGTGCATATATAAAACTTAGTCGAATGGAACTGACCCTATAACCGTTGAAACCATTCTCTTTAAAAATAGTAGCATATTGCGCATATATCTTGTGGAAATTTTTACATACCATGCAGGAAAAACAGGCCATATTATTTGACATCAAATGATATCCAGCATTAAAAGCAAAACCACTAGGAGAGCCTTATACAAAAACAATTGTCTGGAAGGAGACCATCTACTGTGAAAAATATAGATTAATGCACCCTATTCTGTTTACATTTACATCTTCAGAGTGTAAAACAAATATCAACTTTTGACTGATATTCTGAGAATCCAGTTATTGGTTTTCATTTAAATAGGACCCTTCTAGTGATGTCACTCATTTGAATTGAGCTGCTGGTGGGTTGTTTGTCGGCAGGGGTCGGAGCCATCGATTCTCTTTCCCTCTCAGCACATTGATGAAACTCCTCTTTGGAGCTCCCTTGGGAATTCATCCTGTGCTGATAACTTTGAGCAATCTTATCTGGTCAATACTCAAGCAAGAGTGAACGCTCAGATTGTCCTTTCAGGTGTTTGTCTCAATTTTAGGTCTATTTTGTTGTTCTCAAAGTTACAGCCTGCACCCTGAATAGTTACGTATGTTGATGTGTTTTTTGATTGTTTATCCTTATTCCAATCCCATGTCATCATTTTGTGGTCATTTTCTTCTGAGTTTCATTCTTGTTAAAGACACCCGCTTTAGATGCGGCTCTCTCAGTATTAAGATTTTTAATAGAAAAAGGATGATATATTTCCAGTTTTGTCAATTATTAATGTGTGGGGATATAACTAGAATGCATGTTGTTGCAGTATGTTCAATTATGTGGTGTAACATTACTCATTAAAGAATCCAATAAATAAGTCAATTGTTTCATAAACTGATTATAAGCAACATCTCTCTTGTTTTGATGCTGGAGTTGAGCATTTGATCCAAATCAAATCCCAGGTTCTATACTTTATGTTTTACATTTTATTATTTGTTTGGTTTCTACAACAACTCTTATAGCACCATGCAATAACAACACTCGCCCATAAAATCTGCATTCAGAAAGTACGTTTTTTTATTGGTCATTGTGGGCACATGTAAAACGTGATCATCAAACGGTTCACTGACCAAATTTGGGGTTATTTAGAACCGCTAACGTCAGTACATGGGTGAAATGAATTACATTGTGGGTGGAACAGAAGGTGTATTTTTTTTATTTAACCAGGCAAGTCAGTCATTCTTATTTACAATTACAGCTTAGCAGGTTATCTGCCTTGCTCAGGGGCAGAATGACAGATTTTTACCTTGTCAGCTCAGGGATTTGATCTAGCAACCTTTCAGTTCCTGGCCCAACACTCTAACCACTAGGCTACCTGCCACCCCAGGTAGAACTTATGCTAGGCCTTTGATACAGGCAGTCAGATAGCCCATTGCATCTTGGGGGCCAACTGTAGTCATGTGACCCCAATATTGTGTCATTGCTTGTGTAGCCTACAAAACTAAATCAACAGATATACAGTAACATGACAGGAATACTTACAAGAAATTATACATAATGTTCCAAGAACCTGCAGCATCTGCATATTATCAAAAAGGTGAAATAATAATGATGTACACCATATTCATTCATTCATTATTTAAAAAAATACAAAAAGATATATTGCTACCAAATGTTGAGTCTAATTTGGGGTTATTTAGAACCGCTAATGACAGGAGGTGGAGGACCTAACATAGTGTTGCGTGAGCTTAGCCCGAAGGCCGTCGATTCTGAGAGACTGCTTTGAACTGTCACAATTGGGCTTGTGGTGCAAAGATCATAAACCAGTAAAACATCAGAGTACAGGATATGTCTGAGAGTCACTAACCACATTGGAGGCCCCTCTGCTCTCTTCTCCTCTCCACACTGACTGGCCTGTAATGAACCCAATCTTATCTAACTGAAGAGGACATGCATGGGCTGGTCAGGCTCACGGCTTGACTAGAAACAGTCGTGCACTTCTTAGAAATCACGATTTGGAGCCGCCTGGTAAAAATGCTATAAACAAATCACAAATGACACACTGTCAGTATTGGTCAGTTAAATCTTATGCCACAATCTTCTTAAAGGGAATTAAAACAAACTTCGCTAACTGAAAATCAACTAAAATACATTACATTTGTAAAATACCGTAACAAAGAATTTTTTATGCATACTCTCCACACAAGTAAAACTTCTGAAAGTGAAAAAACTTTTCCTAAACTTTCCTTAAGAGAGAGAAGGGAGTCTGACCTGCAGCCATACAATCCATCAGCATTTGTCCCAGTCTCTAAACTAAACACACTCTCATTACACACAGCCTTACACAGCGCTAGGGGCCCTGAAGGGATTCTCAATAATGTTTATTAGCCCAAGACAGTGTACACAAATCGTCGGCTGTACAATACAGTAAACACAATTTGTTATGTTGATTTATAGTTAAAGGACCTCAGCAAGCACAGCTTACGGGATGACAACAGGTGACGTGACAATGTGCTTAGGAACTTAAGCTATGACTGCTCTGCAATGATCTCACCACGTCCCACACGCTCTCTGGATTCCCCTAGCCTGATTAGAGTTGAGCTGATGTTACGTCAAGGAAGGCTGTATGCTGAAAAAGGAACCTAAATATGTTTCCTTAGTGAATTCCAACAGTGGCTTACTGTGGCTCACTGTACGATGCAGGCCTACTACTCTAGAGCAATTCCCTCAAGTGTATGGGTGTGTTTTATCATTGTGGTTTTACATTTAACAGTGTAGGTTACCTCTAAATTATAAATCAAGAAATGCATGGGGCACTCCTGAGTAGACTGGCCTCTGAGCTGAGGGAGTTTTTTTGCAAGGGCAAGTGCGCACATGATTCAGGCCGAGGTTGGCCCTTGATTGTGTTTGTGTGCTTTGTGCAACAAACATTCCAGGGAGTGCTTAGCGTCAGCAGTTTACATTCATGAAAAGATACTCCAGTCTCAAGTATCTGCTAAGCATCAGGACTTTGAGACAGGGGCGACATCAAGGAAGTCAACAAAGAATCTGACACCCTGGAGATACATTTGCATTGACTCGAGAATGTTAGACAACAACATGGCAAAATAGGTCTCTGTCCTTGGGCCCAACACATAAAGTGGTAAAACATCGGGTTTCTTGCGTAACCCCGGTTCTATGATAATATAAGTGAGATGTCTCACAATGGGATTCGCTCAGCGGATCACTGACGGCTCGAAGAGCCAAGCACTTCACGTTTGTTGGAGACAGACAGGTCAAGTGGCAAATGAGGTGAGTTCCAGTCCTTATAAGGTGCCACTCACCCACGCATTGGTCATTCTCAAGCAAGCCTCTCTTCATTGAGATCTTGGGAGCAAGGAAATGCAGTGAGACATCTCACTCGTATTGTCAAAGAATAAAGGTTATGCAAGTAACACTAAGTTCTATTTCAAATACTCGTTTCGATGTCTCACAATGGGATATGGCCAACTCCCGTATCACAGATATGCTCTCCGAAGCCAGAAGTCGTCCCAACAGCATCACCCCTCTTACAATGTGGAAAATACGTTCCAACGAAGATGCAGTGGCATACAGTCGGTAAAACCTCATAAATGTATGAATGTTGGTAAATGTTGGTCGCTGTTATGCCATGTTCTCATTCTATCCAAGTAGGTGCGCAAAATGCAAAAGTTACCCGGGTTAGCTAAGCCTTCCGGCAAGATCTAGCCCTCTGTAGTGTTGTTAGCTACACAAAGGAAGGGCTCTAGCTATATTACCGTGTTGCAAGTAGTAATGCTTGTGTGGTTAGCCTGTTTTCCAGCAAGCTAGCCAAGTTAAATAAAAGTTTAAAAAGGATTGATAGGTGACAGTGCGGTCGGACCATCAAATAATTGGCATATACATTACAAGCGGAAGGATATTGGAAATGTAATCAAAGCCTATTGGATTACTTATTTTTAACCAGGACATTTAACTGACTTTTTCAAACATGAATACAGTGCATTCGGTTCAAATTGACTTGATCTACGCACAATACCCCATAATGACAAAGCAAAATCAGGTTTATAGAAATGTTTGCTAACTGAAATATCACATTTACATAAGTATTCAGACCCTTTACTCAGTATTTTGTTGCAGCACCTTTGGCAGCGATTACAGCCTCAAGTCTTCTTCGGTATAACGCTAAAAGCTTGGCACACCTGTATTTGGGGAGTTTCTCCCATTCTTCTCTGCAGATCCTCTCAAGCTCTGTCAGGTTGGATGGGGAGCGTCGCTGCACAGCTATTTTCAGTTCTTCCCAGAGATGTTTGATCGGGTTCAAGTCCAGGCTCTGGCTGGGCCACTCAAGGACATTCAGAGACTTGTCCCAAAGCCACTCCTGCGTTGTCTTGGCTGTGTGCTTAGGGTCGTCGTCCTTTTGGAAGGTGAACCTTCGTCCCAGTCTGAGGTCCTGAGCAGGTTTTCATCAAGGATCGCTCTGTACTTTGCTCTGTTCATCGTTCCCTCGATCCTGACTAGTCTCCCAGTCCCTGTTGATGAAAAACATCCCCACAGCATGATGCTGCCACCACTATGCTTCACCGTAGGGATGGTGCAAGGTTTCTTCCAGACGTGTCGCTTAGCATTCAGGCCAAATCTTGGTTTCATCAGACCAGAGTATCTTGTTTCTCATGGTCTGATAGTCCTTAAGGTGCCTTTTGTCAAACTCCAAGCGGGCTGTCATGTGCCTTTTACTGAGGAGTGTCTTCTGTCTGGCCACTCTACCATAAAGGCCTGATTGGTGGAGTGATGCAGAGGTGGTTGTCCTTCTGGAAAGTTCTCCCATCTCCACAGAGGAAGTCTGAGGCTCTGTCAGGCGTGTGCCTTTACAAATCATGCCCAATTAATGGAATTTACCGCAGGTGGACTCCAATCAAGTTGTAGAAACATCTCAAGGATGATCAATGCACCTGAGCTCAATTTCAAGTCTCATAGAAAAGTGTCTGTATACTTACGTAAATAAGGTATTTCTGTATTTATTTATTAATAATTATTTAAAATTAACAGCTCCACAGGAAGACTCATGAGACGGCCAAATGACAGAGGAGGAACTTCTTGATGCAATTAAAGCCTTTAAGTTTGGGAATACTCCAGGGCTGGATGGGATACCAGCTGAGCTATGTCAAACCTTTTTTTATGTACTCAGAGGACCGTTATTAGCCTGTTTTAAACACTCCTCTAAAAATGGTAGATTATCAGATACTCAACAAGAAGGTCTATTACTGAAACAGGACCCAAGTGGTAAATATAAAGATCCAGTCCATTTAAAAAATCGGGGGGCACTTACACTTCAGTGTCGTGACGTAAGAATTCTAGCAAAATACATAGCACATAGAATTAAAAAGGTATTGTTGGATATAATTCATCATAATCAGGCAGGTCTTTTACATGGATGATACATTGGAGATAATATAAGAGAAGTACTGGAAACAATAGAACACTATGAAAAATCTGGGAAACCAGGCCTGGTATTCATAGATCACTTTGAAAAGGCATTTGATAAAGTATGACTGGAATATATATATATAAATGCCTGGAATATTTCAATTTTGGAGAATCTCTTATACAATGGGTTAAAGTTACAGTATGTGTAGTAACCCTAGGTTTAAAATAGTTAATAATGGCTACAGCTCAGAAACGATTCAACTGTCAAGAGGAGTTAAACAAGGTTGTCCACTATCGGGATATCTATTTATTATGGCCATCAAAATGCTATTAAAATCAGATCCAACAGTAATATCTGTGGCCTGCTGGAGGTCATTTTGCAGGGCGCTGGCAGTGCACCTCCTTGCACAAAGGCGGAGGTAGCGGTCCTGATGCTGGGTTGTTGCCCTCCTACGGCCTCCTCCACTTCTCCTGATGTACTGGCCTGTCTCCTGGTAGCGCCTCCATGCTCTGGACACTACGCTGACAGACACAGCAAACCTTTTTGCCACAGCTCGCATTGATGTGCCATCCTGGATGAACTGCACTACCTGAGCCACTTGTGTGCGTTGTAGACTCCGTCTCATGCTACCACTAGAGTGAGAGCACCGCCAGCATTCAAAAGTGACTAAAACATCAGCCAGGAAGCATAGGAACTGAGAAGTGGTCTGTGATCACCACCTGCAGAATCACTCCTTTTTTGGGGGTGTCTTGCTAATTGCCTATAATTTCCACCTTTTGTCTATTCCATTTGCACAACAGCATGTGAAATGTATTGTCAATCAGTGTTGCTTCCTAAGTGGACAGTTTGATTTCACAGAAGTGTGATTGACTTGGAGTTACATTGTGTTGTTTAAGTGTTCCCTTTATTTTTTTGAGCAGTGTATATCCTTAGGCGATACTGTTGGTTCATTAATTGTGCTTACAATTAGCCTAAAATAAGTGTATTTGTATTTGATTTTGAAGAGTCTAGTAATAGGGAATTTTTTATATTTTCATTATTAATTGAGTGACATATTACCTTCAGCTATACAGAATATCTCACCACCATGCATTTCCATCTCCCCTCTCTCTCCTTTATTCTTTTCTTGAGCTCGCAGATGTTGGAACAGTGCTGTGAGGACTTGCTTCCATTCAGCTACAAGAGCATTAGTGAGGTCAGGTACTGATGTTGGGCGTTTAGGCCTGGCTCACAGTCGGCATTCCAATTCATCCCAAATGTGTTCGATGGGGTTGAGGTCAGGGCTCCGACAAACCCTTTCTGTATGGACCTCGCTTTGTGCACGGTGGCATTGTCATGCTGAAACAGGAAAGAGCCTTCCCCAAACTTTTGCCACAAAGTTGGAAGCACCGAATCGTCTAGAATGTCATTGTATGCTGTAGCGTTAACATGTCCTTTCACCGGAACTAAGGGGCCTAGCCTGAACCATGAAAAACAGCCCCAGACCATTATACCTCCTCCACCAAACTTTACAGTTGTCACTATGCATTCGGGCAGGTAGCTTTCTTCTGGCAACCTCCAAACCCAGATTCGTCCATCAGACTGCCAGATGGTGAAGCGTGATTCATCACTCCAGAGAACGGGTTTCCACTGCTCCAGTGGAATCTATGGAGAATCTATGGAGATTGCATTGCTGTGTTTTCGATTTTATACACATTTCAGCAACGGGTGTGGTTGAAATAGCTGAATCCGGGGTGTCCGCATACTCCTGCATATATAGCGTATGTTTTATTGCGAAAACATATTAGTATTGATGATTCCAAACTGATTTCACTTGGTTTCCGAAATTAAGCACTGGGTAGCTGCAGGAACAAGATTTGAGAGCCCATAGCATATAGAGTTTGGGCAGAATATCACCTGTCGGGCAGCGAGAGCATGCTCCTGAAATGAAATAAGTGTTCTTCAATGTATATTTATTTCTCAGCTTCTCATATTAAGCACATGCTCTGCTATAAAACCGAAGTAGCCTACAAAAAGGACTGGCAGGAAAGCGTGGGGCCTCCATTCGCTCTTCGAGTACATACAGATGACGTATTATTTTCCCATTTTCCTATTTTCCCATTATTTTCCCGTTCCTGCCCATTTGATAACGGGCCATTCTAAATCCAAACTAATTTGACATATTAGTAAAGACAAGATGAAATTGAGAATAGTCTGATTGGTGAAAATATGATCGCTTGATGAGAGAACAGCTGTGCAGCCTGAGGCAAGGAACAGAGAGCAAGGTTTTTGTTGCTACTTTCTCAAATCATCAGTGGTCTATAGTCAGACCATGCAGCCCATATATGTTTTGATTTCTAAGACATTCTAAGGTTTGTATCATTTACAACTTAAGTTGCCAAGTAACTCTAAATCTAGTACATACAGTAGGACCTGTTTCAAATTATCACTTTTACCTCAACAGACTTTGCTTGCTTGCTGTTTGGGCTTTTAGGATGGGTTTCTGTACAGCACTTTGTGACATCAGCTGATGTAAGAAGGGCTTTATAAATACATTTGATTGACTTCATATGAGCACTTGCTCTGTAACGGGAAAAAATATCCTTTCTATTTTATTCAGCTAAATTCAATTATATTCTTCTTACTATAACATCAGATAAAACAATGGCACAGGACTAAGCATAACTTGTCAGCTAAATGAACAAGCCCACAGATTATGGAATGGAGCATAGCCAGATAACATAGGTCTACAGTAGGCCAACTCATATTCTGTTCTTCTGAAATCCATTTTCTTCATATCATGTTTCTTTAGACCTGACTAAAATAAATAATGGATTTATTGTGATGGTGTATATTAAATTGATTCATTAGACTTTTTTAACTGTAGATGTTCCAACAAGCTTGTTTTTGTGGAGGCCTGGAGATGCTAAACGTGTTTATGTTCGTTAACGGTCAATTACCATGAGACCGGCAGTCTTTTGCATGACAATAACCGGCTGACAAAATGTCATGAACGCCACAGCCCTAGGCTCACCTCATTTGCCACCTGTTCGTCTCCGACAGACGTTGTGTGATTGGTTCTTCCACCAGTCAGTGATCCACTGAACAAATCTCACTGTGAGACATCGAAACTAGTATATCAAAAAGATCCAAAACTTCACTGAAATCCTTCTCATAGTGAGCGGTTTCTCTATTATCTGGAGTGAGACTGAGGAAAACATTATGTACTGGTTTGTAAGTAATTCAACCAACCACAGTGACAGACAGGGGAATTTATGTTTGGCAGCTGGTATGGCCTGTTTTAGTATCACCTTGACACAACTAGACAGGACAAAGTAATGTGAAAGTAAGGCATTTTGTTTAGTAGTTGTGTATACAGCGCCAATTAATACAATTAATTGTCATTTAAAGCAACAAACAAAAAAGGTCTGAATTCCCGTGTGAACCCGAGGCAGTAGGGTAACTTACTACAGTAATTAACATTGTCCTCAAAGGTGTGTATCAGCAGTTTTCATAGACATGAATATCCTCAGAGGACTATCTCCCTGAGACTCATGCATACCATCAGATTACCATTAAGTGACTCCATTGTATTGTCCTGAAAAACAAACAATTCACACCGCACACAGCAATAAATACTCTACCCTTTGAGAATGAGTCTGTCAAGTGCAACGTTAATTTGCATCTGTATATGCCACCAAAACAACTCTCTTCCACCCACCTCCACCACGTCCATTGTGAACCCATCAGATAGAGGCTGACAGAAGCACATACCTGTCTGGACACTATGCAGAGGAGATGGATCCTGTGCATTGTGAGCATCAGATAGCCCCTTGTCAGGGTTAGTATTGATCCAATGCTCCACTGCTCCATTGTGAGAGCAGCAGCTGCTTCTGGGGCCTTTTAGATAAGCTTGTGGGAAAATGAAATTATCTTGAAAAAAAAAAGCTTTCAGTGTTCCTACACGAAAACGTCCACTTTACTCAACACTCCATTGCTTTGGAATAACAACGCAGTAGTTGTCTCCCTCCTGAACACGAAAGCGACAAATAAATATTAGCATTCAACTTCAGGTGCTGGAAATCATGTAGTGAGAAACAGCTTTATAGATTTTTTATTCTAACTATCAGAAATAGAAATACTTTGTTACTGTACTTAAGTACTTTTTTAGGGTATCTGTACTTTACTTGACTATTTCTATTTCTATCGACTTTTACTTGACTATATTTTTTTTAAATTTAAAAGTATACTTTTACTGCGGTACATTTCTCATGATAACTTCATTACCCATAACAAAATCAAATCAATCTGAAGCTGGAAGAAAAAAAACAAGTTATGAAAAAAAATGCAAGCAACGTCGGCTAGTCTGCGCGCTGATGGGTGAACTTGTTTTGATAGGCAGCAGGCGACGACGTGCAAGCAGAGTTGAGCCAATCCTCATATGCTTGGGGAAATCCAAGGGTCCTAAAGTGTAAACCATACCCACCTGCAAAACAGTCATCCACTCAATTGCACAATCATGTCCGACATCGCTCTACCATCACCTACTGATGAGGACAAACACCCTTGGGTGTATCTAAAATAAATGTTTGATTTTCTCGGAATGAAGAAATGTTTCAGGAAAAAATTCAGGAAATACTAGCGTTCAAGAAATCGCCATAGAATCTAAAAAAACACATCTAGGTAAGCCTACTGTTAGCTTCCTAGCTAGCTAGAATAACGTTAGTATGCTAGCTAATGATACTTATATTAGCATGCTAGCTAACATTAGCTAACCTAGCTAACTAGCCCACATTTGCTAATGCAACAAGCAGTGTTAGTTGATGCTAGCTCATCCTATACCTAAATAGTTGATTAAGAAGTATGGAGAACTGACAGCAAACACACTGAAGAGAAAATATGCCCCTGAGACACCCTCCACCATCAAGCAGTGCACATTACTGAAGACAGTAAAAAAAATCCATTGACAAAGCTGTGGTCCAAGGACTCCAACAATTCGCTGTTGTAGAACAAGAAGCATTCAGAGAGTTTGTGCAGGATCTGCAACCTAACTCAAAGATAATATTAAGGCCCACACTGCGCTCCAGGATTGATGAAGCATCCAAGGAAATTAATAAGAAGGTGACTGAGGCCATGAGAGGAGTTGACCACCTTGCCACCACCACCGACTGCTGGTCTGCAAGAAGACGGAGCTTCATTGGTGTTACAGCACATTGGATAGACCCTGACAGTCTCAACAGACGCTCTGCAGCCCTGGCCTGTAAACGGTTGGGAGGCTCACACACCTAAGATTGTAAAACCAACAACAGACAATGGCTCTAACTTCTTGAAAGCTTTACAAGTTTTTGAAGAAGATGATAACAACGAGGCAGTCAAAGTAGTGGGTGGTGGTGGTGAAGCAGCTCAGCCAGGACAGGACGATGGTGGAGAGGAATAACAGGAGATTGAAGAAGTGGAGTTTGTTGATGTGGCAACGATCCTGAATGAAGATGATGCTTTTGAGTACCAGCTGCCGAAGCACTAGCGTTGTGCTTGCCACCTATTCAACTTAGTATTTACAGTCAATGCCCTGAAAGTAACATCCAGTGGGGCTTACAAAAAAGTGTCCTGTTCAACATTTGGCAAGTGCTGTGCACTTTTGAACAAATGCGGGAGATCCAAAATTGCAGCCGAAACCATTTATGATACTTGTGACCTCCAGCTGCTGCGCCCGAATGCTACAAGGTGGAACTCCTGGTTCATGGCTGTAGAAAGACTCCTGAGGATCGTCAAAGACAAAGGAGAGGTGGCCGTCAGAGTTTCAATCCAGCTGAACTCGCCTTCCTCACATAGTATGCTGCCACGATGAGCCCAGTTGCAAAGGCCAACAACATCCTGCTGGATGAAACAAATGTCCAGATGGGGTGGCTACTTCCAACTACCAACCTGCAGATCACAAAACTTGACCGGATCAAGTTGTCCCTGAAGTACTGTAAGCCTCTGGTGGATGCGCTCCAACTGGGACTGAAGAAGCACTTCAGCCACGTTTCAAGACCTTGAGCTGATCACAGCTGCAATCCTTCTCCTCAAATTCACAACGGATGACACCACCATCAGAATGGGTAAGATAAAATGTGGTTAATTAACAATATTTTATTATTCATAAACAACTTTGTATGGTGTACATTTTGACACTTCCATATATTTCAGAACCACCCATTTAAACCACAATCCTGACTTTGTGGTTCAGTCCGATTTTTATTTTGCCTTCATTTAACTAGGCAAGTCAGTTAAGAACAAATTCTTATTTTCAATGACAGCCTAGGAACAGTGGGTTAACAGCCTTGTTCAGGGGCAGAACGACAGATTTTTTTAACCTTGTCATTTCGGTGATTTGATCTTGCAAACTTTCGGGTATTATGGAACCACTAGACTACCTGCCACCCCAATGAGTAGCCTACTTGGCCCTGTTGCTCAATTTATATAGATGGGGGGGGGATTAATGTAGACTCACAAAAAACATAACTGCATGATTGATATTGTCATCTTCCTTGTATTTCAGGAATGGACTACATCAAGAGTCACATGGAAGAACCCTTGCTGCAGCTAGGTGATGGCAGCAGTTCATCAGATGAGGAGGACTTCTTCTCTGCCATGAAGAGGTCTCAAGCACAAGAAAGCTCCAAACAGCTGGACCTGGCCTGTTCAACTGATCAAATGGAGTTGCTCAAGTTCTTCCCGGCAGTCTGTAAGCTGTCTCTGTGGCTGAACACACCCATACCTGCCTCAGCTGCCTGTGAAAGGCTGTTCAGTATTGCAGGACTTGTTTTCCGCCCAAGGAGAGCAAGGCTGTATTCCAGAAACTTTGAAAACCAGCTTTTACTGAAGATGATTCGCAAATTCTTCAACTTCAATTTAAAGACAGCTTAATGCTAGCAAGCCCAAGGACAAGGATGCCTTATGCGTTTTGTTAATTTATGTTTAAAATTCACAAGTTATAGCTGTCCTTGTTACAAAGGTATGACCTGACAGACTGCTTTCTAATACAGGTCCATCAGTGGTGAGCTACATTTTTAAAAAACATTTCTATAGGATGTTTTTTCTAAAGCAAAGTGACTGATTGTAATTGCTTACATTTACTGGCTATATTCCTTCATTGAGGCATAATTTGATTTTGTCTGTAAGAGATGTATTTTCAAGTGTTGCCTATTTGAGAATCCATATTCTTTTTTTTTATCTGAGAACTTCTTGCATCCGTAAGACTGTTACCTTTCAGAAAAACTCAAGCTCAAACAAAACAAAAGGTCTGGCTGTTTTGCTTTATCGATTTACGGCTCTTGCTTTTCCTTTTGATACTTAAGTGCATTTAATTTCAGGAACTTTAAGACATTTACTCAAGTCGTATTCTAATGGGTGACTTACACTTTTACTTGAGTCATTTTCTAGTAAGGTGTCTTCACTTTTACTCAAGTATGGCTTTTGGGTATTTTTTCCACCACTGCTAACAATTACACACGCCCTTTTATTTATATTCCAATATAAATCATCAATGAAAAGTAATAATTCTTATGGGTAAAAAAACTCTAGCTGCATAGTTTATGATGTATACCTGTCCTTTCCTTATAGGTTCACTGATCATTATGGTATTTGTCACTGTTACTGGGTAAGTCACCACCTCCGGGTCTACCTGCCTATGGTATCTCACTGAGCCATGAATGGCGCTGAGACCCTCCCAGGGATGAGTCATAGCCCCTGCCTGGGCTGACACCAGCACCTCATTCACAGCCATTAATGAGACATGCTAATGAGAAGGCCGGCCGCCCTACATGCTAGCCATTATGCAGTGCTGTGATTCATGCTCTGTTCTGTAGGAAACCATCATCAGGCTTGGTGCATTGTGGGTCCAGAGATGAACTCCATGATGAAGTCTTTCTATAGTATCAGGGTGATTATATTTGATCTATGTCTCTCATTTTTCGGCCTTGTGGTGAAGGAAATCAGAGAGGAACTGCTTATGGTGTGCATGTGAATGGATTCAATATTGGCTTCATGCAATGTAAAATACATGTGGTCTACTTGAATTAATATTGAACATGTTATATTGAAAACCTTGTTTTACTATGGGTTTTCACCAGGGGCACAACTTTCACTGGGGACGGGGGATCATGTCCCCTCCACATTTTGAAATTGCTCTTTTGTCCGCCCTCCCAGTTTTATCATTGCAATATGATACAAAAAGCGGTAACAGTGGGCTTTAGGACCATGCGGATGCCTCAGAGCGGTCAGTTAGGCTGTTTGGAGTGTTCAGCTGGCTGGATTTAGGACTGCTCAGACACCATAGAGTGGGCTGACAAGCTGTGTGAAGGCAAAGCTTCTGGAAGGCTGGCTGAAGCAGCAAGGGAGAGTTGAGCATAGTTCAGTGTGTATGTGTTGCGCTCTTTCACCGAGATGTAAAAGCAAGCAGAGCAGAAACTGGATGCTATTTAGTTGACTGATGTAGCTGGAAAGGTAACTGCTGTTAACTTAACAGAAAAAAACAAAACTAGTGTTTATTCGCAGTGCTGAACTAGTATTGTAACGGACATGTAACGTTACCTAATGTTTCATCCACTCTCGACTGGGGTGAATGAATAAGCTTTGCTAGCTAGCAGCTACCACAACCAGGTCAGCTCTAGCCTCTGGTTATCTGTCAGATAGCGATATGAGGTGGCTATTATTACTATTTAACAGATGTTGTTTGTATGGAAATGTTTTGTAGCCTTTGTTTGGTCCAGTTCCAGAAGTAAATTAACTTGGCTAGTTTTCGCCAGTTGATGTACCGTTAGAGAGAGCTGGTCAAAAATTGGCTAATGTTAGCTATTATTTTTGCCTCAATCACACTAGACCTGAATCAACGATGAAACCATCTGCCAAACAATTAAATATTGATATTCTGACTAGTTTTCAGTGCAATGTGAGTTTTATTAGTCAGTATGGCAATGTAACATTATTGATCTGTCAGTTTCCATAACCAATTCCCTACTTTTCACACTGACACAAGTAATAAACAGCTCTATTATTACAGGCTTCACTGTCATGGTGCATAGTAGAGGTCTGGGCCAGACGATTTCTTCATCCCGCCCACACCAGCTGGTTTTCTGTCCGACTCCCACCCGCTACCGCAAGAACTGGTCCTAAACCCAACCACAGTCCCACAATGTTATTCTAGGCGAATGTGACGCAGCTCACTTGCCAGCCATGGTCCCAGGAATTCTGCGCCATATATGCAATATAAAATGCGCAAAAATAAATAAATTACCAGATATTCTCACATGGCCCTTATATTGTATTACTGGGCTAGATCAGCCATTATGCTAGATGTAGTTAGAAGAGAACAGAGTTGGAGAGACTTGCACTTTCTCTTGAGCTATTTTTTTTTTTACAGTAGGCTATTAGGAGTGGGAAGATTTTCAGACGGAGAAATATGGGTGATCAAAGATAACTGCCCCTTGCTTCTCTGCCCATGCATAGGCTATACAGTACCCTACTCTATTTAATTGAGACCACATGAGCACCTGATCTCGCTGGTATGGCTACTGAACTGGAAGCAGCAAGAATGACAACAGCGACACTTCCTACGCTTTGCATAGGCCTATAGGATATAGCAGACCTTTTAGGAGGAGGATTTGCAGGCAGAGACAAATAAATGAGTAATCGATACGTATTGAAAATGAAAAGGCGCAACGTTCGCTCACCACAGTAGCGTAACCTATGTGCGCGATGTGCCTTTACCTTTTTCAATGATGATAAAATGTTCTGATTGTACTTCGACTCACGTTGGTTGAGCGCCCCCTCTTCTTTCCATGATCAAAATGTATTTACAGATACTGTAGTATACTACAGTCTAATCTTAAATTCATTTAATATTCAAGTTAACTGCCACGTGATTCTCCGCCCAGATATGTGCCTTAAAAAAAAATAGGTAGGCTGACGAATACAAAGCAGAAAGAGGGCTGTTTCCAAATAATTTGGAACGCATTTTGTTGTGTTACAGCCTGATATTAAAAACAATATCACCCATGTACACACAATACCCCACCATGACAAGGTGAAAACATGTTTTTAGAAATGTTTGCAAATGTTTTGAAAATGAAATACAGAAATATATCCTTCACACCCCTGAGTCAATACATGTTAGAATCACCGTGGCAGCAGTCTTTGGAATGTATAATATTTACAATAATATTTTCAAAAATGTTCAAGCTCTGTCAAATTGGTTTTGATCATTGCTAGACAACCATTTTCAAGTCTTGCCATAGTGGAGTAACTACAATGCTGTTTATCCATCCTCAGTTTTCTCCTATCACAGCCATTAAACTCTGTAACGGTTTTAAAAAGTTACCAATGGCCTCATGGGGAAATCATCTGAGAGGTTTCCTTCCTTTCCAGCAACTGAGTTAGGAAGGACGCCTGCTGTTGTGACTGGGTGTATTGATACAGTAATGTGTAATTAATAACTTCACCACGCTCAAAGGAATATTCAATGTCTGCTTTTTTAACCATCTACCAATAGGTGCCCTTCTTTGCGAGGCAATGGAAAACCTCCCTGGTCTTTGTGGTTGAATCTGTGGTTGAAATTCACTGCTCAACGGAGTGACCTTACAGACAAAATGTGGAAAAACAGGGTGGTCATGATAAAGCATCTCTCTATCTCTATCCCTCTCTCTCTCTCAGTGGTGACACTTGATAAGTTCCAGCTAAGGGAAAGGTGTGGGTGGGGGAGGGTTTCAAAAGGGTAAGTGATTGCCCTCTAGGGGGCGAGGGGGAAAAAACAGGCCCCAACCTCCAATAGCACTGCTGGCTGCCACCCAGAGCCCGACAACGGGGGTGCAGTCTGATCTGAATACTAGCAGGGATGGAGACCGGTGCTGTACTGCTGCCTCCTGACACAGCAAACTCAACAAGGAGAGAGTTAGCAGCACATCGTTACAACACTGTATATAAACATAATGACATTTTAAATGTCTTTATTATTTTGGAACTTCTGTGAGTGTAATCTTTACCGTAAATTTGGATTGTTTATTTCACTTTTGTTGATTATCTACTTCACTTGCTTTGGCAATGTTACCATATTTCCCATGCCAATAAAGCCCTTAAATTGAAATTGAATTGAGAGGGAGACCAGACTTTGCATGGTGTCGGAGCAGGGTGTTTAGTGCATGCTTGCACCTAGACAGGCGTCAGACCACGTCAACATTATGCTAAAGAGCAATAGCATCAACAGGACGCTCTTTATAACAATATATTAGATACAGTTTGTTGCTAGAAATATTATTTTACTTTTTTTGAGTGGGTATAAATGGATTAATATTAGACTACTAAACAGTGTTTAAAAAAGTATTATTATTATTATAAAATCAACAAAAAGTACATTGCTCATCATAGTGTGAATTATTAGAGCAATTTATCCTAAAAACAGGTGAACTAATGAGATTTCAGTAAATGAATTTATTAAACAGCTGCATGCGATTAACAAGGCCTGAAAACGTGTGATTATGTTGTTGCCATTTAGCATATCACTTTGAATTACTCTAAAGGCTACTGAGGTCCACACGCCACTGATGATACAATGTATCCAGTCCGCGCGCTGCAACAGTGTCCAAGCGCCACCTTCAGTGTATCCAATTTCGGATCAAAAAAGAAACAACAACTGTAAACTGATACATTTTCTAGGCGCGTGAGTCGGGATACATTATTACCGGGTTACTGTGCGTATCTCCAACTCTTTCCATGCTGACAATCTGACTGCATTTCTTTCAGCACGACTAAAATCATAAATGGAGAGAGTTTTATCATTTGCGCTACTCATTGCTTGTTCATGTTCCGGGCACTGTGAGCTAAGTGTATGTTTAATATGCATGTCTCGCGCAGCATGGGTCCAGACACCGTACAACACTACCTACCTCCATATCCCACCTCCAATGGGAGCTAGGAAGGGCGGTCTAAAGGGTTAAGGGACTGTATGGAGTCTGTTGGGCGGAGTGGAGGGGACGTGATTGGACACTTATCAATGACGTAATGGACATGAAAAAGCTAATAACTAGTTAAGAAGGCAGTTTGTAAATCTGGAAAAGAGAACGGAGTTTGAGACATAAAGGACGTGGACACGTTGGTGAAGCGAATACAAAGACTTGGCAGTGGGCTGTTAGACACTGCAACGTCTGGGGGAAGATCACTTTCAAAAGAGACCATGGTGCAGCACACCGACAACAGCGAGACGGAGGGTAGCATGTCAAGGGAGGCTACAGATTCAGAGGAGAGCGAATTTATGGCTTGCAGCCCCGTGCCGATAAATCCAGACTGGTGCAAGACAGCAACCGGTCATATAAAGAGACCTATGAATGCATTTATGGTTTGGTCTAAAATTGAAAGAAGAAAGATCATGGAGCAGTCTCCGGACATGCATAACGCAGAGATTTCCAAAAGGCTGGGAAAGCGATGGAAGATGCTAAAGGACAGTGAAAAGATTCCCTTCATCAGGGAAGCAGAGAGACTCAGGTTAAAACACATGGCTGATTATCCCGATTACAAGTATAGACCCAAGAAAAAGCCAAAGCTCGACAGTTCAAAACCATCAGCACCATTTCCAGAGAAATCTAGCAGCAAAATGGCAAAGACTCCCGGTAAGAAATGCTCAAAAATAAAGGCTAAGACCCAATCTAAATCGTCTCACAGCTACGGAGATGACCGTGTGTTCCCAAAAGTTACAAAGACGGTTAAAACTGAACTCACAGATGATGATGACGCTGATGAATACGAGGAGGCCTATGGTATGCGGATTAAACAGGAGGACGAGGAGCATATGAGGCTGTATAATGTAGCAAAAGTTCCCGCGAGCCCAACTTTGAGCTCCTCGGCTGAGTCCGAGGGGACCAGCATGTATGAAGAAGTACGGAATGCGGCACCGAACAGACTGTTTTACAATTTCAAAAATATTACTAAGCAGAGCACAATGTACCCTGCTTCCGTCTCACCAGCATCTTCTAGGTCAGTTTCCACATCTTCCAGCTCCAGTGAGGACGCGGACGACTTGCTTTTTGACTTCAGTTTAAATTTCGCCCCCAGCGCTCACGGGCAGGAGCTGGGAAACACGAATTCAGGAAATCTTTCCCTCTCTCTTGTGGATAAAGATTTGGACTCTTTCAGCGAGGGCAGTCTGGGCTCTCACTTTGAATTTCCAGACTATTGCACTCCAGAGCTCAGTGAAATGATAGCTGGGGACTGGTTGGAGGCGAACTTTTCTGACTTGGTGTTCACATACTAAATTTAAAGTATCCGAGTAGTAACAGAGAATGATAAATGAAATGATGTCCTGTTCAAGTTGTTCCTATAGCCCTGCCTCCTCTGTGGTTTCTAGGGGTCCGGGGGAGGAGACGAGGTGAGGTTTGAGGAATTAGATGCTTATGAAGCTGGTAGCCTACTGTAGCAAAAAAAAAGTCTGCAGACGTTTTTCTGGCAGCATGACAGGGTTTTATGGATTTTTCTGTAGGTCTACAATTACTATTAAACTAAAACGGACCACAAAGGGAAACATCTGTGAACTTCTATGCATCTTATCCTCTTAAAACTGCAGGGAGCTGAACACGTAGGACTGTGGACTGACCTAAAGAAAATCTGTGAACTGACAATGTTCAGGATGTTACTTTTTCAACGGTTTTATGTCATTTCTATATGCCGCAAACGTTTCGTTTTTTTTGTAACTGATTCCGTTTACCTCCTGATTTGAAATTAAGCAGCCTAAACCTCTTCAGAATACAGGTGTGGAGGAAACATTTTGATACATAACAGACCTCATCTTTTTAAAAGAAAAGTAAGATATTTTCAGGCATATTTTTGTACAGTTAAAAGGGAACGTTCTTACTGTGCTTTCAGTGAGTTTCAGGCACTTCTTCCCTTTATCATTTGTTTTCGCATGCAAGGGAGTCCTGGTTTTAAGGATTAAGTTAAATTAAAACTTGCATCAAAATGCCTTGTGGATTTTAAGGTTTTGTACAGTTGTAGAGCAGATTTGTTCAGTATTTGTAGACGATACAATGGCATCATGGGGACAACATACCTCAGTGCTGGGACTAGTTTCAAGATTGTATATGTACTGTAATATAGTAAATTTAGGAGTTTATGTATATCATACTCGTGATATGTGGATGGGTCCCAGATCGCAGGTCTGAAACTGGATTTTGGTATTTTTTAATGGCACATACTGTTTTTCCCCCTCATTGTTTGTGCAATATATACTCTTAAAATACAGACCATCTGCATTTTTGTAGCAAGTGATGGAAAAACAGCCTTGTGCACTGTCAACATCATTATCTGTCATGATGCAGAAGTCTGCCTTGACAGAAAATAAATAAATCAGCTGGAACTGATACAAAATGACTTAATACGGCCATGTGGTGTGATACATTTAAAAGACAAAACAAAGATACAAATTTGAATTTTATTTGACCCACTAGTTTGCATATTGGGCATATCCAAAACATATCTCAACCAAACTGTAAAACCCCAAACTTTTGGAAGGAAAAAAAATAGAAGTACTGCAAGTGGCATACTTTTATGTGGGTGGTCTGGCAAAAGTCAAACAAGCAAGCAAAAAAGAACATTCCATAGTCCTGTTTCATGAAATGAAACGTTTTATTTGAAACTGAAGACTGCCTTCTTTTCTTAAACATTAACCATAAACCTGTATTTATGTTTCTTGCACTTCAGAAAGATATTGTTTATTTTTATGTGGGTCTTACATATGAAGTCTGTTTGAATACAATGTTTGGAGCATGACCTAATTATATGCCAGGAAAATGTTAAAAGGTTCATGGCAGTAGTTATTTCACGTTCCAAGTGTGAATCTCTCTTTGACTCATCTTTTAATAAACAAGTACATACCACCATCAACTGTCCTTTCAGTTTGTGAATAATACATTATGTAACACTACTTTGTTGATCATGAAATGGTCATGACAGAAAATGTTAGATGCGTATTTTTGTCAGAACAGACTACTTTATTGCTATAGAACACATATAAATTATATTGCATGGGAACAACAACAATATTGCTTAGTATATACATATTGCATAGGAATAGTAATGATGAGTACATAACAACATTGCATATTGGCCAAACTCAACTGAAATGGATTCAAACTGTAAAATCGCATTGAATAAAATGAACAGGTATTCATACAAACTACAGTCTTGAAATATGTTGCAATCTACATTGAGTAGGAACACCTTCCCAATATTGATGTTCACCCCCTTTTGCTGTCAGAACAGCCTCAATTCGTCTGGGCATGGACTCTACAAGGTGTTGAAAGCCTTCCACAAGAATGCTGGCCCATGTTGACTCCAATGCTTCCCACAGTTGTGACAAGTTGGCTGGATGTCCTTTGGGTGGTCAATTCTTGATACACACGGGAAACAGTTCAGCGTGAATATCCCAGCAGCGTTGCAGTTCTTGACACACTCAAACCGGTGCGCCTGACACCTACTACCATACTCCGCTCAAAGGCTGTTACATCTTTTGTCTTGCCCATTCACCCATTCACAATACATGTCTCAATTGTCTCGAGCCTTAAAAATCCTTCTTTAATCTGTCTCCTCCCCTTCATCTACACTGATTGAAGTGGATTTAACATGTGAAATCAATGAGTGATCATAACTGGATTCACCTAGTTAGTCTGTCATGAAAAGAGAAGGTGTTCCTAATCTTTTGAACACTCAGTATATACACTGCTCAAAAAAATAAAGGGAACACTTAAACAACACAATGTAACTCCAAGTCAATCACACTTCTGTGAAATCAAACTGTCCACTTAGGAAGCAACACTGATTGACAATAAATTTCACATGCTGTTGTGCAAATGGAATAGACAAAAGGTGGAAATTATAGGCAATTAGCAAGACACCCCAAAAAAAGGAGTGATTCTGCAGGTGGTGACCACAGACCACTTCTGCTTCCTGGCTGATGTTTTGGTCACTTTTGAATGCTGGCGGTGCTCTCACTCTAGTGGTAGCATGAGATGGAGTCTACAACCCACACAAGTGGCTCAGGTAGTGCAGTTCATCCAGGATGGCACATCAATGCGAGCTGTGGCAAAAAGGTTTGCTGTGTCTGTCAGCGTAGTGTCCAGAGCATGGAGGCGCTACCAGGAGACAGGCCAGTACATCAGGAGACGTGGAGGAGGCCGTAGGAGGGCAACAACCCAGCAGCAGGACCGCTACCTCCGCCTTTGTGCAAGGAGGTGCACTGCCAGAGCCCTGCAAAATGACCATCAGCAGGCCACAAATGTGCATGTGTCAGCATATGGTCTCACAAGGGGTCTGAGGATCTCATCTCGGTACCTAATGGCAGTCAGGCTACCTCTGGCGAGCACATAGAGGGCTGTGCGGCCCCACAAAGAAATGCCACCCCACACCATGACTGACCCATCGCCAAACCGGTCATGCTGGAGGATGTTGCAGGCAGCAGAACATTCTCCACGGCGTCTCCAGACTCTGTCACGTCTGTCACATGTGCTCATGTGCTCAGTGTGAACCTGCTTTCATCTGTGAAGAGCACAGGGCGCCAGTGGCGAATTTGCCAATCTTGGTGTTCTCTGGCAAATTCCAAACGTCCTGCACGGTGTTGGGCTGTAAGCACAACCCCCACCTGTGGACGTCGGGCCCTCATACCACCCTCATGGAGTCTGTTTCTGACCGTTTGAGCAGACACATGCAAATTTGTGGCCTGCTGGAGGTCATTTTGCAGGGCGCTGGCAGTGCACCTCCTTGCACAAAGGCGGAGGTAGCGGTCCTGCTGCTGGGTTGTTGCCCTCCTACGGCCTCCTCCACGTCTCCTGATGTACTGGCCTGTCTCCTGGTAGCGCCTCCATGCTCTGGACACAATGCTGACAGACACAGCAAACCTTTTTGCCACAGCTCGCATTGATGTGCCATCCTGGATGAACTGCACTACCTGAGCCACTTGTGTGGGTTGTAGACTCCGTCTCATGCTACAACTAGAGTGAGAGCACCGCCAGCATTCAAAAGTGACCAAAACATCAGCCAGGAAGCATAGGAACTGAGGAGTGGTCTGTGATCACCACCTGCAGAATCACTCCTTTTTTGGGGGTGTCTTGCTAATTGCCTATAATTTCCACCTTTTGTCTATTCCATTTGCACAACAGCATGTGAAATTTATTGTCCATCAGTGTTGCTTCCTAAGTGGACAGTTTGATTTCACAGAAGTGTGATTGACTTGGAGTTACATTGTGTTGTTTAAGTGTTCCCTTTATTTTTTTGAGCAGTGTATGTTCTTCCTAACCTAGTTCTCCTGTTACTTGCATACTGTGCCTATAAGGACACCATAGCTTTAAGAAATTGAAAATCAGTCTCCAGCAAACTGAGCAATGCGATTGTGGAGATTGCACCTCCTCTTAGAAACGGTGTTCGTAACCAGAGACGGCCCTCTCAGCATGTGTGCCTGTCTAGTGCCTACTGGCCTGTTTGCTCCCTCTCAATGTCTGATTCAGAGTTCCACATCCGAGCTAAAAGACAACATCTCATCCTAGAATAGAAGTGATTACATTCCAAGAGGTAAGCGAATAGAACGCGTACCACTGCGTGCATCCATTCAACAGCGGTTTATCACTGCTGTTTACCGGGCAAACTGAAATATGTTCTAAAGCATTGACATGTACGTTATAAAAATGTCATGTTATCTTCACTCTTTCATTTTTTAAGCAAATATTGAAGCAAGAGGGAAAGCGTCCTATCATTTATTGATAGACCTATGTCAAATCTGATATGGATTTTTGTGTGTAATAAAAACAGCATAAGCGTCCCTCTTGACTCCTCATCCTTAGGGAGAAAAGTAAGACTTTCAGAAATACACGTGACTTGAAGGTTGAGCAGTATGATCAGTAGCATACATGTAGAAATTCTGTTGGCAGCAACAGAGGCTGAGAATAAAGTTCTCATTCAACTTAAAACCCACATGAAATATACTCTGTTGGATTACTTCAGTATAAACAAAAATGTACTGTTAAATACATGACATGATTGCTCTGTTGGTTGATGAATAGGGATCATGCATATACAGTGCCTTCAGAAAGTATTCCCTTAACTTATTCCACATTTTGTTGTGTTGCAGCCTGAATTCAAAATGGATTAAATATATGTGCCCTTACCCATCTACACACAATACCCCATAATCACAAAGTGAAAACATGAGTTTAGAAATGTTTTGCAAACTTAATGCAAATGATATAAAGAAATGTCTCATTTACTTAACCTTTCACAACCCTGAGTCAATACATGTTAGAATCAACTTTGGCAGCGATTACAGCTCTAAGTCTTTCTGGGTAAGTCTCTAAGAGCTTTGCACACCTGGATTGTACAACAGTTGCACATTATTCTTTTTTAAATTCTTCAAGCTCTGCTAAGTTGGTTGTTGATCATTGCTAGACTGCCATTTTCATGTCTTGCTATAGGTTTTCAAGACAATTTAGGTCAAAACTATAACTTTGTTACTCAGGAACATTCCGTGCTGTCTTGGTAAGCAACTCTAGTGTATATTTGGCCTTGTGTTTTTGGTTACTTCCCTGCTGAAAGGTGAATTTGTCTCCCAGTGTCTTTTGGAATGCATACTGAACCAGGTTTTCTTCTAGGATTTTGCCTATGCTTACCTCTATTCCATTTATTTTTATCCTAAAAAAGACTTCCTAGTCCTTGTCGATGACAAGCATACCCATAACATAATGCAGCCACCACCGTGCGTGAAACTATGAATAGTGGTACTCAGTGATGTGTTGTGTTGGATTTGCCACAAACATAGCACTTTGTATTCAGGACATAAAGTACATTTTTTTGCAGTTTTACTTGAGTGCCTTATTCCGAACAGAATGCATGTTTTGGAATATTTTTTATTCTGTACAGGCTTCCTTGCTTTTCTCTGTCATTTAGTTCACTATTGTAGAGTAACTACAATGTTGTTGAACCATCTTCAGTTTTTTCCTATCACGGCCATTCAATTCTGTAACTGTTTTAAAGTCACCATTGGCCTCATGGTGAAATCCCTGAGTGGTTTCCTTCTTCTCCGGCAATTGAGTTAGGAAGGACGCCTTTGTAATGACTGGGTGTATTTATCAACCATCCAAAGTGTAATTTATAATTTCCCCATGCTCAAAGGGATATTCAATGTCTGCTATTTGTATTTTTATCCATCTACTAATAGGTGCCCTGCTTTGCGAGGCATTGGAAAACCTCTTGCGTCTTTGTAGTTGAATTTGTGTTTGAAATGCATTGATCGACAGGGACCTTAAAGATAACTGTATGTGTGGGGCATAGAGATGAGTTAGTCAGTCAAAAATGATGTTAAAAACTATTATTGCTCACGGAGTCCATGCAACATATTATGTGACTTCTTAAGCAAATTTCTACTCCTGAACTTCTTTAGGCTTGCCATAACAAAAGGGTTAAATATTTGACTCATTACATTTCAGCTTAAAATGTTTTACTTATTTGTACACATTTCTAAAAACATAATTACACTTTGACATTGTGTGTAGGCCAGAGACACAAAATCTAAATTTAATAAATGTTTAATTTGGGCTGTAACACAACAAATGTGGAAAAACTCAAGGGGTGTGAATACTTTCTGAACGCACTGTAATAGCAGGATTGTTGCTTTACTGCTTAGGTTACTTCAAACGAAGCCAAGGGAAATAAGGCCTTCTCTCTCAAAACAGGGTATGCAATGTACACTCAGCCCAGTGAGTTATGTGGCCATGGCTTGCTAAATAAAGCGGGCAGACAGGCATCGAGACATTCAATTACTGTTCGATTGAACATTAGAATTGGTAAAACAAGTGACCTAAGCGACTTTGAGCATGGTATGATCATTGGTGCAAGGCGCTCTGGTTCCAGTATCTCAGAAATAGCCGGTTTCCTGTGCTTTTCACGTACGACAATGTCTAGGGTTTACCGAGAATGGTGCAACAAACAAAAAACATCCAGTCAGCCGCAGTCCTGTGCGCAAATAGCTCGATAATGAGAGATCGAAGGAGAATGGCAAGAATCATGCAAGCTAACAGGCGTCAGGCGGACCACAAACAGGCAAGTAACGGTGCAGTACAACAGTGGTGTGAAGAAGGGCAGCTCGGAATGCGCAACTCGTCGGTCCGGATGGGCTATTGCAGCGGACGACCACACCGGGATCCACTCCTATCAGCTAATAATAAGAAGAAGTGGCTCCAGTGGGCACACGATCACCAACACAGGACAACTGAGGAGTGGAAAAACATTGCCTGGTCTGACGAATCCCGGTTCCTGTTGCGTCATGCTGATAGTAGAGTAAGGATTTGGTGTAAGACTTATGAGTCCAAGGCCCCATCCTGCCTGATGTCAATGGTACAGGCTGGTGGCGGTGGTGTAATGGAGCGGGAAATGTTTTCCTGGCACACGTTAAGTCCCTTCATACCAATTGAGCAACGTTTCCATTTCCCCTGAATAATTCAGGCTGTTCTGGAGGCAAAGGGGGGTCCGACCCGCAATAGATGGGTGTACCTAATGAACTGGTCACTGAGTCAGAATCCATACACATAGCACACAACATTTTATGAATGCTAAAAGATGTTATCAACATTTTAAAATATGAAAACTAATTTGTGATGGTTTTCACTTTTCATAGTGTGGAGTATTGACGTCTGACATGGATGACTTTACAACCATGGAGATGCTGCCTTTGTCACCACTGAGAACAGGTGGATACAAAATGTCACCAGTAACCTATCAGAAGTCAGGAAGAGCTCTGCATGGCTAAAACTGATCTGTGCGAATCACACCAATGGAATCTAATGATGAATATTTGCCATGCGTGACTGCACAGGTTTAGCCCTCCCATTAAGTCAGTTTGCAAATCTGTAATAAAACATTTATCTAGCTATTACTTTACCTGACCTATTGGTCAAAGGTACTAATGGATTCCCTGGCAATTCCCAATAGAATCTGAACATTGATTTTGTGTTTCTCTGAAATATCTGCTCTGGGCTAATACCATTGGTACACGGTGAAATGAAATTAGTGACCCGTTGAAATTTCCCTTCTATTTCCTCCTTAAATAAATAAATGGAAATCTAGAATGCTCAGGAGACATTGAATGAGATACCATCCAAGGCAAACTCCAGGCAGGGGAAAATGGCAGTGACAAAAGAAAGTAATTTACAATCCCTTGAGCTCTTAAATCATTCATGTAGCCCGGTATGTCATGGCCAAACGCTGTACGTGACACCTATACAAAGCCCTCTGCCAAAGAACTGAGGGGCCGATGGGTGATTTTCTGATTTGCCAAGTTACTTAAAGCGGACATCTGAACAATTTCATCACTGTCTCGGCCCCGAGGCTCAGTCAAACCATAGGTGGCTCATTTCTGTCATACTCTGTTGCTGTCGAATCAGGCAATTATAAGGTATATTCGATGATTTGCACAGATGTCTGAGTCGTTCTCCTCCCATTTTTGCTATCCATGGTGTTGTAGCAGCAAAGTGTATTGCATCACCTATCTGGCTAGCTCAGAGAGACCCAGGAGGACCCCTGTTGTGCTGTGGCTTCACATGTCCCCTTCTCTCAGTGGGGATGGTCTGATAAAACATGGCTGTGGGAATAGCTACAGTAGCTTAACCTCCACAGCTAAAGGTATCAGAACAACACAGCGATGTTTGCCTAAAGATCAACATGTTTGGTGTCGGTAGAATTGACGATTGGGCAGGATTTGTGCCTCCTTCAAATCTGAGTTTTAATGAGGATGACACCCCTCCAGGCCTCTCTACGTGATGATATGTAGGCTCACCATGCTGCTATATACAGTCAATACTTTGCGTTTCCCTATCCTGCAGCCGAGCCTGACAGTTAACTGCGATGATGCAACAACAACAACAGAGGCTACCGATCCCTATTGTCCCAGGTAGTTCATGATTTTTCCAGGATTCATTTTTAAGATAGAGAAGATGGAGAGACTGTGCATTTATTGTGTAACCTTATGTACGAGCTCATATCTGCACTTTTAATGTCCCCCCGTAAATAGTCCTAGAGAATTTGTCTGTGGAATTGGCTGCGTAACAGGCCAGTGTCCACTGCTCTCATCTTGGCCTCGGGCCTTTCCTTCTGTTGATTGGTATCCATTTGCTGCTGCTCCCTCTCCCTCTGCATGGGAGACGGTGGGAGAGAGGGGGAGAGCGAAGGAGAGAGGGGGAGAGCGAAGGAGAGAGAGACACGTGGAAGGCAGGGAGTGAGAGAGAGAGAGAAAGAGAGGAGGGAGGGAGAGTGAGAGAGAGGGCAGAGAGAGAGAGAGAGCATCAGTCCCATCTGTTGCAGTGATATTTACCATCGCCATCTCTTCACATTTGTGAGAGGGAAGGCGAAGGCTCATTCCCCCCCACGGTATTTCAGTACCAAAGCCAGCAAAGCGTAGACAGAAATGCACTCTCAATATAAACAGGAGTTAACCTTTTACTGCAGTGGACTGGGTCACACAGAGGGTTTCTTGGTAGTTTTAAACAAATCTACTTTGAAAAAAGTATACACCTCACACACATGGTTATGGGCTTAAAAAGATATAGAGTTGAAATGTATTCATTTCTGAGTTTGCCATCCAATATTACACTTTATAATCTCAATAATACACAAAGAAGACTGAAATATAACACAACCGTTTGACATAGAAACACCACATTTCCGTCAGGTTTTTTCCAGTCACAACTTTGTCACTGGTGTGCTGTGTTTTTATTATGTCTTGCATCACAGACCGGTTGTTGAAGATGTAAACCACACGGTGCCATGGTCACTCCCTAGCCACACCCATAGACACTTCCTGGTTTGAGTGAGGTGTGTCAGAATGGTGGCAGCTTTTAAGATGAATCATTATTTTATCATTAATGTATTTCTTGTTGGATTCTTTTGTACTTTGATTCAGAGACAGCGCCTACACATTATCGTTGATTTGGGGGGAATTTGGGTTTGATTCTGTATGCCGGCAGATTCATTTGTGAATATACATCAGTCTTTGCATGACATTCGTGTCCTCCCTTTTCTATTAGCGGTGTTGGGTTTAGTGCTAACTGACCGTTATAATGAAGTAGCAGGAAGGAAATAGGCTGGGTTTAGTGGTAGAGGTGACCGTCCAATTGTCATACAGGACACAACAGTAACAGTTCAATCACAGCTGTAAGAATTCACTTTGACAGGTGGTAAAATCTCATTGGTAAAGGTCACATATATTTTTGCAGAGGTCATGCATCAGTCATTTGAATTATCTATCCGTAAGACAGGAGCTCCCTGTAATGACTATAGCACACCTGCTTCTTTTCACCATAGTTCTCTGTTAGATTGAATCAAGTCCCACACAGACATATCCCTTTACATAGAATCTGGGACTTGGCTATGTGGAAGTTATCTGCACCGTGTGTGATAAAGTTTTGCTGAGAAGGAAATGTTTAACTCCCCATAAAAAGAGAAAAAAGCATCATAGTCATTCATGTTAACTACATTCTGATTAACCACCAAGCTTACAATGTAATCGAGTTTTGTTTGGGAAGCAATAACACACGTTGGTTGACTTGATTGTGGTCAGTTTGGGGTTTGTGGAACCTTGTTTAGAATTAATTGTAACACTGTGCTCTATGTTTATCTTACAGCTTTCCAGTAACCCCCACAGCCTTTTGCACTTTCCAACGTGACGCTGTGTATACTTTAATCTCCATAAAACGCACATTAATCCCCAATATTAGTCCAATATCCCAGTTAGAATGCTATATATGGTATATAACTCAGGTTTAATGTTATATTTTAATCCAGATTAGAATCTTATTGAGTTACATTTTGTTGGAACACGAGTAGCTTTAGGTATTTCAGCGGTATGTTAACCGTTAACCCTTCAACTAAAAATAGATCTAAAATCCACAGATAATGCTGGCCCTCTCAAATCAAATTGAGTGGAATATTTGTATTTTAGAGCTCACTAGACTCTTGTATGTGTTTGTCTGCTTGCTGAAGGAAAGTCTGTTTGGTTGGTTGCCCAGATGCCACATGCCGCCCCCCCTTTTTGGGTGGGAGGGAGGACATGAAAGGTGAGGAGGGAGGGAGGGAACTTGTATTACTCAGCTAAAGTGACAGACTATAGCTTGGACAGCAGACATTGTTTCAGTTATTTTCCTGAGTGAATGTTTAACTGTTTCTTCACAATTCTGCTAGTTCAGCAAAGATGATCACAGCACCCACAGCCAAGCTTGCGATTAGAGGCCTACGGTTTGAAAATCCCCTCTCATGGTATTCTCCTCCTTTCCCCTCTGACTCAGAGGCTCTTCTGTCTCTAACTAGCGATAATGGCTAAAAACATCCAGGACCCCCGACTCCTCCCTCTCACTCAGGCTTAAGTAATACAGACTAGGACAAAAAGCTTAAGGCTATGCAGTTTTTGCCCCAAGCCTGCAGCCAGTTGGCCATTCATATTCATCTGTAATCTAATACTGTGCTGTGGCCTCTGTTGGGCCCCTGGTGGCCCTTCCCCTCCATGTTCACCACCACACAAGCCCTCTCTAAAAACGCCCCTCTCTACACAGTGACCATTGTAATCCCCAGTGTCCCTCTTCTCTCTCCTTCAATTCATGTGTTACCCAGGTTACCCCATCATGGCACCTCCTTCACAGTGAGCATCAGCACGGGGTCTCATTGGAAACGTCTCAGCTGCTTCAGTAAATAATTAGCACACCGAATCCCCCGGGGCACTTTACAGGAAGCATGGGTTACTAGAGGGGCTGGGTTTTTAATGAATGCAACGCCACACGGTTTTTGATAGCACCCCCATGTCTTAAAAAAAACACGTCCCATCTAGATTTAATATTGAATGTGGAGAGAGGGAGGTAAAAATTGACATGTTTTTCTCTCCCTCTCTCTTGTTAGCATTTTATGCCGTCGGTCTGTAAGGCTATTGCTGGATCAGCAGACTCCTCATTATAGGTTTATGCTTCTGATTTCATATGGCGTTGTATAATTGAGAGTGGCATCACAACACACAAAATCAAAATAGCTAGCCTTTTTTCAGTCATTTGCATCATTTAAAAGGATATCGAGCGAGCCGAGCTATTTTAAGTGATGCCACATGCAGATAGTCATTTGTCACCAATTATGCCAATGTGTCCTTTTGTCAAAGTAATCCAATTTCCACTAAACAAGTGAAAAGGGCCTCCCTATCTGCCTCTCTGTCATTAGCTAAGGCAAAGCCTACCACTATTATAAAGTGAGCTCCAAAAGTATTGGGACAGTGACATACTTTTTGTTTTTGGCTCTGTACTCCAACACTTTGGATTTCAAATGATACAATGACTATCAGGTTAAAGTGCATACTGTCAACTTTAATTTGAGGGTATTTTCATCCATATTGGGTGAACCATTTAGAAATTACAGCACTTTTTGGGACCAAAAAAATTGGAACAGATTCACTTATATGTGTATTAAAGTAGTCAAAAGTTGAGTATTTGGTCCCATGTTCCTAGCACGCAATGATTACATCAACTTGTGACTCTACAAACTTGTTGCATGCACAAATATCATACCCCCAAGACTCTCACCATTGCAACAGGGAGGTTAGTGTTTTTGGGGGAGTATGATATTTGTGCATCTGTAACTTTCTCACTCATCATTATTAATGAATCATTAACGATTATCCATAATCATGGTAGCATCCATATTAATGTAGAAGTGTTTAGAAACATATTTTATTCTTATTTACAATAAAAGTGACTCCAAAATGACACAATATATTATTTACCACTCATTTTTATTGGGCCAAAATAATCTGAAACACAAGCAAAATAAACAGCAAATGCATCCAACAAAATTGTAGAGTCACAAGCTTGATGTAGTCATTGCGTGCTAGGAATATAGGCCCAAACACTAAACCTACGCATATAAGTGAATTTGTCCTAATACTTTTGGTCCCCTAAAATAGGGGGGCTATGTACAAAAAAGTGCTTCTAAATGGTTCACCCGATATGGATGAAAATACCTTAAAATGAAAGCTGACAGTCTGCGCATTGTGTCATTTCTAATCCCAAGTGCTGGAGTAGAGCCAAAACAAAAAAATGTGTCACTGTCCCAATACATTTGGAGCTCATTGTATATGATAATACCCTCTCTCACCATTGCATTATCAAAGTGACAATGGTTGCCAAAAAGTCCATTAAGACCTCTTGTACGTGCTCGTGTTCATTGTGCATCTAGTGATGCATATTTAACTTCCAACGTTATTTTAAGATGATGGGAAAACGATGAAACTGCCAAGATACATTATAAGTGGAAAATACCATATTCCTTCTCTATATCTCTCTCTGTAATCTCCCCACTCCCTCCCTGAACTCCAAACACATCCCCAACATTGCTTTTTGGGAGGGAAATTTAAGAAAATGTATCACTAAATAATGCACGGGTTGCCGATGAACAATTCACAAGTAGTATGGCAAATCTATATCCATTATTGAAATTTTTTTATATTCATCAAATATACAGTACATTGCAGCCCACGAGCTACACCTTCAAGATAAGCAGGATAACAAACAAGCTGATCGGTCGGTATCTCGGGGAGTTCAGAGCTCAGTCGGCGGCTCCCATCTCCTCTTAACAGGATTTGCGAGATGATTTTTATTGGCTCCCCTGAGTTCCCATAACTGCTTGAGCTTTACAGACTAGACTAGAATAACATTCAGGGCAGGAGCTCCACCTGTTTTGAACCCCACATTTTTAGCAAAATAATTGACTTTCCTGTTTTGCATGTTATTTTAATTAATTCATACGTGTTTCCACCAAGGTGGCTTAGCAGTTCAGACGTATTTTTCCGTGTTGTCGTGTCGTGTCCTGTATATATATATATTTACACCTTTTCTTCACATATCTTTTATTTATTTTATTATCCAAGAACTCAACTACAAAAGCTTTCCTGCAAAAGCTTTCCTGCAACCCGCTTCACCAATTACAATAAGTACTATTTACCTCAATCTGAAAATCCATCGTGGAAGATAGCCAGGGGCTAATTCAGAAGCTAGCCTGAAAGCTAATCCAGAAGCTACTCCGATAGCTAGCCAGAAGCTAATCTGTAGCTGCCCCGAAATTAGCCGGTTTGCTGGCTAGCGTTGGTGTTTCAGCTGCCCACGTTTTTGCGGTCATCAGCTATTCCTCTAGCTCGATAATCTACCGGCACTTTTGTGCAACGCGACTCGGACCGGAGCATTCCGGGACTTTTTTTCTCTCAGTTTCCCCGGATTCCAACCGCAGCCTCTGGACACGTGCACCTTGATTTCGCAGCTAGCTAGCTGCATACCGTGTGACTATTGGCTTACGTCGACCCCGGAGCTAACTCAAATCATGCTGGAGCTAGCCAGCTGAGGAGTTCCATCACCATCCGGACCCGCTTCTTTGTTGCTGCTGCAGATACGGAACCCCACCGGGCCTTCACGACTGACTGCCGACGTTATCTGCCCGAGGGATTTATCCAACCGGCACCTCCGTCCCGGCGTTACCTGAACGCTCATCTGAGGCCCGCTAATCGTTAGCTGTCTTATCGGCTGCTATCTGAACAAAACCCCACTACACGGAACCTACCGACGGAAACGCACGAGGTATCTACAAACAGACCTCCATCCTATGCTGCTACCGATAGCCATATACCCGGCCAGCTGTCTGGATCGCCACGACCCCAACCAACCTCTACTCACTGGACCCTTATTTATCACTTGATTAAGCTTGCCTCTCCTTAATGTAAATATGCCTTGTCCATTGCTGTTCTGGTTAGTGTTTATTGGCTTATTTCACTGTAGAGATTCTAGCCCTGCTCTCTATACCATATCCAACCCTGCAGTTCCACCACCCACATATGCGATGACATCACCTGGTTTCAATGATGTTTCTAGAGACAAGATCTCTCTCATCATCACTCAATACCTAGGTTTACCTCCACTGTATTCACATCCTACCATACCTTTGTCTGTACATTATTCCTTTAAACTATTTTATCGCCCCCAGAAACTTCCTTTTACTCTCTGCTCTGGTAGCTCTAGGCGACCAATTCTCATAGCTTTTAGCCGTACCATTATCCTACTTCTCCTCTGTTCCTCTGGTGATGTAGAGGTGAATCCAGGCCCTGCAGTACCTGGCTCCACTCCTATTCCCCAGGCGCTCTCTTTTGATGACTTCTGTAACCGTAATAGCCTTGGCTTCATGCATGTTAACATTAGGAGCCTCCTCCCTAAGTTTGTTCTGTTCACTGCTTTAGCACACTCTACCAACCCGGATGTTTTAGCCGTGTCTGAATCCTGGCTTAGAAAGACCACCAAAAATTCAGACATTTTTATCCCCAACTACAATATTTTCAGACAAGATAGAACGGCCAAAGGGGGCGGTGTTGCAATCTACTGCAAAGACTGCCTGCAGAGTTCTGTTATACTATCCAGGTCTGTTCCCAAACAATTTGAACTTCTACTTTTAAAAATCCACCTCTCTAAAAACAAGTCTCTCACCGTTGCCGCCTGCTATAGACCACCCTCTGCCCCCAGCTGTGCTCTGGACACTATATGTGAACTGATTGCCCCCCATCTATCTTCAGAGCTCGTGCTGCTAGGTGACCTAAATTTGAACATGCTCAACACCCCAGCCACCCTACAATCTAAGCTTGATGCCCTCAATCTCACACAAATTATTAATGAACCTACCAGGTACCACCCTAATTCCGTAAACACGGGTACCCTCATAGATATCATCCTAACAAACTTGCCCTCCAAATACACCTCTGCTGTTTTTAACCAAGATCTCAGCGATCACTGCCTCATTGCCTGCATCCGTAATGGGTCAGCGGTCAAACGACCTCCACTCATCACTGTCAAACGCTCCCTGAAACACTTCAGCGAGCAGGCCTTCCTAATTGACCTGGCCGGGGTATCCTGGAAGGATATTGATCTCATCCCGTCAGTAGAGGATGCCTGGTCATTTTTTAAAAATGCCTTCCTCACCATCTTGAATAAGCATGCCCCATTCAAGAAATTTAGAACCAGGAACAGATATAGCCCTTGGTTCTCTCCTGACCTGACTGCCCTTAACCAACAGAAAAACATCCTATGGCGTTCTGCATTAGCATCGAACAGCCCCCGTGATATGCAACTTTTCAGGGAAGCCAGAAACCAATATACACAGGCAGTTAGAACAGCCAAGGCTAGCTTTTTCAAGCAGAAATTTGCTTCCTGCAACACAAATTCAAAAAAGTTCTGGGACACCGTAAAGTCCATGGAGAATAAGAACACCTCCTCCCAGCTTCCAACCGCCCTGAAGATAGGAAACACTGTCACCACCGACAAATCCACTATAATTGAGAATTTCAATAAGCATTTTTCTACGGCTGGCCATGCTTTCCACCTGGCTACCCCTACCCGGGACAACAGCACTGCCCTCCCCTCTGCTACTCGCCCAAGCCTTCCCCATTTCTCTTTCTCCCAAATACAGTCAGCTGATGTTCTTAATGAGCTGCAAAATCTGGACCCTTACAAATCAGCCGGGCTAGATAATCTGGACCCTTTCTTTCTAAAACTATCTGCTGAAATTGTTGCCACCCCTATTACTAGCCTCTTCAACCTCTCTTTCGTGTCGTCTGAGATCCCCAAAGATTGGAAAGCAGCTGCGGTTATCCCCCTCTTCAAAGGGGGGGACACCCTTGACCCTAACTGCTACAGACCTATATCTATCCTACCCTGCCTTTCTAAGGTCTTCGAAAGCCAAGTCAACAAACAGATTACCGACCATTTCGAATCACACCACACCTTCTCCGCTATGCAATCTGGTTTCAGAGCTGGTCATGGGTGCACCTCAGCCACGCTCAAGGTCATAAACGATATCGTAACCGCCATCGATAGGAAACAATACTGTGCAGCCGTATTCATTGACCTGGCCAAGGCTTTTGACTCTGTCAATCACCACATCCTCATTGGCAGACTCGACAGCCTTGGTTTCTCTAATGATTGCCTCGCCTGGTTCACCAACTACTTCTCTGATAGAGTTCAGTGTGTCAAATCGGAGGGTCTGTTGTCCGGGCCTCTGGCAGTCTCTATGGGGGTGCCACAGGGTTCAATTCTTGGACCGACTCTCTTCTCTGTTTACATCAATGATGTCGCTCTTGCTGCTGGTGATTCTCTGATCCACCTCTACGCAGACGACACTATTCTGTATACTTCTGGCCCTTCTTTTGACACTGTGTTAACAACCCTCCAGGCGAGCTTCAATGCCATACAACTCTCCTTCCGTGGCCTCCAACTGCTCTTAAATACAAGTAAAACCAAATGCATGCTCTTCAACCGATCGCTGCCTGCTCCGGCCCGCCTGTCCAACATCACTACTTTGGACGGCTCTGACTTAGAATATGTGGACAACTACAAATACCTAGGTGTCTGGTTAGACTGTAAACTCTCCTTCCAGACCCACATCAAACATCTCCAATCCAAAGTCAAATCTAGAATTGGCTTCCTATTCCGCAACAAAGCATCCTTTACTCATGCTGCCAAACATACCCTTGTAAAACTGACCATCCTACCAATCCTCGACTTCGGTGATGTCATTTACAAAATAGCCTCCAAAACCCTACTCAATAAATTGGATGCAGTCTATCACAGTGCCATCCGTTTTGTCACCAAAGCCCCATATACTACCCACCACTGCGACCTGTACACTCTCGTTGGCTGGCCCTCGCTTCATACTCGTCGCCAAACCCATTGGTTCCAGGTCATCTACAAGACCCTGCTAGGTAAAGTCCCCCCTTATCTCAGCTCGCTGGTCACCATAGCAGCACCTACCCGTAGCACGCGCTCCAGCAGGTATATCTCTCTAGTCACCCCCAAAACCAATTCTTCCTTTGGACGCCTCTCCTTCCAGTTCTCTGCTGCCAATGACTGGAACGAACTACAAAAATCTCTGAAACTGGAAACACCTATCTCCCTCACTAGCATTAAGCACCAGCTGTCAGAGCAGCTCATAGATTACTGCACCTGTACATAACCCATCTACAATTTAGCCCAAACAACTACCTCTTTACCTACTGTATTTATTTATTAATTTATTTTGCTCCTTTGCACCCCATTATTTCTGTCTCTACTTTGCACTTTCTTCCAATGCAAACCAACCATTCCAGTGTTTTTTTTAGTTTTTATTTTACTTGCTGTGTTGTACTCACTTCGCCTCCATGGCCTTTTTATATTTTTATTTATTTATACATATATCTGTTTGCCTTCACCCCCCTTATCTCACCTCACTTGCTCACATTGTATATACTGTAGACTTATTTTTTTCACTGTATTATTGACTATATGTTTGTTTTTACTCCATGTGTAACTATGTGTTGTTGTATGTGTCGAACTGCTTTGCTTTATCTTGGCCAGGTCGCAATTGTAAATGAGAACGTGTTCTCAATTTGCCTACCTGGTTAAATAAAGGTTAAATAAATAAATAAATAAAACATGCAGTCTGGTCATACTGACAGTAGACAGGACTCTGCAGAGAGTAAACGCAACACTGGCACAAATGCAGTGGTGTAGTACGCAGGGGCAGCTGCAGGCTTGCAGGTGATTCAGGGGTGTTTTTTTTAGATTGTCTTGGGCCTGTGGGGACTGGTGTTCTTCAAGGGCCTGTACAGTTGAGACATGCTGCATGGACCCTGCTGGTCTAGGTTGTTCATTTGCTTGGTTGAGCACCTCGCTGAGGCCGGGTTCCAACTAAGAAATGCTGTCACATTGTGTCATTACGGATACTCACAGGTCCCCAAACCCCACTACAGCAAGAAATGGACACCTCTGCTAGACAGTGTTCTGAATGCCTTATTTTGTCTAGCACTTTCCGAAACTGTTTTTACAGAACACCACCAGAGGAATAAGAATATGTCTTCTCATACTGCAGAGTGCTTCTCATATCGTGGTAAGCATATAGCCTAGGACTTGGATTGTGTTTTTGATATCAAGTTTAGTTGGAATTGTCCCGTCTATGAGGAGGAAGTGCAAGTGAAAGAATCCATTTTAAACCTGTTTATAAGGCCAGTGGACTTTGTCTACTCCAAGTTACATGACTTTGGCTCCCTCACCTCAGTGATAGGATGCTCGGCATCTATTTTTAGTGTGTGGCGAGATGACGGAGGGAAGAAACTCTGATCAAAAGAAGACCGCTCATTGATTTTCAAACCCGACCACATTATGCCGCAAATATATATCAAAGGCAAGGACCCGCATGCCTTCCCTGACAAGCGCAGCATGGCTTAAACATGCTAAAGCTATGTTTAAGCCTCCAGCTAACACATTTTAACTTTTAAAATGAATAACGAGAAGGTGCTTCACCTTCGACCCCAGCCGCAGCTCCCTCGGAAAAAGAAAAATGGGGAAGCGGAGAATGTAATAAAAAAAAAGCGGAGCCTACCACTGTGATTCTATGCATTATTAACATACCCTTTCAGATTGGTTAATTAGAAAAGGGTAATCTGGTCATTAACATGTGGGCCAACTGGCTAGGTACAGTATATCATTGGGAAACGAATCCTCCTCCCAGTAACAGAGAGAGCTCCTTCATCAACGCGACTCACTGTTAATCCCATTACAAAGGTTTGTACTACAGAAACTATACTTTCCTTATCCTTTAAGCACCAGCCTGGACTGTGTAATTGCTATGCATTTAAAGCAATTTGGTCAGTGGCGACAGAAACCTGCTTACTGCTGAAAAGTTAATGACACTGAAAGCCAATACTATACACCGAGCACTTAGCGAGACGCTCCATTTTACAAAGTTTTCCCCTCCTCGCCCTGCGTGCATCGTACAGTTCACCTACCCCTTGTTTGAGCTTTTACTCCAGATGTGAGGCCACTTCGGTTGGAATGTAAGGGTAATGGGGAACCTTCAGTTGAACACAAAGGCCTGCATGCACAGTCCGAGATCTGGTAATCAGTGCACTGTGCCCTAACTTGTACTGACTGTTTAGACACACTGCGCATGAGGGTTGGAGCAATGATATGGCAGGAAAGACATTCACGGTGTGCTTTAAGTTGTTGCTTGAATAGAAGACTGAATGCTAGTGAACTAGAATTCATAGACGGATCACATGCCTTTGAGACATTTCAATCAGGAAGCAGACTTTTTGTCCCATTTTAATGCCACATGGGTATAATCTATTGCGGGGATATTGTGTACCGCAAACCCTACTCCAGTGACCCTAGAACCCCCCCGAACCACATTCAGGAACCCTGTCTTGATTTGCATTGGCAGTCCTGTCTTATTGTCAGCGACAGTGTGCTGAAATAATTAGGTTACCAAAAGGCCCCTGCCTCCTGACAAATGATCAACCAACCATGATTTATGAGGGCATCTCGTATCATGGGATGCCCATTGATTTCAACACACAGGGTGTTTGGGGTATCAGTGGCCACATAGACTGTGTGTCAGAAATAGCTTTTTTCATATGGGGTTGGTTGATGCTGACCTATTCTCCTAGCCACCCTGTCATCCATAATAATCAGCTTTCACACTCTTAGTATACGAGTCATCACAGTCGTGCGTGTTTATGGTGCGATAACTCAGCTTTCGTAGAGGGATCATGTGGATAGCATAACATGCTTGAACAGATTAACCCAACCCAAATTGTCTATATTGTTTACATGCGATTTGTCCAGGGGCCATATGTTTCATGCACCTCAGAGTAGGAGTGCAGATTTAGGATCAGGTTCCTCCCTGTCCATGTAATCTTATTCATTGTGATCTAAAAGACATTACTCATCCCAGATCAGCACTCCTACTCTGAGACATTTGATGCACACGGCCCCTGATCTACATGTGCCTGGGCCCTGTGAAAGTCATTTGGTTAGCTCCCTCTCTTTTTGGAATTGTGCTCTTACAGTAGTCTGTCTCTGTGTCTCAATTGTATGTTATTAGGTAGGGTATCTTGTCAGAGAACATTCATATGATGTTTTATGACTTCGCCAGCTGGGGATCATTATAGCATGCTTCCTGTTGAATGGCAGGATCATATTTCTATATACTGGAAAGCAGCACCTTGAAATTCTGATTAATGACTCATGAAAAGAGCTTTTAGTTAGGTATTACATGATTAAAATATTACAAGTGCAGAGTGAGAGGAATGAGCCCTTAAAAATATTGCACATCTTTTCCCAAATTTCATAGATCATTCTTATGTTCATCTCCAAGGGACTGAATTGACTGAACTGAGGAATTGTCCTCGGTTCTACTGTGTCATCACCAGTAAGTAGCATAGGGAAATCACGATTCCTTTGTACCATGCTTAGTGTGTTGGGACTAGGACCCTGGGACTTTAACTAGATGATGTGGGAAATGAATGAACTCTACATCATTGTCTTAGCCGACCACAGATTGATCATCACTGCGGTCTGATCGATACACGTCTAAGCATGATTTTAATAAGCAGTGACATTAAAGCACGCTGCGGCGGAAGTGTGTAATTGTAAAGGTGGTTGTGATGATGATGATGAGGATAATTATAGTCTTTAAGATTGTACATAAGTGTCACGATCGTGTGGCGGATTGACGGACCAAAATGCAGCAGTTGGAAAATAAGCCATCTTCTTTTATTTAACAACACGAAGATGAACACGACACAAAACTCTATACAAACTAACAAAACAACAAAACGACAAAACGACCGTGAAGCTACAAACGTTGTGCACATACATACAGGCTACAAACGTTTTACATAGACAATTACCCACAATCAATGAGAGCCCATGGCTACCCTAAATAAGGCTCCCAATCAGAGACAACCGAAATCAGCTGTCTCTAATTGGGAACTCATTCAGGTAACCATAGACTCTCCTAGATAACTAACCAACATAGACAACGCTAGACATATACACTCAACACAAAACCATCTACTACACCCCATAACCCCTTTACCAAATAAACACCCAAAACCAACAAAACATAAACATTACCCATGTCACACCCTGACCTAACTAAAATAATAAAGAAAACAAAGAATAATAAGGCCAGGGCGTGACATAACCCCCCCCTTGAGGCGCGAACTCCGGGCGCACCATACACAGTCTAGGGGAGGGTCTGGGTGGGCTCCCCTCCACGGTGGCGGCTCCGGCTCTGGTCGTAGTCCCCACGTCACCACAGTACCTAACCACCTCCTAGGCTTCCTCCAAACGACCCCCCTCCACATTAACCCCATTGCATTAAGGGGGAGTTCCGGACTAAGGGACAGCTCCGGACTAAGGACCAGTACCAGGGTAAGGGGCAGTACCAGGGTCAGGGGCAGTACCAGGATAAGGGGCAGTACCAGGATAAGGGGCAGTACCAGGGTAAGGGGCAGCACCAGGGTAAGGGGCAGCACCAGGGTAAGGGGCAGCACCAGGGTAAGGGGCAGCACCAGGGTAAGGGGCAGCTCCGGACTGAGGAATGGCAGCTCCGGACTGAGGGACTGCAGCTCCGGACTGAGGGACTGCAGCTCCGGACTGAGGGACGGCCCATGGCTGGCAGACAGATCTGGCTGCTCATGGCTGGCTAACGGATCTGGCTGCTCATGGCTGGCTAACTGATCTGGCTGCTCATGGCTGGCTGACGGATCTGGCTGCTCATGGCTGGCTGACGGATCTGGCTGCTCATGGCTGGCTGACGGATCTGGCTGCTCATGGCTGGCTGACGGATCTGGCTGCTCATGGCTGGCTGACGGATCTGGCTGCTCATGGCTAGCTGACGGATCTGGCTGCTCATGGCTAGCTGACGGATCTGGCTGCTCATGGCTAGCTGACGGATCTGGCTGCTCATGGCTAGCTGACGGATCTGGCTGCTCATGGCTAGCTGACGGATCTGGCTGCTCATGGCTAGCTGACGGATCTGGCTGCTCATGGCTAGCTGACGGATCTGGCTGCTCATGGCTAGCTGACGGATCTGGCTGCTCATGGCTAGCTGACGGATCTGGCTGCTCATGGCTAGCTGACGGATCTGGCTGCTCATGGCTAGCTGACGGATCTGGCTGCTCATGGCTAGCTGACGGATCTGGCTGCTCATGGCTGGCTGACGGATCTGGCTGCTCATGGCTGGCTGACGGATCTGGCTGCTCATGGCTGGCTGACGGATCTGGCTGCTCATGGCTGGCTGACGGATCTGGCTGCTCATGGCTGGCTGACGGATCTGGCTGCTCATGGCTGGCTGACGGATCTGGCTGCTCATGGCTGGCTGACGGATCTGGCTGCTCCTGTCTGGTTGGCGGCTCTGGCAGATCCTGTCTGGTTGGCGGCTCTGGCAGATCCTGTCTGGTTGGCGGCTCTGGCGGATCCTGTCTGGTTGGCGGCTCTAGCGGCTCCTGTCTGGCTGGCGGCTCTAGCGGCTCCTGTCTGGCTGGCGGCTCTAGCGGCTCCTGTCTGGCTGGCGGCTCTAGCGGCTCCTGTCTGGCTGGCGGCTCTAGCGGCTCCTGTCTGGCTGGCGGCTCTAGCGGCTCCTGTCTGGCTGGCGGCTCTAGCGGCTCCTGTCTGGCGGACGGCTCAGTGGGCTCATGGCAGACGGGCGGCTTTGCAGGCTCATGGCAGACGGGCGGCTTTGCAGGCTCATTGCAGACGGATGGCTCAGATGGCGCTGGGGAGACGGATGGCTCAGATGGCGCTGGGGAGACGGATGGCTCAGATGGCGCTGGGGAGACGGATGGCTCAGATGGCGCTGGGGAGACGGATGGCTCAGATGGCGCTGGGGAGACGAATGGCTCAGATGGCGCTGGGGAGACGGATGGCTCAGATGGCGCTGGGGAGACGAGCAGTTCAGTCAACGCTGTGCAGACGGCAGACTCCTGCCGGCTGAGGCGCACTGTAGGCCTGGTGCGTGGTGCCGGGACTGGTGGCACCGGGCTGGAGACACGCATCTCAGGGCTAGTGCGGGGAGCAGCAACAGGACGCACAGGACTCTGGGGACACACAGGAGGCTTGGTGCGTGGTTTAGACACTGGTGGTAAAGGGCTGGAGACACGCACCATATAGCTAGTGCGTGGAGGAGGCACTGGTGGTACTGGGTTGGGGCGGGGAGGTGGCGCCGGAAATACCGGACCGTGCAGGCGTACTGGCTCCCTTGAACGCCGAGCCTGCCCAACCTTACCTGGTTCTATGCTCCCCGTCGCCTGACCAGTGCGGGGAGGTGGAATAACCCGCACCGGCCTATGTAGGCGAACCGGGGACACCATGCGTAAGGCTGGTGCCATGTACGCCGGCCCGAGGAGACGCACTGGTGACCAGATGCGTTGGGCCGGCTTCATGACATATGGCTCAACGCTCAGTCTAGCCCGGCCGATACGTGGAGCTGCAATGTACCGAACCGGGCTATGCACGCGTACAGGAGACACCGTGCGCTCTACTGCGTAACACGGTGTCTGCCCGTACTCTCGCTCTCCACGGTAAGTACAGGGAGTAGGCGCAGGTTTCCTACCTGACTTCGCCACACTCCCTTTAAGGCCCCCCCCAAGAAATTTTTGGGTTGTACTCACGGGCTTCCAGCCTTGTCTCCGTGCTGCCTCCTCATATCGCCTCCTCTCGGCTTTCGCTGCCTCCAGCTCTTCACGAGGGAGGCGATATTCTCCAGGTTGATCCCACGGCCCCTTACCATCCAGTATCTCCTCCCATGTCCAGAAATCCTTTGTGGGTAGGTCCTGTTGCCGCCTTCCATGCCGCTTGGTCCTATGGTGGGTAATTCTGTCACGATCGTGTGGCGGATTGACGGACCAAAATGCAGCAGTTGGAAAATAAGCCATCTTCTTTTATTTAACAACACGAAGATGAACACGACACAAAACTCTATACAAACTAACAAAACAACAAAACGACCGTGAAGCTACAAACGTTGTGCACATACATACAGGCTACAAACGTTTTACATAGACAATTACCCACAATCAATGAGAGCCCATGGCTACCCTAAATAAGGCTCCCAATCAGAGACAACCGAAATCAGCTGTCTCTAATTGGGAACTCATTCAGGTAACCATAGACTCTCCTAGATAACTAACCAACATAGACAACGCTAGACATATACACTCAACACAAAACCATCTACTACACCCCATAACCCCTTTACCAAATAAACACCCAAAACCAACAAAACATAAACATTACCCATGTCACACCCTGACCTAACTAAAATAATAAAGAAAACAAAGAATAATAAGGCCAGGGCGTGACAATAAGAAATAGATCGAGGGAGGATGTTGATATTGATTACTTTCTATTATATAAGTGAGTTGCCCATTGAAATCTCGCAATCACATTATCCATGTTTACTCCCTATAACATTGCTGGAGATTTACTATCTAGCCTATACCTTGCTTTGACTCATATTGTCCAATGTTGGGGACTGACCATGCAGTGTCTGGTGTTAAAGATTCAGGTGTCTAACATCGCCTCTCCTCGCCGTTGTCCCATCCAGCCAGTAGCTGGTTGGAGGGGCTCTGGTGTCTCCACTGCCCTGCGAGGATAAGCAGCTGTCATAAGGAACATCAATACTTGAATGAATGGACAGTTTAATCCAATTTACTAAAGACTGAGTGAAAGTGAAAGTACTCACCCCTGCCGAGCCCTCGTCCATAGCTAGTAATGCAACACTCGCCGTTTGGTGATTTAGTGTACATTTACGCAATGATGTGTAAGTGGTGTGTCATTCCATACTGCACCGTTTTGCCATGGCCTCCTAATCGATATCTTCATCTGTATGGAGTTCTAAATGGAGATTCACACAGAGAGGCAGAAGTAATATCTCAATAGTGTGCATGAGGTCAAACCTATGTTTCTCCCGTTACCTTAAAGGCTAAAATAGGCCCATCAAAATTGATGAAGCAATGAAGAATGTGAATTAGGCTTTGACAGGTCAGAAATGGCCACATGGAATATGTCATCAATCAACTACAGCATTGCGCCCATGTCACTGAGTGAAAGTGAGCTATCTTGACTTTATGGTTCCAGAAATATGTTCACACTAACGGACAACATCTTTCATCCCTCTTACATTAACGGAAATTAACTCAAAGTACAGTAAAAGGACCAAGATTCTTATTTGAGAATGACGTCTGCACACTGCATTAGACTGATAGATAACCTGAGAAAGCCCACAGACTCAAATCCACAAGATCTGTAGGAACAATCAGCAACTGACTACACTGGGTGTTTTATGTATCCTTGTAATGTAGTCCTATCACACACCGTATAAAGTACTAATTGCATGAGCATGCAGGAAGTGACTGACACACAGGCTCCTGTAGTGTCTGGTCAAATGGGGCTGTTATCACTGGAGGAATCCCATTCAGGCACTCATTAGGCAGTCAAATGAGAATAATCTGCCTGGATCTCCATGATCTCCATTACGACAGAGGCTTAGGCCGCCTCCCAAATGGCACCTTATTCCCTAGATAGTGCACTACTTTTGACCAGGGCTCTGGTCAAAAGTAGTGCACTGTATAGGGAATATAGTGCCATTGGGACGGAACCTTATTCTCCTGGTGGGGCATTGGCCTTTTACTCAGAGAGATGGGAGTGGAGCGCTGGGTCTTGCCAGGTGTGTTTCTCCTAACTCCTAACTCGAATTGCTCACTTGTGCCCGGGAGAATGTGGTGTGTGTGGTGAACTTTATGGAAGAACGCAGCAGAGAATATCAGAAAGACAAACAAATTCTCAGCAGTATTGCTCATGCATATGGAAATGGAATTAGAGAAGGTATCAGTCTTTTTTTATTTACATCAGATTTACAATCTGATACAAAGTGTCAAGGATGTGTTTTCTCTGACTTTTATATGTCATTGACTGTCACTTACACTCAAATATTAATTTATATCATATCAAAGACAACCAAGTAGGCCTTCCATAAGAACATTCTGGAATATGTTGTTGTTTTTGTAAGCAGACAAAAATAGCAGGGGCATACATTGTCCACTCCCGAGGAGGTGGCTCCAAAAAGGTTAAGCCCTGTCTTGATTTACAACGGCCAGAGGACACTGACCATTAAAAATATGTAAATGTGGGGGTCGTTGAGAGAGGACCATGGTCCTGGTGACAGACCACCCACTGTTTCGCCACAAACATGGCCACTCCGCTCTACAAATCAGAGAGAGCTTTCATTTAGGGAAGGTTACAGACCTTTTTATCACCTCCTTAAGACACCTTTGGAACAATCCATCATCTTACACAGCACCGATGTTGTGGCTGGTGTGTGTGTGGCTGGTGTGTGTGTGTGTGTGTGTGTGTGTGACCCACCCACCCCCCAGACAACAACATAATGTCAGTGTGTTCTCTGGGTGTTTGTTTGTTTGCTAGAATGAGTAGATTGGCTTTTGGATTTTTTTTACTTGACAAGAAAGAAGGGGCTTGTTTGAAGTTATATGGCAGAGAGGATTTGGTTTTCTCGGAAGATTTGCAAAATCGCTTTCCTCAACAGTCAAGTTAAATTGTTTTGCGTTTGCTTTTATTGGATCCCCTCTCGTGTTTTGAATATTATTGACGTACACCTTTTGGGTTTTGTTTGATGGATGGATTGGATGTCACACATGCCTTGGGTGTTTGTTTGTCTCCTGGTGCCTTGGCTTCTCCTGCCCTGACATGCTCTGCTGGATCCGGTGGCATTTGGCACCCTCTCAAGTCCCCTACAGCCCCTCCCCTCCCCTCCCCTCCCCTTCCTGTAAACCTTCTCCACCCTTTCTACTTTTCTACTCCCAAAACACACACACACACACACACACACACGTTATGTTATTCTATTCTTGTTGGGAGGTAAAATGTTATTTCCATTCAAAATCCTGTTTTCCCTAACCCTTAACCCTAAACTTAACCCATAACCCTAAACCTAACCACTAACCCCTTACCATAAGCCTAATTCTAACCCTAACCATTGCTGTAACCTTAACCGTAAACCTAACCCCTGAACTTAGTTTTTTACGATTGCTGACACACTACAATTGAACTTTTCCCACAATTAGCAAAACCTTACACTCAAGGAGCAAAACACAAGGCTAGATTTGCACAACTGTAAGCACATTGTCAGCTTCACACTATTTGCAAAACATTACACACAGTGATTTGCAAAACACTAAACACACTTGTATACATCAGACACAGAAGTATATCATGATGTCACTTCCTTGCAATTCAAAAGCACTGACTGTCAAATGACCACACCTATGAGCCAATCTGTTAAACACAGCCATCAGGTGCACAAACACATGATTGCTAAATTGTAGACACACCAATCAGGTTTAAGCACTATAAAAATGCAGGAGGTAGGTTCACCTGACTTCAACCAAAATGGAAGGAGTCAGAAGAAGAGTGAGGGTGAGAGGAGGAGTACACAGAGGCAGAGGCAGAGGCAGAGGCAGAGGCAGAGGCAGAGGCAGAGGCAGAGGCAGAGGCAGAGGCAGAGGCAGAGGCAGAGGCAGAGGCAGAGGCAGAGGCAGAGGCAGAGGCAGAGGCAGAGGCAGAGGCAGAGGCAGAGGCAGAGGCAGAGGCAGAGGCAGAGGCAGAGGCAGAGGCAGAGGCAGAGGCAGAGGCAGAGGCAGAGGCAGAGGCAGACCTGAAGCAGGAGGAGAATGTGCACAAAGAAGAAGAGGACCAAACTTATCAAATGACATTCGTGCAACACTAGTGGACCATGTTGTGAACCACGGATTGACGCTGAGGGGGGCTGGACTGAGAGTTCAGCCAAATCTTAGCAGATATACAGTGGCATCTGTCATAATGTCACTTTTCAACAGGAAAACAGGTAAAAGAAGATCTGTCTACAGTTACAGTAATCAGCCGCTTATTGTATGCACCATATCCGCACTTGTGATACCCCTTCCTGTGACATTGTACAGTAAGTTACATGTATTATTCTCTACATAGGATTGAGGGTCGGGAACGACAAGGAGGAAGGGGGCCCATATTCACGCAAGAACAAGAGAGAGAGATAATAGACATGGTTTTGGCCAATAATGCTATCAGGCTCAGAGAACTACAAGCCAACATTATCGGTGACCATGCCATTTTCAATAATGTCCATCAGGTCTCTCAGTCAACACTGGCAAGCATCCTGAAAAGACATCAGGTTCAAATGAAACAACTTTATCGAGTGCCTTTTGAACGGAATTCAGAGAGGGTCAAACGGCTGCGGCATGAGTATGTGGAGGTTTGTATTGTTCACTTTAGCACTGTGATGTTGCATACTGCACACATTACTTTTTTACATTAACTGTATACTCGATCTATCCTGAACTACACAATCTTGTCTTTCACTGTATTACAGGGAGTTTTGCAGATGGATGCTGAGGAAATCCTGCATGAATTCATATATATTGATGAGGCAGTGTTCAACCTCACAAAAGCAAGAAGGAGAGGCAGAAATATCATTGGCCACAGGGCTATAATCAATGTCCCAGGGCAACGTGGGGATAACATCACCCTTTGCGCTGCCATTTCACAGCATGGGGTTGTCCTCTGTCATGCCAAAATGGGCCTTTACAACACACCTCACATTCTCGCATTTTTGGACCGATTGCACCACGTCGTCACAGCAGGTAATGAAATGCACCAGATGCAATACACGGTCTTCTGGGACAATGTGTCATTCCACCGCTCTGCTTTGGTCCAGAACTGGTTTCAACACCATCCACAGTTGACAGTACTATATCTTCCACCATACTCTCCGTTTCTAAACCCTATCGAAGAGTTTTTCTCTGCATGGCGGTGGAAGGTTTACGATCTCCAGCCCCAGGCTCAGGTACCCCTCATTCAGGCCATGGAGGACGCCTGTGACCAAGTCGACGGCGCAGCTGTGCAAGGATGGATTCGACATTCAAGACGGTTCTTCCCGCGTTGTCTTGCTAATGACGATATTGCTTGTGATGTTGATGAAATTATCTGGCCAGATCCAGCTAGGCGAAGAGATAATGTATAGTATGTTTACTGTAGTAGTTTCTGTACAATATTGTCAGTTTTTTTCTGATTATTTTTTATGTTTGTTGTTGTTATTTACTGTAATTGTAACCTGCACTGGATACAGTATTTTACGTTTGTCTGTTTGCTGAGCTAACAGTGTTATGCACACTACTGTAGTAGCATGAAAACTGGGACATGTTTTGTTGTGATTCTCCATGTTGACATGTTGACTGATTTGGGTATATGGAGAGAAATAAATGATATTTTCCTCAGTCTGCAGCGTTGGTCTTGTGTAGTGTTTGTATAGTTGCACTTTCTCTGTTTACTTCATTTACACTACTCTAATCACTGACAATTAGACTTGCTAAAAGTGTTTTAGGTTAGCAACAGCAGTGTGTAACTGGTTCAAAAAGATTGAAGTCATATGAAATGTGGGTGTTTCGTATGGTAACAAAATATTCTTTTTATGAAGTCGTGTATAGTTTTGACAAGTGTTCCATTTTGCAAATGATCTGAAGTGTTGTGCTACTTTGGTGTAGGGTTGTGCTAATTGTGTGTAGTGTTTTGACAAACCGGGCCCTGTTTTCAAAATTGTGCTTAAACAATTGTACTGTAATAGCCTTTGACCTATTGTGGGGAGATTTTTCCTTGTTACTATCCTTGTGGGGATCCAAAATCCCCCAAAGTCCCCACAAGGATAGTAAAGAAAATTCTCCCTTATGGCAAATTTAGAATAACTTTATTTTTTTACATGTTTTTATTTCAATGTGTTTGAGTACATCTTCCCATTCTAATTCATCAAATATGGTAGCTTAAAAATGTATGAACAAATCATTTTTAGAATTATGATAACATTGTGCCATCAGTAAGAGTCGTAACACCGATGATGGTTATGCCAATTAGATATTTTAGGTAAATGAGGCCACAAATGCTCAAATCTAAGCCATTCATTCTTTAAAAATAATTTACTAAAGCATTACGATTAATGATTTTGCTCACAGTTATTTCTCTTAATAAATTGAGTAACACGGTGGTTAGCCTAGTGGTTAGAATGTTGGGCCAGTAACCAAAAGGTTGCAGGATCAAATCCCTGAGCTGACAAGGTAAAGATCTGGCGTTCTGCCCCTGAACAAGGCAGTTAACGCACTGTTCGTAGGCTGTCATTGTAAATAAGAATTTGTTCATAACTGACTTGCCTAGTTAAATAAAAATAAAAAATAACACCAAGTGACACTTTGGATTTAGACACACCAAATGATCAATGGAATCCTAAAATGTATGACACACTAAAAGGGTGTGATTAGATAATATAGACTCCTTCCCGATAACAGTTTTCCATTGGAGAGGTTTTTTTAAGTAGTGATTTTCAAGGCGGAAACACAAATTACATAAAACTGAGGGACACACATTATACTAGAAAAAATTGTATTTTGTTTTAATAGGCTTCTTTGTTTTTATTGAGGTATATAATATATTACATTCTTTTGTTCACTTTCTAGCATACAAAATAATAGATATTTTAAATCCTAAAAACATGTCACTACAACTACACGTCACAACTGGGACAAGCCAATTTGCTTACAGTAAGTCCTTTAAACAATGCATAAACACAACATTTTGCACTATGAAGGACATTATGTTTTATCATTGATTATCAGTTCAATATAAACAAAAACAAACACGGTATGATGTGTAACTATTTGTCATTTTAAAGTCTTTTTTTTTTCAAAGGTTGCAAAGGCAAGTGATGCCACTGCAATTGAAGAACGACCCGAGTACACAGACAACAGAAGATGAAAGTCACTCTTTGAAAGTACCAAGGAGGACCCCAAAGAATACAGCAGTAAGATCTAGTATAGATTTATGGTGGTGGACTGTCATATGATATGCGTTTACAGTATAGCACGTATCAGCAGTGATTCATGCTCTAAGTGATTTATCACATGGCTAGTGGTTAGTGTTGGTCAGTCACTCATATGTGTTGATAGCATGTTGGAGATGTCTTGACACTTTGACACCCCCCCCCCCCCCCCCCCCACACACACACACACACACACAATTCTGGCTGACATCTGGCTGCATGGTTGTTGAATGGAGATGTATGATAAGTCTAGAATCAATATTTATTAAACTATATTCTTTATAGCAGCAAGGTGACGTTTTAGAGTTATTCTCGCTTTAGTGATTCCTGCAAAATTCCATCCAGCAGGCTCTTGCAGCAGGTGATGCCTTATGTTAAACCATGTATGTGTGTGTTTGTGTTTGTGCGTGTCTGAATACCCCGTGTGTCCCTTTGTAAATAACCCGTGTGTGCACATGAGAAATACTGTACCTCTTTTATAGCCTAGTTATGGGGATTGCTGTTATTTTCAAAAGCCATTTTCCCCTCGTCCTCATCTGGCAACTCAATTGAACAATCTATAACTGGTGCCCCGAGATGTTCACAGAGAAAGTTATTATCTTCTTGTAGGAAGCGGTAGTGAGAATTAGGGACTTCTACCTTTTGCTATCATTAGGCACTGATTCAAATGAGCTTTACAGGAGTAGACTGAAAAACCCAGTGAGGGTAGTTCTGTCATGAACTAGATTGTTACAAAGGGTTCTTTAAAAATAAAAAATATATATATATTTCCACTTACACAAATTGCTAGGTACACCAACCGCCCTGTTCTTCTGCATGTGTGTTTTCTTTTCAAGACAATGGATGGATAAGATGAAGCAATCAACTAGACTTAAAGCCAACAACAGACTGAGTATACACTGCCATTTGAAATCACAGTGTTGTGGTGCTATCCAGCAGAGTGGAGTTTCAATTTGTCCCTCTCGGACACACATTACCGTTTCTCCTCATCTCCCTTATTGCTGCCTGGAGTGCTATGACAACATAAGTGAGAATAGATTTAATCTCTCCAAACCCTCTAATAATTTGTGCAATAGGCTCAGGGTGAAAACATGCACACAAAGGCCTAATCACGTCGAGTAGCATGTGTAAGCCTTTTTTCCACATATTCTACCTCCAGTTCTCAGAATTGTCATCAGCTAGAGAGATACGAATTTGACCCGAACAAAAAGATGACTCAGTCAGTGAGTCTGCCACTAGTGTCATCAACATCCAGTGGTGCGAGGTGGGAGGAATGAAATTGCAAACTCAAGGTGCGTGATACAACCTGTTATTATTTTTGACACAAGCCATTTACAATAGCTATGAAGGTGGCAATGGAAAATGTAATATTGATTGTATGCCCTCAAGGCTCTGCTCTCCTGACTTTCCCAGTTTCATGCCTCTCACACATGTTGTTTTCGTGATGGTGTTTTTTTCAATTCCCTCCCCTCACAAATCCTGTTTTTAGGGCTTTCTTGATGGTTTATTTGATGAGGTAATTATGTTGTTAGATTGGGGAGGGTAAGGTGGTGTTTTGGGAGGTGGAAAAATGATAGAAAGCGATAACAAAGGGAATCGAATGTGAACCACACATGATGTGACAGGTGTTGATATGTCTAACGACATTCTGTATTCCATTTAGTTTTCATTAGGGAGGTCACCAAATTATTCCCACAAAAACGTTTACCGAAAATATTCACACAACATTAAGAAACGGTTGTTTTTTAATAGTAAATCTCAATTACTTTCGGCATCATCAAGACACACTCAAAGATGAAGAACTGTGAGGAGACAGTCGACCATTAGGGCCCTGTCCCTGTCCCTGTCTACAGCGACAGACACATGCCAGACCAAAGACACACACATTAAACAGGGCCTTCAAAGGAACCACAGCCAATTGGACAAGTCTGAGAGTGGTAGACCTCAAGTGTCAGTAGTATCTGAGCGGATTGCAGGGGTTATCTGCCAATTCAGTAATTAAGGCTGTTCTCGCAGCCAACACTTCCGCCCATTTCTCAAATGAATGTGTGACCTGCACAACACCCCTCGATGTACCAAACCACTGATTGCTGCAGTTAAAAACAGTCCCTGTGAAAAGTAGCCATCTAACGGTCCCTTCCCTCTGTAACACATCATTAGGGACCTCCATGCTAATTTAGCTAGCTAGTCCAGTGAACCCGTAAAAAAATACGAGCTAAGCCCAAAAAACTCTTCAATTCAGAAGAAAAAGACTAGTCAGTTTATTTCACTGAACCTCAAGTGGTCAGAACTGTATTTCCTCCATAATAGCAATTTGTTTTATGTTTAAAGCCTGTGACTCAGACCTCTGGGAGGTATTCACTGAAGATATTAGGTATTCACGTACATTTTCTCGTATCTACGCTAGTAGATCATTAGGATTGGCAACATACTCCATTTACCTCCTCTGGGCTAGAGCATGAATACTCAGTGAATGGAACATAGCTTCCGTCATTAAAACTGTCTTGTCACCATATTCAATTGTCAGTCCCATCATCGTGATGTCACCACCTCTCTCGCCCTGGCAGTCACCTCATTCTTGCATGTACAATAAGACTGGTGGTTTCATCTGTCACCGTCATTACATTAGTGTGAGTGGGGGGAAAATCACTCATAATGAGCTCGAGATTATAGGCTTTGTGTTTTGGTTTACCAGTAAATGCATGCAATGCCAAAGGGATTTCCCACGTAAGCCTCCGCTATCAGATTACAATAACTATTGCATTATGACATGATCCACGGGGACTCAAAGCACAAGGTCAGTTGGGTTGCCGTTATGGTCTGTGACTGCTATACAGGAAGTGTACGTGAAAATGCTGGACAGGATGTTGTTTTTAGAACACCATTTTTTCCCCCACAAAGGCATGCTTAGGATGTATTTCTGTGGTATTGCGCTTACATATTGAGGGGAAATTGTTTGAATCATAACTGAATATTTTAAGTTCCTATCCTTTCATCCGGGCTGAGTTGACGTGAAGTTCAAGCCCCAGTTCTCAGTTTTCTCCACATCTTCATCAGTACCACTCCTGTCATGGATGATGTCTATTTCACCGGGGAAAAAAAGAATTGAGAATGTTCAGCTCCCGTGGAGTGGGGCCAGGAAGTTTGATGAAAACTCCTGTGAAAGGCAGTGAAAGTAGAGAAGATCAAATCAGTCGGCTCCATCGGCCCTCGTAAAGGCTGATCCCCTCAGAGAGTGCTCAGGGCTCACTGATCACAAAATCTTCCCGTAAAAACTGCAGGAGTCTGTGCAGAAAAAGACCTGCCTCTCTCTCTCTCAAGTGAAGGAGTTGAGTTGAAGTGGGGAGAGTAGAGAAAATAAGGGTTTATCAAATGCACAGGCTGAATGTGGGCATCAGTAGTCAAGTCTATAGAACTGAGTTGAGGGGTGGGGTAAGCAGTGCTGGGGGATAAGTAGCTGCTCTATATGGCCTGGGTGCAACCACACACCCTTTCCTCCTAAGGACCTAGTCCCTTGATGGTTTTACTAGGGGCCCCTGTGGTCCCTCTTAGAACTGGTAGAGAAGTGTGTGTGTGTGTGTGTGTGTGTGTGTGTGTGTGTGTGTGTGTGTGTGTGTGTGTGTGTGTGTGTGTGTGTGTGTGTGTGTGTGTGTGTGTGTGTGTACTGCTAACACCCACTGCGTATAATTTACCTATGGTTCATCTGTTAACCCCCAGAGCTGTATGTCTCTCAAGGGAACAAATTAGCTACCTGAATAGTTTACACTTATTGACGGTGCTAAACAATCATTGACTGTGTGAAAAATTCATATCTATTTTCACTTGTGTTGTTAAATAAATGATGTAGCAAAATCCATAGTGTTGGATAGTGCTGTAGCAGCAAAACCATAGTGTTGGATTATGCTACCTGAGGTGGGTGTCTGAATTGGAATGACTAATTTACAGCTACTCCTTCCGTGTGATGTGGTGTGGGTTTGTTACAGAATTTTGTTATGTTCCAGAGGTAATTCCCTCCAAAACGGCTGACAGTGAAATAAAAACCTGGCCACACAATATAGCATTCACCTAGTGCTAAAGCTGCTTATCAGAAAGTAGGTTTGAGTGGGGAAAATGATTAAATAAATGAATAATATAAGGTTGTATACATTACCCCACTACAGTGTGTAGAGTATGAATGCATGGAATAAATATGTCTTTGGTTTATGAAGTGTGAAATGTACCAATGCAGAGGCTCTGTTGTCGTTGCTGTTGATCATTGCTTAGGTGACTCCACTGTTAAACTCCACATCCCAGCATTATGCAAGCCCAATTTATTGGCCCTCTGAAATGTTAGCGTTTTCACCAATTAAAATACTCTAGTTGTAGGTAATCCTGATATACTGTTGTTTACCCCAGAAAGAGAGCTTGAGTTTAGAACAGACTCATACCGAATACAATTTATCAGAGAGAAAGGAATAATGACTAAGATATTAGAGGTCTGCCTTGCATATTATATATATATAGATACATTTTTCTGCTATTGTCCAAAATAAGCAATTCATTCATAACCTCAAGATTACTGATGACCCATCAATCCCAGATGCTCATAAAGTCAACAAAACAAAACCATTCTTCATTATCTGGTTTGTAGACTGGCTTCATACAGTCTTTGTCACCACTGGGATTGTGTGTTGCTACTACCAGGCAGTGAAACATCACTTGAATAATTAATGAGAGAGACTGTATGGTACAGTACATGCAAACAGTTAGTGTGTTATATGTCTACTGTATGTATCTACTACAATATTTCCTTGTCATTGTGATTTTATGTCTGGTAACATTCACTAGCTCTTCATGCATTTTCAGACTTGATATACACATAGTGAACTGGGATTCTCTGTATCTAACCCTATTACGGGGGCTGAGTCACTGGCTTACTGGTGCTCTTCCATGCCGTCCATAGGAGGGGTGCGTCACTTGAGTGGGTTGAGTCTCTGACGTGATCTTCTTGTCCGGGTTGGCGCCCCCCTCGGGTTCGTGCCGTGGGGGAGATCTTTGTGGGCTGTACTCGGCCTTGTCTCAGGGTAGTAAGTTGGTGGTTGAAGATATCCCTCTAGTGGTGTGGGGGCTGTGCTTTGGCAAAGTGGGTGGGGTTATATCCTGCCTGGTTGGCCCTGTCTGGGGGTATAGTCGGACTGTGCCACAGTGTCTCCCGACTCCTCCTGTCTCAGACTCCAGTAATTGTTCTGAAATAGTTTATGTGTCGGGGGGCTAGGGTCAGTCTGTTATATCTGGAGTATTTCTCCTCTCTTATCCGGTGTCCTGTGTGAATTTAAGTAGGCTCCCTCTAATTCTCTCTCTCTCTACCTCTCCTTCTCTCTCTCTCTCTCTTTCTCTTTCTATTCTCTCTGAGGACCTGAGCCCTAGAACCATGCCCCAGGACTCTCTGGCCTGATGACTCCTTGCTGTTCCCAGTCCACCTGGTTGTGCTGATGCTCGCAGCGGTTTCGACCCTCTCTCTCTACCGCACCTGCTGTCTCTAACTCTGAATGATCGGCTATGAAAAGCCAACTGACATTTACTCCTGAGGTGCTGACCTGTTGCACCTTCTACAACCACTGTGATTATTATTATCTGACCCTGCTGGTCATCTATGAATATTTGAACATCTTGGCCTTGTACTGTTAACATCTCAACCCGGCACAGCCAGAAGAGGACTGGCCACCCGCCAGAGCCTGGTTCTTCTCTAGATTTCTTCCTAGGTTCCTGCCTTTCTAGGGAGTTTTTCTAGCCACCGTGCTTTTACATCTGCATTGCTTGCTGTTTGGGGTTTTAGGCTGGGTTTCTGTATAGCACTTTGTGACATCGGCTGATGTAAAAAGGACTTTATAAATACATTTGATTGATTGATTGATTGAAGTTTAGGGGGCGGGATTCTCTATATCCTAATGAGATCCTAATACAGCCCCTAGCTGTGTTAAGGTAGGCGTAAGCTGGTGAATCCTAAATTGACATTGTCACGCACAAATAGAGAAGGATTATTCTTGGATGTAGCTCATTCTTGAGATCTACTGCTTGTTTTTTTTTCAGTGACTGAAACACAACATCCTCCCTCAAACTGTTTCTTTGGATTCTCCTCTGTCTGGAACCTTTGGATTAGTTGGATCTTTTCTTTTCTACATTTTCCTCTACAGTGTATTCCTACGCAGGCTGAAGAAACATTAAAAGCATGTACATAGTTGGATCTCATGCCTCTGTTTTCTGTCGACCTTCCTTGGCAACCATTTGTCCAGTTGCGCTCAGGCATTAAGAGCGATTTGACTAAAGGGCAGGACCCTCGGCCAATTGATTGTCTACGTTGCGTAGGCTCAAGTAACATCAATGGTGGCCTTTGACCCTCCAGGTCCACTCTGGCTCTGGCCCTGCAGCTGTGGCGTCTGCAGCCCAGAGCTGGCATTCCACCCCTGCAGGACAGTGGAACCATTAGCCTTCACTGTAAATAATGGGAAAGGGAAAGGGGGATACCGAGTCAGTTGTACAACTGAATGCCTTCAAATGTGTCTTCCGCATTTAACCCAACCCCTCTGAATCAGAGAGGTGCTGGGGGCTGCCTTAATCGACATCCACGACTTCGGCGCCCAGGGAACAGTGGGTTAACGCAATGCCATTAGGGTGATTCCTCACAAAACTGTGTAACGCATAGAAGGGTCCTTTGGAGGAAGGATTATTTACATATTTGGCATTTGTTTCTGTAAGCACAATTGAGAATTCATTGAGGTTGGATATTTGTGACATTATGGAATTACTCAGGCCTCCTTTAATTAATACTCCATAATGTTTCATCTGTAGGTGCTACAGAGCAAAATGTGGTGTCATATGAAGTTTTACTGCTTGTTCTGTAACGTGAGTAGTATTTTGATTTCAATAACACATGACTTACATACATGTATTAATATATACGCTCGTAGAGTAAATTATGTTCAACAATATGTTCAAAAATGAAATCCATATTTTTCTTTCAAGCGCAAATCATTTTGCGATTCCCTCCGGATATCATACATGATGTGGAAGGATATAGACTCATTAGATATCCTGAGATAGGCCTACGTGGACATTTTATTTTCTCTATACGATAACAAATACTGAAAGTAGGCCTACATATTATATTTTCTCAGCACATACAATGCATATGCTCTTGACTGAGGTCCAAATCAGCATCTTGATAAAAGGTCAAATCATTTGGGCTCTGGACATTGATCATGAGTCGGATGTAGCCCATTTTTCATCAGACATGAGGATGAATATATCATATCGTGTAAGGATTTCTATGGAAATTATGCTTTTAGAAAAAAATATGGATACATGAATGATCTGGTAATTACTACAGATATGATACATTTCTGAAAACATGTGGATTCGTTCATGCCTAAGTATAAAGGCTTAGATATGTCAGTATGTTGACAGCATTTGCACGCTCCCTCAAAACATGAGACATCTGTGGCATTGTGTTGTGTAACAAAACGACACATTTTAGAGTGGCCTTTTACTGTCCCCAGCACAAGGTGCACCTGTGTAATGATCATGCTGTTTGTGTAACCTTTATTTAAATAGGCAAGTCAGTTAAGAACAAATTCTTATTTACAATGATGGCCTACCATGGTACAGTGGGTTGACTGCCTTGTTCAGGTGCAGAACGACAGATTTTGACCTTGTCTGCTCCTATATACATATTTATTACTTTTTTTAGGCACTAAACTACTTCCATATATACTTCCCTTTCTTTTTTTTACTGGTACCGGCCTACCTTCAGGCGAGTGTTGTGAGGCTTTTGGCTGTCGTAGAGCAAAACATAGAACACCATAGTTTTTATGGGAGTCTCATCTTTCCATAAAGTGGACATAATAGTTTGTAGGCCAAACCGTTCGGACGCTACAGACGTTTTTGTGAGAAGACCGATTTTCTCATGACTCATAGTTTGGCAAACACCGCTGTAGCTCTGCCACCTTTCACTGCGGATATCTCTAACTTAATTAAACAGACAGATGTTTATAAGGGTTTTTGTATTATGCATGGAGGAGCTGAGCCGTCACTGGCCAATCACCTCAACCCCAGAGCAGCGTCACAGACCAGCACTTCTCTCCCTGGGAAGACGGAGCACTTTTCCGCCTCCATCTTCCAGAAGGTCTACGTGTCTGCCTCACTTTGAGTACGGCCTTAAATGTAACATCCCTACTGTTGGCAAACTAGGCCGATTTTCTGCTGGAGATGGACAATCTCCTAGCCACTGGTACAGCCAACCAGAACCTACGGGAGGAGATGTGTGTCATTTCAGATCTCAGTCTCCATGCCTCCAGAGGCTCCATTCAAGGCTTTGGGCATACCATGAGCCTTGATTTGGTGGGTATAGAGCCTTGTGGCTCAACTTGTCCAGCTTATCAGACAAGGAAAAGGCAGATTTCCTCGATGCTTCTACTGGAACTGTATGGGCTTTTTTGCCGCTGCCATGCCACAGAGGGCGCTTTGGCACCACCGGTAAACGAGAGTCATCCAACTTGTGGGCAACTCGAAGCAAGACAAAAGGGGCTTCACAAAGGAGTACAGACTGCAGTTCACTATGAAGCCACCCATGTTCAACAGAGTTCTGGTGTCAATAGCGAGCAGGAAATCTCCTTTCTACTAAAATCAAATCAAATTTTATTTGTCACATATATGTGTTTAGCAGATGTTATTGCGGGTGTAACGAAATGCTTGTTAAGCAAAGGGGCTATCAAAGTAATACGAGTGACAGAGAGCCCTCTCGGCTTCTTTTTGGCGCCACCTTTGCCGGTTTAGATTATTAGAGGACATAGAATGACCAGTGGAGGACAGAGATACAATTTACGATTTTAATACCACACTCAAGACAACCACAAACAGGGCATTGAAACCGAAAGTAATGGTGCAAGTGAATAGAGGTTTTATTGTCAAAGACACACTGACACCAGTTGGGAATGTCCAGAGACAGGATTGCCCACGTGCAAAGGGTCCAGATGTGAGTTGAGGTGGTGGATAGGAGTTTATAGAAGTTGTCTCAACATGCCCTCCTGGAAACAAACAAAGAGTTAGGAGCCATAGTTGGATTCTGCTACTCCCAGGTAGAGCCTCTGACAATGGAAAGCCCATCCCCCTTAGCACCTTGCTCTCTGCAAAGTAAAAATGTGTCCCAGAGTGGAGGCTAATTAGGGATTTTCTACACTTGGTACTTCCTGCTTCACAAAAAGGGTGTGGATGCGTCCCATTCTGGGCCTACAGGTCCGTAACAGCTTTCGGAGAAAGTTCATGTTCCGTATGCTTACGCTCAATGTGCTGTCTCGCTGTATCAAGGTGACTGGTTCACTTCAGTCAACCGGCAAGAGACTTCTTTTCACGTACGTTTTCTGCCAGCACACAGGAGGTTACTCAGGTTTGCCTTTCAAGGCACAGGTTACGAATACCTCGCCATCTGCCTACATAGACGATTACCTGCCTTGTTCCCCAACACAGGAGCAAGCGGAACAAAACATGTGTTAAGGTTCAAGATCAACAAAAAAATGAGCTGTTTGGTGGTTTCTCTTTCTCATTGGGCTTCATTATCAGACAGCCGCATCACGTCATTCCGACAGTGCCTCCCCCTGTTCAACAGGGGGCACTCAGTCAATCTCAGAACCTTTCTCTGAGTGCTAGGGTTGACAGCGTCCATCATCTTAGCTGTACTGCTAGGACTACTGAAAATGAGAGACTTCCAACGTTGGGTACATTGGGTATCTGCCGTTGTCCATGACGGAACCTCAATTGAATGATAACGGTGATCACAGATGGTCTGTCAATGGAAGAGCTCTTTGATCTTCATTTCAGGCACTCTATTTATGGGTAGTGACATTGAGGAAGGCGGTGACGACAGATGTGTCACTCACAGGGTGGGGCGCAGTTCACGAGGGAAGAGCAGTAAAAAGATTGTTGGCCCCACAACTCCGAGACACTCATATAAATTACCCCGAAGGCTGATTTAATTCTCTTATATCCTGGTCAGGACAGAAAATACAACTGTGGTGTCATACACCAACTGCCAGAGTGGCACTCGCTCCCTGTATCTACACAGACTAAGTATCAAGATTATTCTGTGGAGCAGAGCACACCTCCTCTCATTTTGCGCTACTCATGTCACGTGCATACTGAATGTCGTAGCAGACTTGAGGTGGTTACCCCGATCTGGGAGAAATACAGTCTAACCACCGTAGATCTCTTCACATCGCACAAAGACGATGCGAAGAGGGCCAGGGTCCGTTGCCAGGGTCCGCTGTCCGTTGTTCTTTGTGATAAGAAGAGAATCACCACTGTGGTTGGATGCGCTGGCACCTCCTTGGCCAAGTGTGGTGCTCTACACTTTCCCTCCTCTATATGTGATACCCCCCACTCTGGACAGAATGAGGGAACAAGTCTTACCCTTCAATACGGTTCCCCTTGATGGCCAGGGAGGCTCTGGTTAGCGGAGACCATTCTCCTGCTTTACAATGAGCCCTGGCATCTACAGGGATCTTTTGACCCAAGCGAACAGAGAGATTTTCCACCTACACCCAGAAACCCTGGCCCTCTGGGTTTGCCATGCAACAGGCTTGTCACTCAGAGTCATTGTGACTATCCAGAGTGCAAGAACCCCTTGTACACAGTCACTATATGGAAACAGGTGGTGCATTTTTGAGATGTGGTCTGACCAAAAACAGATAATTCCTTACCAATGTTCTGTATCTGAGGTTTTATGCAGCACCTTTTGGACAGACAGAAGACATTCTCCACTGTTAAAGTCTATTCTCGGGCTGTCATATAGGCTTCGACAACAACACAGTAGGGAAACACCCTCTGTTATGTGGTTTTACGAAGGGAGCGCATCGCTTACTCCCAGTTTCCAAGCCTTTAGCCTTGAAGCTAATTCGCAGCAGCCTTTCGAGCTGTTGGAAGCTTGGATATAAATATATTTTCATCAAAACAGCTTTAATGATTGCCTTTACATCTACGAAGTGAGTGAGTGAGCTGCACGCATTGTCAGCCCACCATTCGTGCTACATTTTGCCCCGGGTTATCCAACCAACCCTGCCTTTATGCCTAAGGTGAGCTGCGATTACAATTGCCTCACCTTAAAGCTTGTGGCTTTCCACCCGCTGCCCTTCACTTCTATAGAAGAAAAACCTCTCAACCGTTTATGTCCATGCGTGCTTTGTACATCTACTTGGATAGAATGAAAGCCTGGCCAAACAGTGACCAACTTCTCGTGTCTTGGGCACCCCCCCCCCTGCAAGGGTGGGCCCCTCTCTCGTCAACGTCTATTGCATTGGATAGTGGAGGCTATTATATTGGCTTATAATAGAGCGTGTAGCCCTAAAACACGGAAATGAGTTACCTCTGGATCGTTCAGCCATTCCTATGGGGGAAATTAATGGGGAATGAATGTGGTTTTGTGATGAACACTGAAAATCAGCTCTGAGGTCAACTCAGACTTAGGAGATCTTATACGTTTTGTTCTGTGATACAATATTGGTCAGATAACATGGCCCTTTATGAATTATGAAGCCTTTATGTGCATGTTCTATTACAGAAAGGCTTTAAAATACCCCAAAAAGTGATGTTAGCTGACGAAGATTATCTCATAGAACAAATCTCTTCCAAAAACCTTATTCATTTCGCCTTAGACTTTTGCAAACGAGCCATGGCGGAGTTAGTGCCTACAAAAATACGCAATTACTATTGCTCTTTATAGCAAGGGTTTACATCCCCCAGGAGGCCTGAGGGCTCATTCCACCAGAGGTATGGCTACCTCATGGGCACTGTTCAAAGGCATCTCTTCGCAAGAGATTTGCGATGCGTCATGTTGGGCCAACCGTAATACATTTCTGAGGTTTTACCGACTGGATGTCACAGCACCTTATTTAGCGCACACTGGTGAAACGACTATGAGAAATATCCCTTAGGGTTACTTGCCTAACCCCGGTTCTGTGAGAATATGAATGGGATGTCTCACAACATTTCCCTTCTTGCAAGAGCGCAAGGATGAGAGGCATGCTTAATAATGACCAGAGGAGAGTGTCACCTTATAAGGAGGGGAGGAGCTCACCTCATTTGCCACTCGACCTGTCTGTCTCCAACAGACGTTGTGTGATTGGAGAATGTTTCTTTGGGACCATCAGGCGATGTCCTGCCAACTGATACACAGACATGTTTTTACAATGTTCCCATGAAACATTTATGGAACATGGGAACCATGTTCTGTGTATGTTTGGTAGGATGTTGATGGAATATTCTCCTGACCCTTGAATGTTCTTGTAACATTCCCCTGAAATGTGTCTATAACATTAATATTGAATACTCTAAGAACATGGTAACCACGTTATGGGTAAGTTCTATGTGACATTAACATACATGTCTCCGGACGTGAGAGTACAGCTTACCCCCTGGAGATACGGACCTCCAGTTCTATAGGCCTTCACTCACTGGCCCGGGTCAACACCCCTCTCTCTGGGCATGACTTACAGCCGGGGACACCCCCACCTCCACAACCTTGCACACCAGGCGAACCAGGGCACCCACACTTAATAGAATGGTCTCTTGGATAGAGTCCTTGCACTTCACTGGAACATTCCTATGAAAACATTACCTAATGAGACTCTTTAGGGAACGTTCTCTAAGTTTGTTGTTAGCTGGGATCATTCACGGTGCATTTACAAGAGTGATGATTCCTTGAGTCAGGAAAAAAGACTTACGATCTGTGTAGTTGCAGAATGTAATGGGTTTTTAATGGCTTTGATGGTTAAAACACATGTTAGAACAAAGCGTCTGCTGCAGGTTCAGGCTTGGTCAGTGTGGCCACGGCACATATGGCACTTCTCTCTCCCATGTTTCCTGCAGCTCATTTTCCATGTAGACATGGGCTGAATCCCAATACTTTTACATGGCTCCCTTGTCCTTGTCTCCTTTCCTTGCTTTCCTTCCTCTGCTCTGGAGATCATTATCAAGAGTTCGGCTATCTCTGGCTGTATCCTAATATGTTTGTATGGTTCACTTTTCCCTCATCTCCTTTCCTTGCTTCCCTTCCTTCCTTTCTTTTTTCCTTGTTAGGTGAAAGGGACTTGACAGGTGTCTATGACAATGTTTCGCCCATTGAGTAATTTGAGATCATTGGGTGTGAAAGAAAATGTAGGGAAAGAAGTTGAGGAAGTGAAGTCTACATGGACGATGTAGTCTAGTGTCTGCTGCTCGTCTCGCTCAGACTCAGTGTCTAAGATTGATTCTCTGTTCCTCTGCAATTGCGGTTGTGCTGCCATGCGTTTGTGAGTGTCTGAGCGTGCATGTGCCCGTGCATGTCTGTGGGTGTGTGAGCGGGCCCGGGAGAGCAGGACTGTGAAAGGCTCTGATGCATCCTGGGCATCCTCAGCTCCGCAAGGCTCAGGATGAAGACGTCGCCGGCTTGCTCACTCTGAACTCCCTGCCAGTTTGTCTCTCCCCGGTTCCCCCAAGAGGACAGGCAGTACTAACCAACCTTCCCTCTCCCCTTCCACCCTCCTTTCCTATCCCTATACCTTCTAAGGCAAGACATGCTCACTCTGAGAGAGAAAGCACCAGGCAGTAGGCCTGACTTGGAACAAATGAGAACTCAATGTCCGCAGTTTGTTTTTGTCTGCTAGTGCAAGATGGCTGTCAGAGGTTGCTGTCTTAGGGAATGGTGAGGGATGGCGTTGGGGCCCGGTATGCCTTTCATCTCAAGACTAATGAAAATGGTTAACGTTGTTTTTGTCTGGAGGTTTTTAGATAGCCATGTCAAACAGGATTTTTCTGGTGGAAGGGCATGTTTTAGGTACCTTGCAACATGTAGGCTAGACCGCACAGGCGGCAAATCAGTGAGCGCACGTGGCAGAAGGTTGTTGTGTTAGTGGCAAGATGCATAGCCGCTTTGGCCAGCTTATCTCTGCTCATTCACCTACAAAGTAAATAGCTCAGCGCTAGACTTAATGTACACACACAGTAACAGGCAGGGGAATAGTACCACCACCACTTCTGTCAACTATTTAATGTAAGAGAGAGAGAGAGCGGTCCTTGTGGCAATTAACCCTGTAATGGGGACATGCTTTTTAACCCTAAAAACATTATATTAAATGTAGGTCAGCCCATTGTACCCCAGTAATTCAGGGGTGTGGTCAGTGAGGTGAAACGTTCAGAATGTTGCAGGTAGAAAGAACTGTAACTGAATAGAGCTGACATGATTCCCCATTCTACCGAACAGACAATCATATCTGTTCTACACAGTTTTATCTGGACGTTCTATAACGTTACACCCTCCTGAACACATTCCTGTTTTCAAAAAAGGCCCCTCTGTTATTTTTTATCTGCCTTTGACTATAGGACTGCTACAGCTGTTGTGGTTGGTACACGACTTTTGGCACCGAGTTTGTCTCTCTAAGTTTGACTTTGCCGCTGGCGATCCCCAGCCATGAAAGCGAACGCACCTGTGATAAATACCGCCTGCTATTATCACTCAATGAATCAATTAATTAAGTCTTCCCCTAAAACATTTATGCCATTCGTTGTCTCAGCAATCCCAGAGCGGGGAGATGGATTGCAGGTGCTTCCTGTGGACAGAAAAAAACGACTGATTAAAGAGGACAGCAGTGGGTTCCTCTCTTCCTCTCCTCCGCCCTGCATCCCTTCTTTTTCACCTCTTATGGAGGATCCCTCCCCTCAACGGTCATGAACTTAAAGATGCCACACTGGGGCATTCCCATGTTATGTAGCATCCAGCTGGTGTGAGACATCGGTGTGGGTGCCGTGAAAAAACAAATAGCTCATGCAAAGTTATTTCTCGGCCGAGGGGAGTGGAGAGACAGCTGATGGAGACGTGTCCAAACAGTCGCGCCTGGGCAGGGCATTCTGCCTCCTCATAACACACACACACACACACACACACACACACACACACACACACACACACACACACACACACACACACACACACACACACACACACACACACACACACACACACACACACACACACACACACACAGAGTCAGGCATTCACATACAGACACACAGATCATCTCTGGCAGGGTGTAGGGGTTACATTCCGCCCTCTCTGCCAGCATGCCAAGGCTCTCAGGCATAAAACACACACACACACACACACACACACACACGTATATATCCCACACCCATACAAAAACAGGAAGGCTTGATTAAAAAGCCTATGTGTGGTTGACAAATGGCACAGTGTTCATATTTTGCCGCTGGCGTGGCGATGGTAATGCGTCCGTAATTGTCCTGTGCGCTCAACGCTCACTTCCAATTAGCATCCAGAACAAGCTGTGCAGCTGGGTGCCGACGCCTCTGGAACCTCCAAACCTCCATACAGCACAGTCTGAACCAGAGGGGACTTCAGCATGTAAATCTTGGTGGGGCAAACTAAAAAACGATTTTGTCGATGCATGCCAGCAAAGCCACTACACTACACAACACAACACTAAACAATACATATATTGCACTGTAACAGTGACAAACAGTGCCCACAAACTGTTAGGGCCTACATAAAGCAAATCCAACAGCAGTCCCAATGCCTTACCACTGCTACACCTGGCTATCAGCGGAGCCTTGTCTGGCAGCGAAACAGTTCATTCAGCCACATTTACTGCCTTTTAAAAAACATGGCTGACATGGCTGCCTTGTTTAAACAAATGTGGTTTCTACTGACAATTGAGATGTAAGGACAATGGCATAAGGGGAAGACAAGCGGATAAGAGGCAATCCGTAATTTCGATGAAGATATTAATGAGCGAGCTAGGACGGACGTAGTCAATATAACTACAGTACCAGTCAAAAGTTTGGACACACCTACTCATTCAAGGGTTTTTCTTTATTTTTACTGTTTTCTGCATTATAGAATAATAGTGAAGACATCAAAGTAGCCACCCTTTGCCTTGATGACAGCTTTGCACACTTGGTATTCTCTCAGCCAGCTTCACCTGGAATGCTTTTACAACAGTCTTGAAGGAGTTACCACATATGCTGAGCACTTGTTGGCTGCTTTTCCTTCACTCTGAGATCCAACTCATTCCAAACCATCTCAATTGGGTTAAGGTCGGGTAATTGTGGAGGCCAGGTCGTCTGATGCAGTACTCCATCACTCTCCTTCTTGGTCAAATATCCCATACACAGCGTGGCGGTGTGTTGGGTCATTATCCTGTTCAAAAACAAATGCTAGTCCCACTAATCGCAAACCAGATGGGACAGCAGATTGCGGCAGAATGCTGTGGTAGCCATGCTGGTTAAGTGTGCCTTGAATTCTAAATAAATCACAGACAGTGTCTCCAGCAAAGCACCCCCACACCTCCTCCTCTATGCTTCATGGTGGGAACTACACATACGGAGATCATCCGTTCCCCCTAATCTGCGTCTCACAAAGACACGGCGGTTGGAACCAAAAATCAAAAATTTGGACTCATCCGACCAAAGGACAGATTTCCACCGGTCTAATGTCCATTGCTCCTGTTTCTTGGCCCAAGGAAGTCTCTTCTTCTTATTGGTGTCCTTTAGTAGTGGTTTCTTGCAGCAATTCGACCATGAAAGCCTGATTCACGCAGTCTCCTCCGAACAGTTGATGTTGAGATGTGTCTGTTACTTGAACTCTGTGAAGCATTTATTTGGGCTGGAATTTCTGAGGCTGGTAAATCTAATGAGCTTATCCTCTGCAGCAGAGGTAACTCTGGGTCTTCCTTTCCTATGGCGATCCTCATGAGAGCCAATTTCATCATAGCGCTTGATGGTTTTTGTGACTGCACTTGAAGAAACTTTCAAAGTCCAGATTGACTGACCTTCATGTCCTAAAGTTATGATGGACTGTCATTTCTCTTTGTTTATTTGAGCTGTTCTTTCCGCAATATTGACTTGGTCTATCACCAAATAGGGCTATCTTCTGTATACCACCACTACCTTGTCAGAACACAACTGATTTGCTCAAATGCGTTGAGGAGGAAAGAAATTCCAAAAAGCTACTTTTGACAAGGCACACCTGTTAATTGAAATGCATTCCAGGTCACTACCTCATTAAGCTGGTTGAGAGAATGCCAAGAGTGCGCAAAACTGTCATCAAGTCAAAGGGTGGCTACTTTGAAGGATATCAAATATAACATATATGTTAGTCACCACCTGGATTCGGTCTTATGTAGCAAAATTTGAAACTGGGTTTTTAACATTGGATAAAAGTACAGACTCAGAGCTACAAAGTGGTAATTCTGCTTTGAAAGTTGATTCACTTGTAAACTTACTTTTGAGAAAAGGGCCTTTGAATGTTTTGGTACCTACTGGAGAGCTCTCCTTTGTCTAAACCCATTCAGCATTTGTCATACCCTCTTAACCCTCCTGTTGGGGGAGATACAAAGACAACTGGAAGGAGGTAGAACGGACAGATGTCCAAGCATACATGGGTCTCTTGATTTTGGCTGGTGTGTACAGATCCATAAACAAATCTACCACCAGTTTATGGGATACAGAGTCTGGTCGGGCAATTTTTCATGCTACTATGTCACTCCAGACATTTCATGTGTTGTCACGGGTGATTCCCTTCGACAACCGTGATACAAGACCAGGCCGCAGTCAACAAGACAAGCTGGCAGCGATCAGAGATGTTTGGCACAAGTGGGTGGAGCGCCTGCCACTCATCTATAACCCAAGTCCAGACATCACAGTGGATGAGCGTCTGGTCACTTTTAGGGGACGCTGCCCATTCAAACAGTATATGCCAAGCAAACTGTCTAAATATGGAGTAAAGATGTGGGCAGCATGTGATGCCAGTAAAAGTTATGCCTGGAACATGCAGGTTTACACCGGGAAACCTGCTGACGGTATTCCCGAAAGGAACCAGGGGAAGCGGATGGTCCTGGAAATGACTGCAGGTCGCCATGGTCACAACATAACATGTGACAATTTATTCACCTCATATGCTCTTGGTCAGGAGCTGCTCCAAACAAAATGACCACGGTGGGGACGGTCAGAAGGAACAAGCCTGAGTTGCCTCCTGCCTTACTCACTACCAAGGACAGGGATCGTTTTTCCTCTGAATTTGCCTTCAACGATACACACACTGTTGTGTCCTACTGCCCGAAGAAAAAGAAGAATGTGCTCCTGATGACAACTCTGCACAGGGATGCCGCTGTGAGTACCAGGGAGGACAAGAAGCCCAACGCTGTCCTGGATTACAACAGGAACAAAGAGGGAGTACCAGGGAGGACAAGAAGCCCAACGCTGTCCTGGATTACAACAGGAACAAAGGGGGAGTACCAGGGAGGACAAGATGCCCAACGCTGTCCTGGATTACAACAGGAACAAAGGGGGAGTACCAGGGAGGACAAGATGCCCAACGCTGTCCTGGATTACAACAGGAACAAAGAGGGAGTACCAGGGAGGACAAGAAGCCCAACGCTCTCCTGGATTACAACAGGAACAAAGGGGGAGTTGACAGCCTTGATAAGGTATGTTACTATTTATCTTTCAAGTCTCATGTACTTTTTTTTTCTATGACCAGATTGTTTTATCTGCACCATAAAAACAAGACATGTTGTTGTTTAGTGAAATACTCATTGAATTTGTGAACAATATGGAGTCAATTCTATTCACTTGAATATGTGAATATGTTTTAGATGTGATAAATTAAAACAATGCTTTGATGCAATTCTTTACATGTTACTTTGCAAGACATGAAGTATCACTTGTATGTACTCATTATTTTATTCACTGATTGTTGCACTTTTGCAGGTTACTGGCACAAACTCTTGTAAGAGGATGACGGCACGTTGGCCATTGGTGGTGTTCTTCAACATCCTAGATATGTCGGCCTACAACGCGTTTGTGGTGTGGATGGAGGTGAATCCAGGCTGGAAGCAGGGGAAATTCTTCAAGACTAGAAGAGTTGGGGAAAGCCATGGTGACACCCCTCATTCAAAGGCGCCAACACCTTCCTCCAACACCATCCTCTGCTGGATTGGTGAGAGATTAACAAGGGCCAGAAGCAAGATCTACGGCCGCCAGAAACATAAGAGACAAAAGGAAGAGGTGTAATCTGTGTTCACCAAGAGATGTCAAAACGAGCATTACGTGCCATAAATGCAGTGCAATTACGGGGTGGCAAGTAGCCTTGTGGTAGAGCATTGGGCCAGTAACCAAAAGGTTGCTAGATCGAATCCCCCGAGATGACAAGGTAAAAATCTGTTGTTCTACCCCTGAACAAGGCAGTTAGCCCACTGTTCCTAGGCCGTCATTGTAAATAAGAATTTGTTCTTAACTGACTTGCCTAGTTAAATGAAGGTAAAACTCAAAAATATATTTGCAAGCCACATGCAACAACCACCACGTACTGTCTAACATGTACATCAGAACACACAAAATGTGATTGACAGATTGCAAACATTTTAATGTTATTGTTAGTAATACTGTTATTGTTACTGTTGTTCTTTAATGTGTTCAGACATTAATTTTGTAATATGGTAAAGTTTTCATGTATAGTTTTGGGCCTATGTCCTTTCTTTACTACTAAAATCATACCGGTCAGTTTTGACTGGGTGCACAACAGATGTTATTTTGTGACAATATTTAAACATTTGAAATGGTTTCAAAGCAAATGTCCTTGTTAAACTTTGACACCAAGTAGTCTGTCATAAATAGCACAATATTTTCCGTCTGAGTATTTGTTATAGTCAAAATAATCCATACATTATGCTTTTTTTTTTTACTCAAAAGCAAGTTTGTTTGAGCTCAGGTCAATGAGGCTTACAGGCCATAAATAGCAAATAGAAGTTCAAATCTTGTAATGTTCACAAGAACTTAAGTTGATAAGAAGATTTAACACAACATTAGGTGATAATATATGTATTATGGATTTATAATCAGCTATAATGGGACGGTCATTTTGGACCGGGAGCCAGCCACACCCATCTCTTTAAGGATTCACATGAGGTCATGTGCTCAACAGTGAGTAGTGTAGTAAAGATTAAGACTAAACGTGGTAGTAGACTACAATAAGGAAAAATTCCAGCTAAACAGAAAGTTTCCAGATCAACATATTTTATAAATATTAGATGACGCTTACCCAGATACACTTGTCTAAATTAATGGATCATGTGAAAGAAGTGCTATAACCCCCAGCCACATCCAGTGGTGGAAAAAGTACAAAATTGTCATACTTGAGTATAAGTATAAATCATTTAAAATTCCTTATATTAAACCAGACGGCACAATGTTTTCTTAAAGATTTTGTTATTGACGGATAGCCAGGGGCACACTCCAACACTCAGACAGAATTTACAAATTAAGCATTTGTGTTTAGTGAGTCTGCCAGATCAGATGCAGTTGGGATGTTCTCTTGATAAGTTAGACTTGACTTATACTTAAAACGAATCATCCAGCGATCATACACTGTTTACCAGGTGGCAGGGCTGCCAACGTTAAGGCTAATCTGAAGATGGTGCTGGCTAATGCTAAAACTGGCGAGTGTAGAGAGTATAGAGATATTGTTATCCATGTCGACACCAACGATGTTTGGATGAAACTGTCAGAGGTCACCAAGCGCAACATAGCTTCAGCGTGTAAATCAGCTAGAAAGATGTGTCGGCATCAAGTAGATGTAGATAATTGGCCTTCTTTCTGGGACTCACCCACAAACAGGACCAAGCCTGGCCTGTTGAGGAGTGACGGACTCCATCCTACCTGGAGGGGTGCTCTCATCATCTACGAACATAGACAGGGCTCTAACTCCCCTAGCTCCACAATTAAATAGGGTACAGGCCAGGCAGCAGGCTGTTAGCCAGCCTGTCAGCTTAGTGGAGTCTGTCACTAGCACAGTCAGTGTAGTCAGCTCAGCTATCCCCATTGAGACTGTGTCTGTGCCTCGACCTAGGTTGGGCAAAACTAAACATGGCGGTGTTCGCCTTAGCAATCTCACTGGAATAAAGACCTCCTCCATTCCTGCCTTTATTGAAAGAGATCGTGATACCTCACATCTCAAAATAGGGCTACTTAATGTGAGAGGCAGTTATGGTCAATGAACTAATCACTGATCATTATCTTGATGTGATTGGCCTGACTGAAACATGGCTTAAGCCTGATGAATTTACTGTGTTAAATGAGGCCTCACCTCCTGGTTACACTAGTGACCATATCCCCTGTGCATCCCGCAAAGGTGGAGGTGTTGCTAACATTTACGATAAGAAATGTAAATTTACAAGAAAAAAAAAACAACGTTTCCGTCTTTTGAGCTTCTAGTCATGAAATCTATGCAGCCTACCCAATCACTTTTTATAGCTACTGTTTACAGGCCTCCTGGGCCATATACAGTGTTCCTCACTGAGTTCCTATCGGACCTTGTAGTCATAGCAGATAATATTCAACTTTTTGGTGACTTCAATATTCACATGGAAAAGTCCACAGACCCACTCCAAAAGGCTTTCAGAGCCATCATCGACTCAGTGGATTTTGTCCAACATGTCTGTGGACCTACTCACTGCCACAGTTATACTCTGGACCTAGTTTTGTCCCATGGAATAAATCTTGTGGATCTTATTGTTTTTCCTCATAACCCTGGACTATCAGACGACCATTTTACTACGTTTGCAATCGCAACAAATAATCTGTTCAGACCCCAACCAAGGAGCATCAAAAGTTGTGCTATAAATTCTCAGACAACCCAAAGATTCCTTGATGCCCTTCCAGACTCCCTCTGCCTACCCAAGGACGTCAGAGGACAAAAATCTGTTAACCACCTAACTGAGTAACTCAATTTAACATTGCACAATACCCTAGATGCAGTTGCACCCTTAAAAACTAAAAACATTTGTCATAAGAAACTAGCTCCCTGGTATACAGAAAATACCGGAGCTCTGAAGCAAGCATCCAGAAAATTGGAACGGAAATGGCGCCACACCAAACTGGAAGTCTTCCGACTAGCCTGGAAAGACAGTACAGTGCAGTATCGAAGAGCCCTCACTGCTGCTCGATCATCCTAATTTTCCAACTTAATTGAGGAAAATAAGAACAATCCGAAATTTCTTTTTTGATACTGTCGCAAAGCTAACTAAAAAGCAGCATTCCCCAAGAGAGGATGGCTTTCACTTCAGGAGTAATAAAATCATGAACTTCTTTGAGGAAAAGATCATGATCATTAGAAAGCAAATTATGGACTCCTCTTTAAATCTGCGTATTCCTCCAAAGCTCATTTGTCCTGAGTCTGCACAACTCTGCCAGGACCTAGGATCAAGGGAGACACTCAAGTGTTTTAGTATTATATCTCTTGACACAATGATGAAAATATTCATGGCCTCTAAACCTTCAAGCTGCATACTGGACCCTAATTCCAACTGAACTACTGAAAGAGCTTCCTGTGCTTGGCCCTCCTATGTTGAACATAATAAATGGCTCTCTATCCACCGGATGTGTCCTAAACTCACTAATAGTGGCAGTAATAAAGCCTCTCTTGAAAAAGCCAAACCTTGACCCAGAAAATATTAAAAACTATCGGCCTATATTGAATCTTCCATTCCTCTCTAAAATTTTTGAAAAAGCTTTTGCGCAGCAACTCACTTCCTTCCTGAAGACAAACAATTTACACTAAATACTTCAGTCTGGTTTTAGACCCCATCATAGCACTGAGACTGCACTTGTGAAGGTGGTAAATTAGCTTTTAATGGCGTCAGACCGAGGCTCTGCATCTGTCCTCGTGCTCCTAGACCTTAGTGCTGCTTTTGATCCCATCGATCACCACATTCTTTTGGAGAGATTGGAAACCCAAATTGGTCTACACAAACAAGTTCTGGCCTGGTTTAGATCTTATCTGTCGGAAAGATATCAATTTGTCTCTGTGAATGGTTTGTCCTCTGACAAATCAACTGTAAATTTTGGTGTTCCTCAAGGTTCCGTTTTGGGACTACTATTGTTTTCACTATATATTTTACCTCTTGAGGATGTCATTCGAAAACATAATGATAACTTTCACTGCTATGTGGATGACACACAGCTGTATATTTCAATGAAACATGGTGAAGCCCCAAAATTGACCTCGCTAGAAGCCTGTGTTTCAGACATAAGGAAGTGGATGGCTGCAAACGTTCCACCTTTAAACTCGGACAAAACAGAGATGCTTGTTCTCGGTCCCAAGAAACAAAGGGATCTTCTGTTGAATCTGACAATTAATCTTGATGGTTGTAAAGTTGTCTCAAGTAAAACTGTGAAGGACCTCGGCGTTACTCTGGACCCTGATCTCTCTTTTGACGAACATATCAAGACTGTTTCAAGGACAACATTTTTCCATCTACGTAACATTGCAAAAATCAGAAACTTTCTGTCCATAAATTATGCAGAAAAATTAACCCATGCTTTTGTCACTTCTAGTTTAGACTACTGCAATGCTGTACTTCCCGGCTACCCGGATAAAGCACTAAATAAACTTCAGTTAGTGCTAAATACGGCTGCTAGAATCATGACTAGAACCAAAAAATGTGATCATATTACTCCAGTGCTAGCCTCCCTACACTGGCTTCCTGTTAAGGCAGTGGCTGATTTCAAGGTTTTACTGCTAACAGACAAAGCATTACATGGGCTTGCTCCTACCTATCTTTCCGATTTGGTCCTGCCGTACATACCTACACGTACGCTACGGTCACAAGACGCAGGCCTCCTAATTGTCCATAGAATTTCTAAGCAAACAGCTGGAGGCAGGGCTTTCTCCTATAGAGCTCCATTTTTATGGAATGGTCTGCCTACCCATGTGAGAGACGCAGACTCGGTCTCAACCTTTAAGTCTTTACTGAAGACTCGTCTCTTCAGTAGGTCATATGATTGAGTGTAGTCTGGCCCAGGAGTGTGAAGGTGAACGGAAAAGCTCTGGAGCAACGAACCGCCCTTGCTCTCTCTGCCTGGCCGGTTCCCCTCTCTCCACTGGGATTCTCTGCCTCTAACTCTATTACAGGGGTTGAGTCGCTGACGTGGTCTTCCTGTCTGGGTTGACGCCCCCCTTGGGTTTTGCCGTGGTGGAGATCTTTGTGGGCTATACTCGGCTATACTCGGCCTTCTGTTGAAGATATCCCTCTAGTGGTGTGGTGGCTGTGCTTTGGCAAAGTGGGTGGAGTTATATCCTGCCTGTTTGGCCCTGTCCGGGGGTATCATCGGATGGGGCCACAGTGTCTCCTAACCCTTCCTGTCTCAGCCACCAGTATTTATGCTGCAGTAGTTTGTGTCGGGGGGCTAGGGTCAGTATGTTATATCTGGAGTATTTCTCCTGTCTTATCCGGTGTCCTGTGTGAATTTAAGTATGCTCTCTCTAATTCTCTCTTTCTCTCTCTCGGAGGACCTGAGCCCTAGAACCATGCCACAGGACTACCTGGCATGATGACTCCTTGCTGTCCCCAGTCCACCTGGCCGTGCTGCTGCTCCAGTTTCAACTGTTCTGCCTGCTTCTATGGAACCCTGACCTGTTCACCGGACGTGCTACCTGTCCCAGACCTGCTGTTTTCAACTCTCTAGAGACAGCAGGAGTGGTAGAGATACTCTCAATGATCGGCTATGAAAAGCCAACTGACATTTACTCCTGAGGTGCTGACTTGTTGCACCCTCGACAACTACTGTGATTATTATTATTTGACCATGCTGGTCATTTATGAACATTTGAACATCTTGGGCGTGTTCTGTTCTAATCTCCACCCGGCACAGCCAGAAGAGGACTGGCCACCCCTCATAGCCTGGTTCCTCTCTAGGTTTCTTCCTAGGTTTGGCCTTTCTAGGGAGTTTTTCCTAGCCACCGTGCTTCTACACCTGCATTGCTTGCTGTTTGGGGTTTTAGGCTGGGTTTCTGTATAGCACTTTGATATATCAGCTGATGTAAGAAGGGCTATATAAATACATTTGATTTGAGTGTGTGAATTGGTCAATTTTCCTGTCAAAATATAACAGGTACTTTTGGGTGTCAGAGAAAATGCATGGAGTAAAAAGTATATAATTTTTTTTCGGAATGTAGTGAAGTAAATGAAAAGTTGCCAAAAATATAAATAGGAATGTAATGTACATATACCCCCCCAAAATACTTAAGTTATAATTTAAAATATTTTTACTTAAGTACTTTTGACCGCTGCCCAAATGCCTTCACACCAGTACATTAGCATACTTTATATACTGTTACACACGCACTTATCACATAGTATACCATACATTAGTTAAGGCCATGCAACCTGAGTTAAAACCTGAGTGAGGTGCACATGTACAGTACATAAACAGATGCATGCGCCATATATTTATGAGGATGGCCATATATATATGTGGTGGACACTTGATATTGTTGTGGTATGTCACAAAATCATGTTACGACCACACGTATCAATATTCATTAAATATTACAATATTTTGCTAAGTCTTGCTAAGTGGATGGGTCTCTACAGAAGGTATAAACGGTACATCCAAATGGTTACTTGCACTGTGTCAAAATAAAATGATATACAGTATATATAAGAACAATATCAATAACGATATCAGTGATAGACGAGGTAGTTATACGCATACAATCAGGGGTAAAGTGGCTGAGCAGCAGGATACATTTTTTTGTTGTAGCAGCAACGTATGGCGTGTGTTAGGAGAGCCATTTGAATAGAGGCACTGCAGATAGTGCTGATGACTGGTCCGTCTGAACCACGCATGAACAAGGGAATCTATATTCATATTCTGCCCTGCCCTTGACTTTGTTGCAGGGCATGTGATGTCCATAGCCTCTTCGTCGCAAAACTCCCTGATCTTGTCAAAAAGATAGTTTGTCTAGCTGTGTCCAGTCCAGGTGGTGCTTGTACAGGCAGACAATCTATGGGAGGAAGGACGTCAGCGTAGTGCAGCAGCTGAAACCTGGTCCCGACAGTCCGAACGCTCCTTGGCGACAACAACAACAGGCTCCAGAGCATCGAAGCTGTAAAACAGGGAATATCAACAACATCAACTCCCCTCCCAAGTTTAGATAAGAAGAATAACCTCATGCAATGCAATGAACATGATTTTCACCTGAAGTGCTGGTACTGCTTGATCTGTGGCAGCGGCCTGAAGTATGGAGTCAAGTGTTGTTGCCAGCCATAGCTTTCCACCAGCACCGTACCATCCTCCAATCCAACCAGCTGTGGGATGTTGACCCCTGTCACAGTGCTGTCCTTCACAACACCAGCAATCTCAGACAAAGTGTTCACTCTGTTCTTTCTGAAGCGCTGCTTGATGAGGCCGAAGCACCAGTAGGGGGCAAATTTTGTGTGGCCTGTGATCAGGATGTGAAGGTCCAGACTGTGGTGGAGCTTGTGCTTGGTCCACCAGGCACAATACCAGAGCACAAACTTGTTCTTGTTTTGGCCACTGCAGTTATCACAATTCAGGTCCACACGTGTTTCCCCAACTCTGTAGTTGGTGAAGAAACGGTGCATGCAGTTGATGACTGCACTGCTGTCTTTGCTTGCTTGGGCCAGCTCTCTTTTTGATAAGAGGCATTGGTCCATTCTCCTTGTATGACTGGTGGAAGAGAGTCAGGCGTGTTCTGCTGATGCTGAAAGACAAATTCCAGATACAAATATTTTAGCATAACTATAAAATAGATGCGAAATGGCATTCTGAGGTAACATCACTATACATACACGCAATGTTAGCTAGCTAGCCAGCCATCTAACAACCTCAGCTGGCTAGCTAACAGCAAGCTTTAACTAGCATTACAAATCAATTGTCAAAGCTACCTAAAGTTAACCAAATAGGTTCAATGTTAGCTAGCTAACAGTAGGCTATAACTAGCAATGCGAAACTGCATTCTGAGAAAACATCACTAAAGTTACACACAATTCATACACATCAATTAGTTAATACCTAGCTAGCAAGCCAGCCATCTAACCTCAGCTAATATTAGCTAGCTAACAGTAAGCTTAAACTTGGGGTCGTTTGTTTAGACATGTCACGTTAACGTTAGCTAGCTAAAAAATGAACTATAATCCCAATCCATGGAGTAACGTTACTAGCAATACAAACCGATTGGCATAGCTAAAGTTAACCAAATAAATTAGGTTCAATGTTAACGTTAGCTAGCAAGCCAGCCATCTGACCTCAGGTAACGTTAGTTAGCTAACAGCAAGCTTTAACTTGGGGTCTTTTGTTTAGACATGTAACGTTAACATTATGTCCTGTGTCATTTACGTTTAGATTGCATAGCTTGTTTGGCACATTGTTTTCCACTGATTTCAAAACTCGGTCAACTTCTTCCGTGACAACAACACTGTTGATCGCCGTTTCTTCCCCATCACCGAGTCAGAGTCAGCATGGCACGATCGTCCTCCAGAAAGTAGTCGTTCACAACCACTGATGTCGATAGCGCCTGATAAATTCAGGGCAGCAATGTTATTGAGAGCAGTAGCAACATATTTGCAGTTCTTCATGGCTAACATTATATCTTTAGAAAAAACTGCAGTAGAAAGGATTATCTACGCATAAAGAGCATCTCATTCTATAGACACAAGATGCTACACCGCAGAACAATCTGAAACTCATTGTTAAGGCTGTCGCTGCCTTCTTCTCCTCCTTTGGACGGCGATATTCCCCTGGTTGAGCCCAAGGTCCTCTACCGTCCAGGATCTCCTCCCAAGTCCAGAAATCCTTGTTGCTCCGTCGAGCATTCCCATACCGCTTGGTCTCTGTTTGTTGGTGGGTGATTCTGTTAAGGCTGTCGCTTTCCTCATCCTCAGATGAGGTGAGGAGAGAAGGATCTTCTAACCAAAATGCGGGTTCAGGGAAATATGCCATCTTTATTATATATTTGACAGCAACACGAAACAAAACAAAACACTTTCAAAACTACAAAATAACAAAACGACGTAGAACGGAACCTGAACATAAACTCACATACATAAACGTAAACTCACGGACAGGAACGTTACATCGAAACACACGAACAGCCAAACAGTCCCGTAAGTGAAAAACACATCGACAACGACGAAAGACATCACAGGAGACAATCACCCACAAACAAACAGTGAGAATGCCCTACCTAAATATGACTCTTGATTAGAGGAAAACGCAAACCACCTGCCTCTAATCAAGAGCCATACCAGGCAAACCAAAAACAACATAGAAACAGATAACATAGACTGCCCACCCAAAACTAACGCCCTGACCATAAACACATAAAAACTAACATAAATAGGTCAGGACTGTTACACTCATCTCTCGGCATGTCCAGCCCACTCATTATGTCAGCCAATCATGGCTAGCGGGAAGGTTCCTGGCTTTTTCTTTGGCTAAACTAGGCTGTCACGGCCTGACTTTAGTTATATTTGTTTTCTTAATTTTTGGTTAGGTCAGGGTGTGACAGGTGGTTTGTTTAGTTTTTCTATTGTCTAGGGGTTTTAGTCTTGTCTAGGGTTTTTGTTTATCTATGGGGATTTTGTATGGTCTATGGGTATGTAGGTTATGGTGGCCTGAATTGGTTCCCAATCAGAGACAGCTGTTTCTCATTGTCTCTGATTGGGGAGCCTATTTAGGTTGCCATTTCCATGTTGGTTTTGTGGGTAGTTCTTTTCTGTTTTGTGTTGCTGCACCTTACAGGACTGTTTCGTTTTCGTTTCACTCTCTTTGTTATTTTGTTTAGTGTTTCTGTTCTAATAAAAATAACATGAACAATTACCACGCTGCGCTTTGGTCCGATGACTACTCTTCATCCGAAGACGAATATCGTTACATAGGCTCTTAATTTAAAACCTTTATTCATATTTACAGATGGCATAACAGTTTGTTACTAAGGCACATGAAAGTTCACATGTTCGAGAAGGCATTTCTGGCCCCAAAAAATGCATTTTGATAAATAAATAAAAATTACATTCAAACGGCTCTCCTGTGAAGTCATGTCTTGCGACATACGCCTAGTTTCCTGAATCGGGTCACATATTTTGATTTGTAAACACTTTTTTGGTTACTACATGATTTCATATGTGTTATTTCATAGTTTTGATGTCTTCACTATTATTTTTACAATGTAGAAAATAGTAAAATAAAGAAAAACCCTTGAAAGAGTAGGTGTGTCCAAACCTTTGACTGGTACTGTATTTATTCAGCACTTTTGTACAGGGACAAAATTCAGACTATAGGCCGTTCTTACAGTGTGCTCCCTGTACACCAAGTCAGAACCGTAGGATAAATAAAGGGGGCATATAAGCAGACAATAAAAGCTCTTACAAAATTCGATGATGACATTTCTCTAAAACAGGCTGTAGGCTAAATGTGCACCACCAAGTCAGAACAGTAGGATAAGTTCTGAGGGGGAAAGGGACCAAATTATTAGGGTGAGGCAAATGGGCTACCAACAGCTTACTACACAACATGCACTTAGTATTACTTTCTTAGCTACAGTATACATATCTCCCTGGCATATTACATCATTTATGCAGTAGGATTCAAGACATTCTTGGACTCGTTGTGCTGGACACCTTGTCATTCTTGGACACCTTGTTGTGCTGTGCTCACTTGAAGTTTTTCGTGGGCAAATTTTGTCATCAAAATGTGTCAAAGTCTGGCATTCTCTGGATTTAAAGTGCTTTCCAGACAACTGGGAAGTCTGAAAAAAACAAGGTTGAATCATGACGTCAGTGATCTTCAGGTCGGCAGTCTACAAAGAGGCCTGAGTTTCCGACTTGGAATTCCGAATTCGATGACCATTCAAATCGTATTTTCCCAGTCGAAGCTTGGTTTTTTTCGGAGTTCCCAGTTGTCTTGAACTCACTGAAGTCTGAGATTTCACAGTTCTGAGTTTCCAGTTGTTTTGAAAGCGACAGAAGTCATGCTGGATTGACAAGCTTGGAAAAGAGATAATTAAACCCAGACTTGGATAACACACACATTCCACTGAATAGCAGGCTAGTGGTTGCTTTGCAATGCTTGCAGTTAGCCACTGATTCCTTACAAACCACTCATTGTTGAATTTGCGATTTCCAACTTGTTGTGTAATGTTTATATCCAATGCCTGATGATCACCGATACATTTTATCTATAATTTCTCTTCATAATCTCTCTTCATATGACAAGGCTTGAAAAGGATTTGCCAGTGGATTCAACTTGATTCATGATGATGACTGCTAAGATTTAAAAAGTAAAGCTCCCCCTAGGTTATGCACTGATGTAGTGTCCCCATGAATGACAGAACACTGAGCCAATCACAACTAGAGAACATTACCAAACCCCTGGTCCGTATTTTCCACTGGTTATCCCACACCTCAGAAAGAACTGAGCTATGCTGAAAGACCTGCATATTGGAGCGTTCTTACTCAGGAAAGCAAAAAAGTTTGTATGTGGCATTATTAACTCATTGTTTTTTTTCGTAGTTTTTTTATTGTTTGCAAACTGATATGTGACATGTATTAATAACAAAATAACATGCAAAACAGGCAAAATAATGTTATGCTAAACAGGTGGGACTCAAAACAGTTTTAGGGGTGCATGTCATTTTTTGGATTGGTTTTCCCATTGCCCCTCCTTCTCCCGACCTGAATGATCGTCTGAACACAGACATTATGTGACAGGACACATCAGCTAGCACAGGCATTGACACTAGAACTGCTAAAGCAGTCATCATGACTGCTCATTTTATTTAATATGTATTACTCTCATTTGTATTTTTAAGTCATGTCCCCCTCTATCCTTGACTTTTCCTAAATAAGTCTCTATAACACACTGTCGGTGTTAAAATCTTAATATCACAAACATAACTGTAGTTATAACCAGTATTAGGAGGGCATGTCATTTTGAACTGTAGTTATAACCAGTATTAGGAGGGCATGTCATTTTTTAAATTGGTTTTCCTATGGCCCCTCCTTCTCCCAACAGTAGGTCCTGCTCTGTTCTTTCTTCCAAAAGTTGAAAGTTCCCAGCTGATAATCACCCTGACAATTGCCTCAAAACTGAACCTAAACTATACCAAAACTAATTTCACACATATAACAGAATAAATGTATGGGGAGAATGGGTGAGTTGATAAGATCGGATAAGTGAATGATGAGTAATTATTTAATATCCAATTGTGAATGAAGATCAGGTCGGGCAATTTTCTTGTATTGATCCTTTCTAATTATAATCTTAAAATGGTATGTACCCTATATCAGTCCACTGAATCACTGCAGTCTTATCAATCTACTCTGGCCTACTTGGAGTAGGCTACACAGTATGAGCGTGCATAACTGTACTGAGTGAACTGCTTTCAATATCTGGGAAAATATCTACATCGGACAGTATGTGAGCGAAGTTGGCAAGGGGAGAAATGTCACCATGGACAATTTCTTAACTTCATTGTCATTGGCAAACAATTTGCTTGCAAAGAAAACAAGTCTGTCCAGCACCATGAACAAAGTAAGACAGTAGCTCCCTCCCTCCCTTTCTGCAAAATAGGGCACCTGCGTTAGCCATTGTGCTCCACAATGGTGCTGAAGAATGACAAGACAATGACAAAATGATGGGACCACAAGCAAGTTAAAGTTACATCAATTGAGACAACTGTTAAGACAAGAGATAACAGCTAAATGAAATCCAACTGACGCCATTGTGTGAAAATGCACACAACATAAGCACGAGCTGACAATAATTGACTGTTTTTGACTACTGTCATATCAACACTTACAGTCATTAAATTGCCATTATTGCTTTTGTACAGAGTTTCACTATTTATCAAGGCCACTTGGAATTTATAATGATGTTTAGGGTACTGATGTTTTCATAATTCAATTATCTTTTGACGGTGCGTATTGGTGGTTGAGGTATTTTTATTTTATTGTTATAAAAAATAATCTGTTACCATGTTCCCAACACATATGTTTTCTGTTTCATAGTTGTAACAATGGAACTCCACAAATAAAATACATTGAACACTTTTGTGTTTTATGTTTTTACATAGCCTACAGTAACATAAACGAATGAAAATACTATCGTGTTATTTGAAATAAAATAATAACATTCTAATGTTACCCAAGGCCTTCATAAACACAACCAAATTATTATTTTTCGATAGCATTTATGAAATAGACTAATTACACCGTTTGAATGTTGCAGTCAGAATGACTGCTCATTAGCTTGAAGGGGGGTCCATCAAGGCCCAGCAGTTCTAGTGTTAAAAGATGAATATCAAGAATGCATGTATTCCACTGTGTTCATAACCCTCATGTTTGCTAGGCATTTGGTGCCAAATCCTATCGCTCATTTTACATTGAGAAGTGTTGTCGTGGGCTGAGATAACAATGAGATTACGTTGATACACAATGTCAGATGAAGGGAGCTGTGTAATACTCCAGCCATGCCGGTAGCCTATGTTATGATTATGTGGACGGATAACAATCTGGTGATGTTGTATGTAGTGAGTGACTTGTCTCTCTTTAAGATCTGTCCCATGGGGAGAAAAACGCTCAGAAAATGTCTGTAGAATTGAGTTAAGACTAAACTTCTAACCTACATGCTTTATGTTCAATGTAATGTGTTTGTTTAATTATTAAAGCTCTAACTGTCAGGATGGTGTATTGGAGGCGAAGTCAAGTGCAGGAGAGCAGATATTAATGAACATGGGCACTTTTATTATAGTTCCCAACAACGAGAGCACTACATGAATCAAACGTGCTCAAAAAAACGGAACATTGAAGTAGAGCGCCACCTAACATGAAAACAATTACACACAAAACATGATGGGAAACAGAGGGTTAAATACAAGTAGCTTGTTGGGGAAATGAAAACCAGGTGTGTATGGAAACAAGACAAGACAAATGGATATACGAAAAATGGAGCGGTGATGGCTAGAAAGCCGGTGACGTCGATCGCAGAACGCCGCCCGAACAAGGAGCGGGGCTGACTTCGGCAGAAGTCGTGACACCAACTTTTTTCCAAACATTCTCATTTCCAAAGATATCTTTCTTTCAGTGTGTTGAACCTGATAGTGGGAAAGCTTCACCACACCCCCCTTTATGTTGTCTGTTCTGAACATCACCGATTCACATCTCACATGATACAAACAGGCTCCGTTTCACATGTTTGCACTAAACTGGGTCAATGTGTATCAACCGCAGTCACTCTGTAGCTTATAAAAAACACATCAACCATACCATTTACCATGATATTACACAAGCCTGTAAAAGGTCTGAAATGCAAACATCCTGTCCAAATCAGAGGGTTATTGCTTTGGATAGCAGGCCCTGGAATTTTCTCAGAAAGAGTCATTTATACCCCGTGCTGACTTTAATTAATGATTCATTCAAAACCTCCTTGGATTGGGGAGAACAGACCCTCTTGAAGGTTTGAAGGCCTTGATTTGTCTGGAGTGACCTCTCTGAGAGGCTGCCAAGAATGCCAGAAATCCTAGTTGCGTGGGAGCGCCTTCTTAGTTCCTCCCGTTTGCCTCTCTCTCTCTCTCTGAGTCTCCCACTGTACTGGATTCTGGCATTACCACTGCCATCTACAGGAGTGTTGGATCCCATGTGATGAGATAAGCACATTTATTTTGCTACGGGACTGTAGCCTACTATACTGCCTGTAGGCATGGAAAGATGCAGGGCAGGCAGGCTTCCTTCCCTTGTCTTCAATCCTCAAGTAACTCACACTGTCTAACGTGCCTTTACTGTTTTACAGGTTATGTAAATGTATTAGTGTTATGTTGGTATTACACTTATAAAATGCTCCTCAGCTGGTGGGTGACATTTATATTGCTCTTGTTGTTATCATATGAAGTCACTTAAATGTAATGCTTTGGCAGTGAAGACACAACATCAGTGAATTACATTAACATGTTTTAGAAGAGATGAGAAGTTCTGTCCCTTCTTCTTAGCCCAGTGTGTGTGTGTGTGTGTGTGTGTGTGTGTGTGTGTGTGTGTGTGTGTGTTTGTGTGTGTGTTCTTCGGTGGGGCACTACCTCTTCTCTCCCTCCCTGCTAGAGAACCCATATTATACAGCTTGGAGGTACAGTAAGCCTAGTCTGCTTCGCTGTGTTGCTGTAATCTATAACGGCCTTGAGCATAGGATAAAACCAGAGCCTGGGGGCTCATACTGTGCTCCTATTATACACTCACCAACACATAACGCTGCCATGTTTTCCTCCCTATAGTGTGTGTGTGTGTGTGTGTGTGTGTGTGTGTGTGTGTGTGTGTGTGTGTGTGTGTGTGTGTGTGTGTGTGTGTGTGTGTGAATGCCTGAGTGTCTCTCTCTCTCTCTCTCTCTCTCTCTCTCTGTGGGTGTGTGTATCGTTTGGAAGCAGTGTGTGACAGATCATGCTCCCAGGCGGTGTGAAAGTTTTTTTGTGTTAAAGGTCTAATGCAGTCGTTTTTATCTCAATGTCAAATCATTTCTGGGTAACAATTAGGTACCTTACTGTGATTGTTTTAAATTAAAATGGCCAAAAATAAACAAAAATAGCTTCTCAGCTAAATGCAATTCTCAAGCAAGATTTTGCTAGGACTGCCTGGGAGTGGAAGATTTTGCTAGGACTGCCTGGGAGTGGTCTGAGAGAGGGGCCTAATTAGAGGAGCCTAATGGGACCGATGTGTAACCTGAAAACTAACTGTTATTGGCAAAGAGGAGGGCAAACTCTCTTTATTATTGGTCTATTAACTTATACCAGGCTGCCTAAAACCCCCACCCAGCCAGTCAAGCAGACATTTCAGTCGGCCTTTACCAACAGCTCTTACACTAAAAGCGCATTATCATAATTTTCACAGTTTCACATTATTATTCCAACCTCATAGTCTGGAAATATATATTAAACCTAGGAAAATCTAGTTTTGACTGTTCAATGTGCCTCACATCCCAGACCCTATTTGTCTGTTCTGGAGCCTAATGTTAGTCTCTCATTTCTCAATGCCCTTGAAAATACTCCCAGCCTTAGAAATGTTCATTGATTAGATATAGTCTAAGCATAAGGACTAGCCATATTACGGTCTCAGAAATATTGTCTTACAGTAAATGTAGAACACATCTGTTGGATACAGGCCTGATCTGATGGTGAATGTAGGTTAACTACAGACAAATGTGTTCTTATGCCTATTGCAACATTAGTTAATTGTGTCACTGATTCATTGAGAGTAATCCACATAATTGTAACCCATTTTGTACGGTTTAAGCTTGTGTTAATGTCACTGACAGTGATTGTGTCTTGTGTGGCAATGCTGAGATCTATCTGTGGTGTTGATGACTCATATGTGCACCATCCCCCCAACCCCACCCTCTTTTATTCCCTCTCTCCCTTCTTCCCCCTTCCCTCTCTCTATTCCCCTCCCTTGCCCCTCTTCCCTCTATCTACAATACAGCTCTTCTCTGTCCCACTCTTCCTCCTTTCCCCCACATCTTTGTCCTTCTTGTGTCCCCTCATCCCCCCTTCAATCTCCCTCTCTATCCCTCTATCCCTTCTTTCTCATATAGACGGGTCAGGGAGTGTTGGGATGGGCAGTGGCAGTAGCAGCTGCAGAAGGAGCAGCTGCCAAGTGTGTGCGTGTGTGTTTGTGTGTACGTACGCCTGCTACTGCTTGCCCCCTCAGCCAGGCTGCCTGGGCAGGGCTTGTCTCAGCACGGTGCCACCACCCTGCCAACACCCCTGCAACCAGCCGCACACACTCACACAGTCAGAGGGAGAGGGAGAGGGAGAGGGAGAGAGAGAGAGAGAGAGAGAGAGAGAGAGAGAGAGAGAGAGAGAGAGAGAGAGAGAGAGAGAGAGAGAGAGAGAGAGAAACTAATATGCACAGACACGGCCATACACAACACAATTTCACACACATTCATATTCAAATACTGTTCTATTCAAGGAGCGCACTAGTGAATCATCCAGTTATGTCTGAGAGAGTAATGTATGGAAATATGCACTCAGAACTTCTGAGTCATCATCGCTTTATGCAGCTTGTGCGAAGAATGACATTTTGAGATACGTGTAATGTAAAGGGAGAAAGAATAATGCAGGTCTTTTATATATGAAAGACCCTGGCACTATAGTCAATTCACAGCCTGGGTTTCAAGGTTTAGTGCCCAGGGCAATGTTAACTGTATTCTCTCAGCTTCAAGGAGAAGAATCATCATACTCTAGTCTGCGAAGGATTCTCAAAGGCCTCTCATCCCGAGTTGGAGGTCTTTTATAAGCCTTTATCTTTTCCTCCCTGAAATTACAGATCCTTTAAAAACCAGACCCGATGTTGTTGTTGTTTCATCTGGGAGCTTTAATGAGAAGCCAGCCTTAGGCGGTCATTTTTTTCTGAAGTCATCCTCTGGTTGCCTTGACTCATCACAAAGGGAGAGGGAGAAGAAGTGGTGATATCATTATGTTAGGGAACACTCGGGAATACTGCCCTGTCACCAGAATCAGTCATGCAGAAGGGGAAGGAAGTGATAGAAGCTCTCCCGTTGCACCGCTGCACCGTCCAGTCTGTCTGTGCAGCAGGGCCGTGTTACAGCGTGTCGCCCTCAGCTCGTCTCGCCTTTGCGGTGCGGTTATCTCTCGCTCCCTGATCGCTCTCCTGTCCCGCTCAACCTCCCGCCCTCCTTCCCTTTTTACTCGCATTCGTCTCTTTCTTTCTCATTCTCTTTCTCTGGGCTTGCAAACTTTCACGGATTACAAAGGGAAACCCAGTCACGAGCTGCCCAGTGACGCGTGCCTACCAGACGAGCTATATACCTTCTCTGCTCCTTTCGATGCAAGTAACACTGAACCATGCATGAGAGCACCAGCTGTTCCGACAGACCGTGTTATCACGCTTTCAATAGCCAATTTGAAGTGGTGATCCTAACTGACCTAAAACAGGTAATTTTTACTTGGATTAAATGTCAGGAATTGTGAAAAACTGAATTTAAATGTATTTGGCTAAGATGTATGCAAACTTCCGACTTCAACTGTAGACTTGAAATCACTGGCAACTTAATAATGGAACACTAGTCACGTTAATAATGTTTACATATTTTTGCTTTACTTGTCTCATATCTATATACTGTTCTATTCTACTGTATTTTAATCTATGTCACTGACATTGCTTATCCTAATATTTATATTTTCTTAAATTCCATTATTTTGCTTTTAGGTTGTGTGTATTGTTGTGAATTGTTAGATATTACTGCACTGTTGGAGCTATAAACACAAGCATTTCGCTACACCCACAATAAATCAAATCAAATCAAATTGTATTACTAGTCACTTGCGCCGAATACAACACCTTACAGTGAAATGCTTAATTACGAGCCCCTAACCAACAATGCAGTTTTAAAAAATACGGATAAGAATAAGAAATAAAAGTAACAAGTAATTAAAGAGCAGTAGTAAATTCACAATAGCGAGTCTATATACAGGAGTTAGCGTTACAGAGTCAATGTGCGGGGGTTGTGTCACCGATTAGTTGAGGTAATATGTACATGTAGGTTGAGTTAATAAAGTGACTAAGCATAGATGATAACAACAGAGAGAAGCAGCGGTGTAAAATAGGGGGATTGGTGGTGGGCAATGCAAATAGTCTGGGTAGCCATTTTATTAGATGTTTAGGAGTCTTATGACTTGGGGGGAGAAGCTGTTTAGAAGCCTCTTGGACCTAGACTTGGTGCTCCGGTACCACTTGCCATGTGGTAGCAGAGAGAACAGTCTATGACTAGGATGGCTGAAGTCTTTGACAATTTTTAGGGCCTTCCTCTGACACTGCCTGGTATAGAGGTCCTGGATGGCAGGAAGCTTGGCCCCAGTGATATACTGGGCCGTTCGCACTACCCTCTATAGTGCCTTGCAGTCGGAGGCCGAGCAGTTGCCATACCAGGCAGTGATGCAACCAGTCAGGATGCTCTTGATGGTGCAGCTGTAGAACCTTTTAAGAATCTGAGGATCCATGCCAAATATTTTCAGTCTCCTGAGGGGGAATAGGTTTTGTCGTGACCTCTTCACAACTGTCTTGGTGTGCTTGGACAATGTTAGTTTGTTGGTGATGAGGACACCAAAGAACTTGAAGCTCTCAACCTGCTCCACTACAGCCCCATCGATGAGCATGGGGGCGTGCTAGGTCCTCTTTTTCAAGTAGTCCACAATCATCTCCTTTGTCTTGATCACGTTGAGGGAGAGGTTGTTGTCCTGGCACCACACGGCCAGGTCTCTGACCTCCTCCCTAAAGGCTGTCTCGTCATTTTCGTTGATCAGGCCGACCGCTGTTGTGTCATCGGCAAACTTAATGATGGTGTTGGAGTCGTGCCTGGCCGTGCAGTCATGAGTGAACAGGGAGTACAGAATGGGACTGAGCATGCACCCCTGAGGGGCCCCTGTGTTGAGGATCAGCGCGGCGGATGTGTTGTTACCTACCCTTACCACCTGGAGGTGGCCTGTCAGGAAGTCCAGGATCCAGTTGCAGAGGGAGGTGTTTAGTCCCAGGGTCCTTAGCTTATTGGTGAGCTTTGAGGGCACTATGGTGTTGAACGCTGAGCTGTAGTCAATGAATAGTATTCCTACATAGGTGTTCCTTCTGTCCAGGTGGGAAAGGGCAGTGTGGAGTGCAATAGAGATTGCGTCATTTGTGGATCTGTTGGGGCGGTATTTAAATTGGAGTGAGTCTAGAGTTTCTGGGATAATGGTGTTGATGTGAGCCATGACCAGCCTTTCAAAGCACTTCATGGCTACAGAAGTGAGTGTTATGGGTCGGTAGTCATTTAGGCAGGTTACCTTAGTGTTCTTGGGCACAGGCACAATGGTGCTTGAAAAATGTTGGTATTACAGACTTGGACAGGGAGAGTTTGAAAATAACAGTGAAGACACTTGCCAGTTGGTCAGCGCATGCTCGCAGTACACTTCATGGTAATCCATCTGGCCCTGCGTCCTTGTGAATAGTGACCTGTTTAAAGCTCTTACTCATATCGGCTGCGGATAGCGTGATCACACAGTCTTCCGGAACAGCTGGTGCTCTCATGCATGTTTCAGTGTTATTTGCCTCGAAGCGAGCATTGAAGTAGTTTACCTCCTCTGGTAGGCTTGTGTCACTGAGCAGCTCTCGGTTGCGCTTCCCTTTGTAATCTGTAATGGTTTGCAAACCCTGTCAGATCTGAAGAATGTCAGAGCCGTTGTAGTACGATTCGATCTTAGTCCTGCATTGACGCTTTACCTGTTTGATGGTTCGTCGTCGGATTTATTATTAGCCTCCGGGTTAGAGTCCCGCTCCTTGAAAGCGGTAGCTCTTGCCTTTAGCTCAGTGCGGATGCTGCCTGTAATCCATGGCTTCTGGTTGGGGTATGTACGTACGGTCAGTGTGGGGATGACGTAATCGATGCACTTATTGATGACTGATGTGGTCTACTCCTCAATGCCATCCAAGGAATCCCGGAACATATTCCAGTCGGTGCTAGCAAAACAGTCCTGTAGCTTAGCATCTGCTTCATCTGACCACTTTTTTATTGATCTAGTCAGTGGTGCTTCCTGCTTTAATTTTTTGCTTGTAAGCAGGAATCAGGAGAATAGAATTATGGTCAGATTTGCCAAATGGAGGGTGAGGGAGAGCTCTGTCGGTCTCTGTCACGTTCGTCATAAGGAATGGACCAAGGCGCAGCATGCGTAGAGTTCCACATATTTTTATAAATAGAAACTCACCAAACAAAACAAACAAGCACAAACGAAACGTGACGTTCTGGACTACTCACAGGCAGCTACACAATCACAAGATCTCACAAAGCACAAAGGGGAAATGGCTGCCTAAATATGATCCCCAATCAGAGACAACGATAAACAGCTGCCTCTGATTGGGAACCATAACAGGCCAACATCAACATATAAATGCCTAGATGACCCACCCTAAATCACACCCCGACCTAACCAACATAGAGAATAAAAGCTCTCTATGGTCAGGGCGTGACAGTCTCGGTGTGTGGAGTAAAGGTGGTCCAGAGTTCTTTTCCCTCTGGTTGCACATTTAAATGGATTTAAGTTTCTGTGCATTAAAGTCCCCGGCTACTAGGAGCTCCGCCTCTGGGCGAGCATTTTCTTGTTTGCTTATGTCAGAATACAGCTCATTCAAAGCTGTCTTAGTGCCAGTCTCAGTGTGTGGTGGTATGTAAACAGCTACGAAAAATACAGATGAAAACTCTCTAGGTAGATAGTGTGGTTGTCACTGATCCCTCCGGAACTTTCATTATGCACACCTGGCCCCTAATCCCAGTGATTAGTAATTGTATAAGTGTGCCCTTGGTTTACCATTGTCCGGTCTATTATTGTTACAATGTCCGTAGTTGCGTGTGAGTACCTGTGCTGTGTGTTTTAGCTTTCGTGCCATTGTGGCTTTCGCAGATGATTACGGGTCTCGTCCCATGTGTTAAACATTGTGTGCTTGTGTTATTTATTCGAGGTACTCCTCGCTCTTTTGTTTGTGTTTCTACCCTGTGTTTGGTAAAGTGTTTGTTTGGTCTTCGTCCCGTGCCTTTACACTGCACGTCGTAATTTGGGTACAATAAAAAAAACTATTATGCATCCCTGTGCCTGTCTCCCGAATCATTCGTGTCAGCGTGACAGTGTTCTACAGCTTATCATGAGATACTCTACCTCAGGCTAGCAATTGCTTGAGACTTCCATAGATATCGTGCACCAGCTGTAATTTACAAAAATGTGAATTTATCCCTCCCCTACCTCTCTCCTCACCCCATCTCTCCACCCCCTCTCTCTTGCCTCCCTCTCACCTATACCCTGTCTGATATACACTCTTAGAAAAAAGAGTTCCATAAGGCTTCTTCAGTGGTCCCCATAGGATAACCCTTTTTGGCTCCAGATAGAACCTCTTTGGGTTCCATGTATAACTCTGTGTGGAAAGGGTTCTACAAGGAACCAAATAGGGTTCTGCAAAGGGTTCTCCTATGGGGACAGCCGAAGAACCCTTTTAGGTTTTAGATAGTACCTTTTTTTCTAAGAGTGTATGCCTTTCTCTCTCGCTTACCCAGTCTTCCTCTCCCCCTCCCCCTCTGTATTTATCCCTGTCCCCACCCTTCCTCCTTCCCTTCCTCCCCTCGACTCTCCTCTCATTCTTTCTTCCTCTGTTTCCCTCGTCATGCTCCAGGGCTTGTGTGGGAACTGTGGTGCTCTGTTGTGGTCTTGGCCTGAGGTCAGTCTTTAGGCCCAGATGGGGTGCTGCTTTACCCTGCTCTGCTCTACCCTGCTCTGTGCGTGTGTGAGCGTGCATGTGTGTGTTCTCCTGGCCCCTGAGAATTGGGATGCTGTGCAGTTGTTGTTTGGTTTGAGGGCCAGGTCAGCAGGTCAGAGGTCAGCAGCACCATTCAGAGCCTTGGCCCTGGCTCAAAGCTACAGGGTGAAAGAGGATCACGCTTTGGTGTTGGTGGAAAAAGAGCTCATTTCCCCCGTTCACAAAGGATACAGCTAGGAACTCCCAAACAACGACCAATCATTTTCTGTTCTGCTATAATGCAGTGTTAATGATTAAGTTGGTTAGTAAATTATACTTGAAAATATAATTCCTTTGACAAAGAAATCTAGTTGTCATCTATACTTGAATATAATAAGTACTTTACTCTACTTCACTTGTTGAACCAACTTGAAAAAAAAAAATTCAACATAAGATAAATGCATAATCAAAACATTTATTTGTGTCAAAAAAAACTACAAGGGAAATTGTGTTTAATTTGCTCAATGTTCTTGCAACAATTTGCACAGATTTTATAGGATTGTGGGTAATTAAAAAAGGTTAGACTTCATGATACTTTTACACGATGTTGTATGAATGTTTGAAGAAAGAAAAGTATTTTTCTATATTATAGTAAGCAGTTTGTTATGCTATGAGGTGTAATAGATCATGATGAAAGGATATCAAAACTGTTGGGCGCATTGACGAGGCAAATTCAGCATTCTGTGATGCTTGCAGCTCTGCCTCCAGTTCTTAACTGCTAAAGGAAGTGAATTAAAATGTACAATTATAAAACAATGTTAAATATTAAGACACAACCACTGAAAGTAATTAATCAGAGAGATTAAGTAGATCTAACAGTTTTGGAATTGATCAAATTAAGTTGGATCTAAGATTAGTATTTTATTTATGTTGGACTTAATATACGGTATTAGTGTTTGTGAAACACAAAAAATTAAGAATATTATACAGAAAAATTCCTCATTTTGGAAATACTCAAAAAGCTTTTTTAGTTTGTTTTACTGGTACAATATGTTTTACTGTTAGTCATATTGGTGGTGTACCAATATATCTATGTATGTTTGTTTTTAATAAACCAATGTTTTCTCAAGGGCTGGCGGTTGTATATTGTGCCGAGTGGTGGGAAGGTGTTCATCTTCCACATTTATGATCCTCATATGGGTAGAGCGGAGAAGTCAATAACTCCAAGGTCTCTGTTACTGCTATAAGGCTATAAGCCATCTCCGGGACTCGGCAGTATTGAAAAAGCAACTTTATTTTGATTAGTAAACAGCGGAGAATGCCCTTCAGGCTACTTCTGGAGAGCGGCCCAAGAACGTAAAGGTTAATCTTTAGTTTATTGCCACCAGCAGACAGACAGATAGTACAGTATCTTTCCAGATTCTATAAGTCAGGTCCGCTTCTGTTCCGGTGACGTCAGCAGCCCCCTAGACATTACATTTCATTTTTCCCATGCTGCCCAGCCCATTACATTGCTATCGATGTCCAGCTTCCAGTCCCATTCAGATTTTGCAGCCTCAATAGTTTCGATAGCATCTGGCTAAATACTCCATTCATCCATTCACTGGCCAAGTTATAGTAACTTACTGGCTTCTTCTTATAGGTGTCTGTTTAGGAGGAAATGTTTGGGTCTTACATTATGTACGGGAGCACTTTCAGAAAACAACAGCTGTCTGAGATTGTAGCAATAAGTGGTTATCTTCTCTTACTGCAACGAGGGGGCTTGAAAGAGAAGAGAGAAGATGGCGCCGATAGACATGGCAGCTCTGCTTCTAGCTCCTAAGCAACTTTGCAGTATTATATATTTTTTGTGTTATTTCTTACATTATTATTATTATTACATACAGCCGGAAATAACTTTTGGATATCAGAGCGGCGTTAACTCACCAACTGACCACAAATACGACTTTCCCGAATTAGATTTTTTGTTCATACCCCCCAAGGCAATTGAACTTACCCCAGAGACTGCTCCAAGATGCCGCTGGCGGAAAATAGGTGTTCACAGTTGACTTCTAGTCCGACTCAGGAGGCGTGCACACCATCCACCGCTTCCGAGTATATTACTTGCTAATGTTCAGTCCCTGGACAATAAAGTAGACGAGCTCAGGACGAGGATCTCCTTCCAGAGAGATATCAGGGACTGTAACATACTCTGTTTCACAGAATCATTGCTCTCTCCTGATATACTGTCCCTGTCCATACATCTAGCTGGGTTCTCAGTACATCGCACAGGCACAAATAAAGAACTCTCCGGGAAGAAGAAAGGCGGAGGTGTATGTACCGAAAGGTTGCTGGATCGAATCCCTGAGGTGACAAGGTAAATATCTGTCATTCTGCCTCTGAGCAAGGCAGTTAACCCACTCTTCCCCGGGCGCCGAAGTCGTGGATGTCGATTATGGCAGCTCCCCGCACATCTCTGATTCAGAGGGGTTGGGTTAAATGAGGAAGACACATTTCAATTGAATGCATTCAGTTGTACAACTGACTAGGTATCCCTCTTTCCATTTCCCTTTCATGATTAACTACTCATGGTGTGATTGTGATAACGTACAGGAATTCAAGTCCTTTTGTTCACCCAACCTAGAATACTTTACAATCAAATGCCGACCGTATTACCGATCAAGAGAATTCTCTTCGGTTATTGTCACAGCCGTGTATATTCCCCTAAAGCCGATACCACGACGGCACTCAAGGAACTACATTGGACTTTGTGAAAACTGAAAACCACATATCCTGAGGCCGCATTTATTGTAGCTGGGGACCTTAACCTGTTTGGGCTGCAGGGGCAGTATTGAGTAGCCGGATAAAAGGTGCCCATTTCAAACGGCCTCATACTCAATTCTTGCTCGTACAATATAAATATTATTATTACTATTGGATAGAAAACACTCTCTAGTTTCTAAAACCGTTTTAATTATATCTGTGAGTAAAACAGAACTCATTTTGCAGCAAACTTCCTGACAGGAAGTGGAAAATCTGAAATCGATGCTCTGTTCTAGGGCCTGCCTATAAATGTCCTTGATATATATCAGTATACATGCACTTCATACGTCTTCCACTAGATGTCGACAGGCAGTGAGAGAAGAAATGGAGTGTGTAACTTGATCTGGGGTCGAACAAAAGCTCTTTGTATGACGTGTTACCAGTTTCCTGTTTTCTGGAGAGCGCGTGAAGGGACCTGGTTTTGCCTTCTGTACAGCTGTCGTTATAGACGACTAATATCTCCGGCTTTGTTTTTATTTGATACATGTGACAACATCATCGTAAAGTATGTTTTTTCAATATAGTTTTATTAGATTATTGAATTTTTTTCGGGACAATAGGCGTGTTGCGTTGTGCGCCTTTGTTCAGGAAGGAGAGCTTCGCGCCACTTTGCTAGCTTTCCGTGCTAATTGACTGGAGAAGAGGACATTCTAAATCCAAACAACGATTGTTCCCGACAAAGGACCCCTTGTACAACATTCTGATGAAAGATCGTCAAAAGTAGGACCCATTTTAAGATGCTATTTCATATATCTGTCGAACATGTGAAATAGTCGTTTGCGCCCAGATTTTGGGTACTCTCTTAGAATTCTAACACAGCGATTGCATTAAGAACTAGTGTATCTATCATTTCCTATGCAACATGTATTTTTTAGTAACGTTTATGTATAGTTATTTGGTCAGAATAGTTGAGTGCCATAAAAATATCCGCACATTCTGGAAAAAAAATGCTACGTTAGCACAATGTATAACCACTGATTTCAGCTCTAAATATGCACATTTTTGAACAAAACATAAGTGTATGTATAACCTGATGTTATAGGACTGTCATCTGATGAAGCTTATCAAGGTTAGTCAAATATTATGTATCTTTTGCTGGTTTTTTCGCTATCGCTAACGTGCCTATTGCTATCGCTAATGTACCTTGATGAATGAATGCGGTAGTGTGGTAGGCTATTGTAGTAAGCTAATATAATGCTATATTGTGTTTTCGCTGTAAAACACTTAAAAAATCAGAAATATTGGCTGGATTCACAAGATGTTTGTCTTTAATTTGCTGTACACCATCAATTTTTCAGAAATGTTTTATGCTGTGATGGTAGCTGCAATGTAAAACTGATTTATAGCTAAAATATGCCCATTTTTCGAACAAAACATAGATTTATTGTATAACATGTTATAAGACTGTCATCTGATGAAGTTGGTTCTTGGTTAGTTAGGTTGGCTTTGTGCATGCTACCTGTGCTGTGAAAAATGTCTGTCCTTTTTTGTATTTGGTGGTGAGCTAACATAAATATATGTGGTGTTTTCACTGAAAAACATTTTAAAAATCTGACATGTTGGCTGGATTCACAAGATGTTTATCTTTCATATGTTGTATTGGACTTGTTAATGTGTGAAAGTTAAATATTTCTAAAAAATATATTTTGAATTTCACGCCCTGCACTTGAAGTGGCTGTTGTCATATTGTGCCCGGCTTCGGGCTTGCAGCCCAAAGAAGTTAAACAATACATTTATGTTTTGTTCGAAAATGTGCATATTTATAGGTATAAATCGTAGTTTTACATTGCACCCACCGTCACAAATAGCACCAAAACAGCCAGAATAATTACAGAGACCAACGTGAAATAAATAAATACTCATGTTATAGAATACATTTATGTTTTGTTCAAAAATGTGCATATTTACAGCTACAAATCGTGGTTTTACATTGTGAATACGGCGCCATAATGCACCAAATTGTCCGGAGAAAAATACATGTTGTACAACAAATGAAAGATACACTGGTTCTTAATGCAACCGCTGTGTTAGATTTAAAAAAATTACTTTAGTACAAAGTACAGCATGCAATATTCTGAGACAGCGCCCAGCCATTCTCTGCCATGTTGGAGCCAACATATTCCACAAAAATATGAAATAACATCATAAATATTCTCTTACCTTTGATGACATTCCATCAGAATGTAGTGCAAGGAGTCCTAGTTCCACAATAAATCGTTGTTTTGTTTTAGATTGTCCACTTCTTCTGTTGAATTAGCAACTTTGGCTAGCATTGTGGAGGACACATGTCCATCAACTCTTGGCGCATGGAACGAAAAATTCCAAAAGTCACAATAAACATTGAATAAACTGGTCAAACTCAGTTGAAAATCCATTTTTATGATGTTTTTCACATATGTATCCAATAACGTCGAAGACGGAGCATTTCGTCGTGTATACCTAACGCATTGCAGAAAACAATGTCGTGTTCCCTGGTACGCAGCTGAATACTGCCAATAGGGCGGACGTGTCACTCCAAAAGCTCTCATTCGGTCTCACATCAAGCTAGACACCCCATTCAACATTCTACTGCCTGTTGACATCTAGTGGAAGGCGTATGAAGTGCATACAGATCCATAAATAAAAGGCAATTGAATAGGCAAGGCCTGACACAGAGCCCCATTTTCAGAATTTTCACTTCCTGTTTGGAAGTTTGCTGCCAAATGAGTTCTGTTTTACTCACAGATATAATTCAAACAGTTTTAGAAACTTCAGAGTGTTTTCTATCCAATAGTAATAATAATATGCATATCGTATGATCTAGAACAGAGTATGAGGCCGTTTAATTTGGGCACGTTTTTTCCCCAAAGTGAAAACAGCGCCCCCTATTCACTAAGAGGTTTTAATCTGAGTATGTATTTAATCTAAGGGGAAACAATGGGCTCTGGTGATCATATTGGCCAATGTTTCTGCCTCCTCTCTCCTCTCCCTTCTCTCTCCTCTCTTCTCTGCGTCTTCTTTAGATCCTGACTGGTGATGGGAAATCTATACGGTGAGAGAGTCCAATTTAGCTCTCTTCCAACAGCGTGGGTTTGAAGCCAGCAACCAGGGTAAACACAACTGAATAATGCCCACACTCGTAATTTATTTCAGTGTGTGAGGAGAGGGTATTTTCACTATCTATTTTCTTCTCGAGGATGTGTATGATGTGGGAGAGGAGTTGAGGAGGTTTTTTTTGTTGATGAAGGAAGGCTTGTTTGCTGAATGCAGGCCTTTGTGTGTGTGTGTGTGTGTGTGCGTGCGTGTGTGAGACCCTACCCCCTGTCTGGTGTCATGAGCTCCTATCCGCCTGCCACCAACTCAAAACTCTTACCTCAAAACAATCCCTCAATAGGCTTAGCTGGGATTCGTCAAGTGTTTGTTGATGTTTACAGTATGCATTTTGTATGACATTCCCTTTTACCCCCCCCCCCCCTCCAGCTGTATGCCTAACACTTGCCTTCATTGCTAACTCACCGCTAGCTGCTTTTAGATGTGCCGTATCAGGCTTAGTGGGCTGCAATTAATGCTCTGCCTCCAGGGCCTCGCTGGCTTTGTATCTGGGGTTAGTCTAGGTCAGGCGCAGATTTTTTTCTCCACACTCCTCTTTCTGAGAGTAAGCAGTTGTGGGTTTGTGTTGGATCAGATGCGGCCATGCTAATTCTCTCGAGCAGCTGGTCCTTTTCACTCTTCTGTTTACCCTACCAATGCTAAATCTGTTGCTGCTGATTGTCCATAAAGGCACCTCTTTACACTTCCACCGTCCGAATTTAACAATCAACAGGGCTTTAATTAACAGCAGGCCAGGAGCGCTCTCGCTCTCTCTTTCTCGGACCGTATTGATTCGGGGGAGGGGGATTGGTTGGTTGATTTGAAGCACGTTTCAACTTACGTTGCACAATTCGGACCAGGGCAATGTAAATTGAGTTGAGTGGACAATCGTAGACTGTGTTTTAGTCCCGTTATTATCGCACTGTCCCATCTCTCTCTCTCTCTCCCTCCCTCTCGTGGACTCTCGCTCTCCTCCACACCATTCTGTCCTGCCTGCACTGCCACCTCTGCATATGGGAGTTGTTTGTTGAGTGCTTTTTCATCAGAGCCTTTTGCCTTGCCCCAGAGCCGAGCTAAGTCTTAACACTGCACTTTGTGGGCTGAAAGGTCATCTGTCAGAGGGAAGGAATCCTACTTCTCCTCCAAAAAGCATAAACAGAGGTGGCTTGCTAAGCTGCAGTTCACTGTTATAGAAATGGCCCAGCTGACTAATGCTCAGCAAGGCCATAATCCACGGCACAGCTGCTTTTTAGTGCATCATGGCACCCATCGTCAACCCCTCCCTGGTCCACCACACGCCTCGTTACTATCACGTCCTGACTTGGGATAGGGGGAAAAGATGCCCCACTGAATCACATTTAATCAGAGATGGTTGGGATGGCGTTTAGAAGCTTTCCCATCAGATATACAGTGCCTTCGAAAAGTATTCAGACTCCTTGACTTTTTCCACATTTTGTTACGTTACATCCTTATTCTAAAATTGACTAAATAAATAAAAATCCTCAGCCTGAATGCCAAGCGTCAGGTCTGGAGGAAACCTAGCACCATCCCTACGGTGAAGCATGGGGGTGGCAGCATCATGCTCTGGGGATGTTTTTCAGGGGCAGGGACTGGGAGACTAGTTAGGATCGAGGCAAAGATGAATGGAGCAAAGTACAGAGAGAGCCTTGATGAAAACAGTTATGCTCTACAGCACTCAGGACCTCAGACTGGGGTGAAGGTTCACCTTCCAATAGGATAACAACCTTAATCACACAGCCAAGACAAATCAGGAGAGGCTTCAGGACAGGTCTCTGAATGTCCTTGAGTGGCCCAGCCAGAGTCCGGACTTGAACCTGATCGAATATCTCTGGAGAGACCTGAAAATATCTGTGCAGCAACGCTCCCTATCCAACCTGACAGAGCTTGAGAGGATCTGCAGAGAAGAATGGGAGAAACTCCCCAAATACACGTGTGCCAAGCTTGTAGCGTCATACCGAAGAAGACTCGATGCTGTAATCGCTGTCTTGTAACAAAATGTGGGGAAAGTCAAGGGGCCTGAATACTTTCCGAAGGCACTGTATATTCTGTGGTCGCCTGATGGTAGATTAGGAGATTGATTGTCTGATATTAATCTGCATCCGTTGTTTAAACAGCCGGGATAAATATGGATGTTTGCATTTTATTCAATTGTTTTAGTTGATGTCTAACTAATATTCAGCCATGTCTAGCCATTATAAACAAGCCAAACAACGTCAAGCAACCTCCTTTTTAAGGAGGTTTGCTTTAAACATTTTCAATATGGCAATGTCCCATGTTCTTATGATAAACATCATTTGAAAACGTCACATTTCTCTCTTATTTTCTAAAATCCCATCAATCTCATCCAGTATTGCAGCCGGTGGCCTTGATGATAAGTCATCCAAACTTTTTTTTCTCACACACTATTTTGTCCTCAGTTGTCAAACATCAGGGCTGGCTCTGAGCCATCAATTGTAAGACGAGCATCACATGGGCAGAAGATCCCCCCCCCCCCTGACATTTCATACGTGATTGACAAGATTTACGTGAGGTAATTATGGTGTCTGCCATGCCTGAGCGGATCAATTCTTTCAATCAATTCCACTTTTAAGAGGATAGGCCAGATTACCGGGTCTGAGGCCCGATGTAATGCTCTTAATAGGTCACTAAAATGTGTGTTAGAGGCTCCCTCTCACTCTCTCTGCTACCAATGGATGATTCCTCAGAGAGAAACCCATTTCCCCCCTCTGCGGCCGCTGAGTTGGAACATATAAATAGCAAACACAGCCCACTCCCCCTTATAGAAAATTCCGGATGGTAGCCTAATATTTGTCTTTAGTAACCTTTTTGGCATGTTTGCAAACAATCAACGATTCAGTATTAATCAATATGAAGTTCATACTGTACATATCCAATATTTTGTCCAAGGGCAAATTATGGATGTATCTGAAACTTTAGGCCAAAATAGGATGTCAAACTGTCACGATCGTGTGGCGGATTAACGGACCAAAATGCAGCAGTTGGAAAATATGCCATCTTCTTTTATTTTAACACGAAGATGAACACGACACAAAAACACTTTAACAAAATAACAAAACGACCGTGAAGCTACAAACGTTGTGCACAAACATACAGGCTACTAACGTTCTTACATAGACAATTACCCACAACCAATGAGAGCCTATGGCTACCCTAAATAAGGCTCCCAATCAGAGACAACCGAAATCAGCTGTCTCTAATTGGGAACTCATTCAGGTAACCATAGACTCTCCTAGATAACTAACCAACATAGACAACACTAGACATATACACTCAACACAAAACCATCTACTACACCCCATAACCCCTTTACCAAATAAACACCCAAAACCAACAAAACATAAACATTACCCATGTCACACCCTGACCTAACTAAAATAATAAAGAAAACAAAGAATAATAAGGCCAGGGCGTGACATAACCCCCCCCTTGAGGCGCGAACTCCGGGCGCACCATACACAGTCTAGGGGAGGGTCTGGGTGGGCTCCCCTCCACGGTGGCGGCTCCGGCTCTGGTCGTAGTCCCCACGTCACCACAGTACCTAACCACCTCCTAGGCCTCCTCCAAACGACCCCCCTCCACATTAACCCCATTGTATTAAGGGGCAGTTCCGGACTAAGGGACAGCTCCGGACTAAGGTCCAGTACCAGGGTAAGGGGCAGTACCAGGATCAGGGGCAGTACCAGGGTAAGGGGCAGTACCAGGGTAAGGGGCAGCACCAGGGTAAGGGGCAGCACCAGGGTAAGGGGCAGCTCCGGACTGAAGAATGGCAGCTCCGGACTGAGGGACTGCAGCTCCGGACTGAGGGATGGCCCATGGCTGGCTGACGGATCTGGCTGCTCATGGCTAGCTGACGGATCTGGCTGCTCATGGCTAGCTGACGGATCTGGCTGCTCATGGCTAGCTGACGGATCTGGCTGCTCATGGCTAGCCGACGGATCTGGCTGCTCATGGCTAGCTGACGGATCTGGCTGCTCATGGCTAGCTGACGGATCTGGCTGCTCATGGCTGGCTGACGGATCTGGCTGCTCATGGCTAGCTGACGGATCTGGCTGCTCATTGCAGACGGATGGCTCAGATGGCGCTGGGGAGACGGATGGCTCAGATGGCGCTGGGGAGACGGATGGCTCAGATGGCGCTGGGGAGACGGGCAGTTCAGTCATTGCTGTGCAGACGGCAGACTCCTGCCGGCTGAGGCGCACTGTAGGCCTGGTGCGTGGTGCCGGGACTGGTGGCACCGGGCTGGGGACACGCATCTCAGGGCTAGTGCGGGGAGCAGGAACAGGGCATACTGGACCCTGGGGACGCACATTAGGCCTAGTGCGTGGGGCCGGAACTGGTGGTACCGGACTGGGGACACGCATCTCAGGGCTAATGCGGGGAGCAGCAACAGGATGCACAGGACTCTGGAGACGCACAAGAGGCTTAGTGCGTGGTGCCGGAATTGGTGATACCGGGCTGGAGACACGCACCATAGGACGAGTGCGTGGAGGAGGAACAGGGCTCTGGAGACACACTGGAAGCCTGTTACGTGGTGTAGGCACTGGTGGCACTGAACTGGGGCGGGGAGGTGGCGCCGGAAATACCGGACCGTGCAGGCGTATTGGCTCCCTTGAGCATTGAGCCTGACCAACCTTACCTGGTTGAATGCTCCCCGTTGCCCGACCAGTGCGGGGAGGTGGAATAACCCGCACCGGGCTATGTAGGCGAACCGGGGACACCATGCGTAAGGCTGGTGCCATGTAAACCGGCCCGAGGAGACGCACTGGTGGCCAGATATGTAGGGCCGGCTTCATGACATCCGGCTCAATACTCAATCTAGCCCTGCCAGTGCGGGGAGGTGGAATAACCCGCACCGGGCTATGCACACGTACAGGAGACACCGTGCGCTCTACTGCGTAACACGGTGTCTGCCCGTACTCTCGCTCTCCACGGTAATTACAGGGAGTAGGCGCAGGTTTCCTACCTGACTTCGCCACTCTCCCTTTAAGCCCCCCCCAAAGAAATTTTTTGGGTTTTCCCACAGGCTTCCTACCGCTTCGTCGTGCTGCCTCCATTCGCCGGTATCCCTCCTCGCACTGCGCCAGAGAATCCCAGGCGGGCTCCGGCACTCTCCCTGGGTTGATCGCCCACCTGTCGATCTCCTCCCACGTAGTGTAGCCCAGATCCTTTGTAGGTTCCTTTTCCTGTCTCCGAGCTAGCTCCTCATATCGCCGCCTCTCTGCTTTCGCTGCCTCCAGCTCAGCTTTGGGGCGGTTATATTCTCCTGGTACCTCCCGGTCTAAAATTTCCTCCCATGTCCATGAATCCTTGTATTTCTCCTGTTGCCGCTGGTCATGCCGCTTGGTCCTATGGTGGGTAATTCTGTCACGATCGTGTGGCGGATTAACGGACCAAAATGCAGCAGTTGGAAAATATGCCATCTTCTTTTATTTTAACACGAAGATGAACACGACACAAAAACACTTTAACAAAATAACAAAACGACCGTGAAGCTACAAACGTTGTGCACAAACATACAGGCTACTAACGTTCTTACATAGACAATTACCCACAACCAATGAGAGCCTATGGCTACCCTAAATAAGGCTCCCAATCAGAGACAACCGAAATCAGCTGTCTCTAATTGGGAACTCATTCAGGTAACCATAGACTCTCCTAGATAACTAACCAACATAGACAACACTAGACATATACACTCAACACAAAACCATCTACTACACCCCATAACCCCTTTACCAAATAAACACCCAAAACCAACAAAACATAAACATTACCCATGTCACACCCTGACCTAACTAAAATAATAAAGAAAACAAAGAATAATAAGGCCAGGGCGTGACACAAACTCCAGTTATCAATAAGGAGAATTAATTTGTAGAACAGGGCTTTATTGAATTTACGTGATCATACCCACTGAGCTTCAGTAGGGGATATCTGTTCTCCCTTAGTAGAGTCTGTCTGGAGTTTTACATTTTACTCATTCAGCAGCTGCTCTTATCCAGTCGACTTACAGTTAGTGTATTCATCTTAAGATGGCTAGGTGAGACAATCGCATATCACTGTCAAAGTAAGTACCTTTTTTCCTCAGTAAAGTAGCTATCAGCAAAGCTTGAGCTACTAATGGGGAAAAGGTCAAGCCAAAGTGCAAAGGTTATTCAACAACCCTTCCCTGGCATTTATACGAATACCCCTTTAACCCGCTAGAGTTGATTGGCGCACTGGTGCATCAACCTAATTAACATAATAAAAACATACCAATCAAAATCCATCAGTTTAAGCTACAGATATCTATTTTTTTGCATTGGATCCGTCTCAATCTATCACATCCGCCGATGTCGCACTTCTGCATCTGGGGTGAAAGGTAGCAGAGCTAGAGTGGTGTTTGTCAGACCATGAGACATCCCGAAAATCGGTCTTCTTGGTAAAACGTCTGTAGCGTCCTGAAATGTATGGCCTACAAACTATTTTGACCACTCTTTGGAAATGGGATTCTCACGAACAACATGGTTTTGCTGTACCACCACAAGTGTCACGGGACTCGTCTGAAGGTAACCGGTACAGGATTAAAAAAACAAATGGAACTATGAAGGTGGATTTGTGACTACACAAAAAAATGGGTTAAATATATGTAAAAAAATATATATATACTGTATATACAGTTGAGTCGGAAGTTTACATACACTTAGGTTGGAGTCAATTAAACTTGTTTTTCAACTCCTCCACAAATTTCTTGTTAACAAACTATAGTTTTGGCAAGTCTGTTAGAACATCTACTTTGTGCATGACACAAGTAATTAATTCCAGCAATTGTTTACAGACAGATTATTTTACTTATAATTCACTATCACAATTCCAGTGGGTCAGAAGTTTACATACACTTAGTTGACTGTGCCTTTAAACAGCTTGGAAAATTCCAGAAAATGATGTCATGGCTTGAGAAGCTTCTGATGGGCTAATTGGTATAATTTGAGTCAATTGGAGGTGTACCTATGGGTGTATTTCAAGGCCTACCTTCAAACTCAGTGCCCCTTTGATTGACATCATGAGAAAATCTAAAGAAATCAGCCAAGACCTCCACAAGTCTGGCTCATCCTTGGGAGCAATTTCCAAATGCCTGAAGGTACCACATTAATCTGTACAAACAATAGTAAGCAAGTTTAACCTTTTTGGGCTAGGGGGCAGTATTTTCACGTCCGGATGAAAAGTGTAGGATATGCATATTATTAGTAGGATAGTAGGATTTGTATAGAAAACAATCTGCAGTTTGTAAAACTGTTTGAATGATGTCTGTGAGTATGACAGAACTTATTTGGCAGGCAAAACCCCGAGGACAAACCATCCAGGAAAACATTTTTTGAGGTCACTCTCTTTTCAAGGGGTTTCAATGGGAATCTAGAATTCTAAGGCAGTTGCTTGCAGTTCCTATCGCTTCCACTGGATGTCAACAGTCTTTAGAAATTGGTTGAGGTTTTTCCTTTGTGTAATGAAGAAGTAGCCCTGTTCAGAACGAGGGTCGAGTGAAGTGTACTGTTTGATAGAGCCGCGTGACCTGAAAAGCACACTCCACTTTGTTTTCCTCCGGTATTGAACGCAGTTTATCCAGTCTTAAAATTTATCGATTATTTACATTAGAAAATACGGAAAGTTGTTTGAAATGTTTGGACAAAGATTACAGGTAATTTATGAGATATTTTGTAGTCATGTTGCGCGAGTTGGAACCGGTGTTTTTCACGCCAAATAAACGGACATTTTGGATATATAACGACGGAATTAATCGAACAAAAGGACCATTTATGATGTTTATGGGACATATTGGAGTGCCAACAAATGAAGATCTTCAAAGGTAAGGCATGAAATATATCTTTATTTCTGAGTTTTGTGTCGCACCTGGCGGGATGAAATATGATTGTCTGTGATTATTTGATGGGGTGCTATCCTCAGATAATAGAATGTTTTGCTTTCGCCGTAAAGCCTTTTTGAAATCTGACACAGCGGCTGGATTAACAAAATGTTTATCTTTAATCCTATGTATAACCCTTGTATCTTTCATCAATGTATATGATGAGTATTTCTGTAATTTGATTTGGCTCTCTGCAATTTCACCAGATGTTATTAGAGACAATGCATTACAGAACATAATGCAGCAATTTAAACGGAGGTTTTTGGACAAAAAGAGGGCCTTTATTGAACAAAGCGAACATTTATTGTGTAACATGGAGTCCTGGGAGTGCCACCAGATGAAGATCATCAAAGGTTAGTGAATAATGTAATCGCCATTTCTGACTTTTGTGAGCCCTCTCCTTGGCTGGAAAATGTCTGTATGTTTTTTGTGGCTAGGCGCTGCCCTAACATAAATCGCATGGTGTGCTTTCGCCGTAAAGCCTTTTTGAAATCTGACACAATTGCTAGATTAACAAGAAGATTTAACAAGAAGTTTTAATTTGATGGATTACACTTGTGAATGTATGAAAGTGAAATATATCTAATAGTTTCTTTTGAATTTCGCGCTCTGCCATTTCACCGGATGTTGTCGAAACGTTCCGCTAGCGGAACCCCTAGCCGTAAAAGGATTAACACCATGGGACCATGCAGCTGTCATACCGCTCAGGAAGGAAACGTGTTCTGTCTCCTAGAGATGAATGTACTTTGGTGTGAAAAGTGCAAATCAATCCCAGAACAACAGCAAAGGACCTTGTGAGGATGCTGGAGGAAACAGGTACAAAAATATCTATATCCACAGAAAAACAAGTCCTATATCGACATAACCTGAAAGGCCGCTCATCAAGGAAGAAGCCACTCCTCAAAAACCGCCATAAAAAAGCCAGACTGCGGTTTGCAACTGCATATGGGGACAAAGATCGTACTTTTTGGAGAAATGTCCTCTGGTTTGATGAAACAAAAATAGAACTGTTTGGCCATCATACCATCGTTATGTTCGGAGAGAAAAGAGGGATGCTTGCAAGCCGAAGCACGGGGGTTGCAGCATCATGTTGTGGGGGTGCTTTGCTGCAGGAGTGACTGGTGCACTTCACAAAATAGATGGCATCATGAGGATGGAAAATTATGTGGATATATTGAAGCAACATCTCAAGACATCAGTCAGGAGTTTAAAGCTTGGGTCTTCCAAATGGACAATGACCCCAAGCATACTGCCAAAGTTGTGGCAAAATGGCTTAAGGACAACAAAGTCAAGGTATTGGAGTGGTCATCACAAAGCCCTCACCTCAATTCTATAGAATATTTGTGGGCAGACCTGAAAAAGCGTGTGCGAGCAAGGAGGCCTACAACCTGACTCAGTTACACTAGCTCTGTCAGGAGGAATGGGCCAAAATTCACCTACCTTATTGTTGGAAGCTTGTGGAAGGCTACCCAACATGTTTTACCCAAGTTAAACAATTTAAAGGCAATGCTACCAACTACTAATTGAGTGTATGTAAACTTCTGACCCACTGGAAATGTGATGAAAGAAATAAAATCTGAAATAAATCCTTCTCTGTACAATTATTCTGAGATTTCACAGTCTTCAAATAAAATGGTGATCCTAACTGACCTAAGACAGGGAATTTTTACTAGGATTAAATGTCAGGAATTGTAAAAAACTGAGTTTAAATGTAGTTGGCTAAGGTGTATGTAAACTTCCGACTTCAACTGTATTTCCTGAGTTTTCTTAGATGTTTTTCCTGAGTTTTCTTAGACACTTCAAAACCTTGTTTCTTATGATTTATTTGATTGCCCTTTTTTCTATTTAGGAATTGATTATTCAATGCGTTTTCTATGGTTTTTAGTTTTAAATACCAACATTTAACATCAATATATTTTTATACCTAAAGGGGTCCTACAATGTAAAATCAAACAGCTAAATTATCAATAGTATGACCTTACAATAATTCCATATGTCCGCTAAAACACATTCATGTCAATGGAAAAAGCTAGCCTTTTCACACATGATTCAATCTGATCCCCAATCTGATCAGTTAAGATTGGTGTGGAATGAGTGGCTAGAATCTAAAAGGCCAGTCCAAACCCACACAGACAGCGTGGTGAAGAAGGCGCAACAGCACCTCTTCAACCTCAGGAGGCTGAAGAAATGTGGCTTGTCCCCGAAAACACTCACAATCTTTTACAGATGCGCAATCGAGAGCATCCTGTCGGACTGTATCGCCACCTGGTACGGCAACTGCTCTGCCCACAACCGTAAGGCTCTCCAGAGGGTAGTGAGGTCGGCACAACGCATCACCGGGGGCAAACTACCTGCCCTCCAGGACGCCTACACCACCCGATGTCACAGGAAGGCCAAAAAGATCATCAAGGACAACAACCACCCGAGCCACTGCCTGTTCACCCCGCTATCATCCAGAAGATGAGGTCAGCACAGGTGCATCAAAGCTGGGACCGAGAGACTGAAAAACAGCTTCTATCTCAAGGCCATCAGACTGTTAAACAGCTATCACTAACATTGAGTGGCTGCTGCCAACATACTGACTCAAATCTCTAACCACTTTAATAATTAAAAAGTGGATGTAATAAATGAAATTGTTAGATTACTTGTTAGATATTACTGTACGGTCGGAACTAGAAGCACAAGCATTTCGCTACACTCACATTAACATCTGCTAACCATGTGTAGATATTAGATATTACAAATCAAATGACCAATAACATTTGATTTGAAACCTACCTAGTATTGACATAGCACCAGTGACAGGCTGAAGAGTAAACAATGCTAAAGACAGTGGCTGAAACCCTACTCCATGAGGCCTGACCACAGAGCCCTGTCCACAGGAGGGATGAGGTCACCACAGCCCAGAACACACTGTGAAACCACAAAAAGACCATATACGGGACACCCAGTTTATTCAGTCATCAGGATTATTATTCGCTGTTGCTGTACCAACATCCTCCACACAAACACAACACAAATTGATCATTCACATACAGACTTCACGTAAATAACAAAATAGAGATAACAATAGATGTGGAGACATTGCATAGGAGGATACAGACCGTAAACATATTCATTGCACGTGTATAGTGATTTGCAATACACACATAATGACAAATGAGTATCTAACTTGGACATTGGCATCCACATGCTTGTAAAAAGTATTTTACAAAAAGGATTTACATTTTAGTTGAAACCCACTGGGCACAGATGTCAATTCAACGTCTATTTCATGTTGGTTTGACGTGGAAACAACGTAGATGCAACCAGTGTGTGCCCAGTGGGAAGTGTGTTCTCGATCACTGAACCGTGCACTCAAACAACTAAACGAAGGGGAATTGTAAAACATTTAAGCAGAGGGAACATAAATGGGCATTTCATTCATCTACCCAACAGCAGTTAGTGCCTATACCTAAGTGGCTATACCTATCAGCCATACTATTAAATGGCTTGGGTTTTAATGCCTGGACTCGATTTAGAGGTCAGACACAGCAAGAAAACTGCCGATAGGTACTTCTCTTGCTAGAACAAAAGACACTGCCTGGTACTGACGAACTGGACGTCTCTACATGTAGAATTGCCCTGCGCGTCGGTGGCTGACATCTTGACTTTGAGCCATTCAGAGAGCACAGACCTCCACATGGGGGAGCCGAAAGAGTGGGCGAGTTTGTTTTGTATGGCCCGGTTCCCCTGGTTGGTGATTTTACTTAAGGACCAATGGAATTTTCAAAAATGTGCTAAATCCGCCCACCTGGGGCACTGGGCCATGTAGAATGAACTGGTGTAATCCAACCCATTTTCATCAGAATTGTTCTGAAACTATTTAAGTGCAAGTCTTTACATCTTCTCTATCTGCCGAAGGAGTTTTGTGCTTGAATAAGTATTTTTTTGTTAGGTTTGATAATGGGCACTTGCTCACTAGTTAGCTAGTTAGCTAAAGGTTGCTAGCTAACTGATCCAGGCTGTCACACACACATAATATGAAACAAATGTGGTGGTAAGTGCTGCAAACAACACTCAATGCTTTACCAAGTCAGCTATTTAACAAGTTGATAAATAAATCATTTTTTCCAATCTCCATTATCCAATAATGCCAGTGCCAGTTTGCTTGCTAGCTAGCGTTAGCCTCACCGATTGCCAGTTAGGATGACATAGCTAGCAACTCCACTGACTCTTGGCAGCTAACAGGCAGCTGCTTCATTCAAAAACAAATCCATTATGATTAAATTATAGTGTTGCTAGCTACGCTAGTTATCTACAGTAGTACAAGCATTTCGCTACACTCACAATAACATCTGCTAAACATGTGTATGTGACCAATACATATATTTTTTTTTAAATGTGATTTAGTTGTGGCCATCTGGCTAGTATCAACAAGGCCTTTCTGCAAATGCTAGCTAGCGAGCAACAACATTACTGCGGTGTGCTAGTTAGCTAACATTAGCTATCTAGGTAGTTAGAAGCAGGCACAAGCCAAACATAGCTTAACAAAGCAGCACTACTGCCACCCTGTGGTCTGGAGTATTTTAGCGAGGCTGACTGGGGATATTCTGTTCTATGTAACCAACAAATAATTGACTGCCAACACTCTGGGTAGAGGTGCTAAGTATCTCTCGACAGTCAGTTTCCTTGGTGTGTCTGAGGCGTCACCCCGAGAGCCATTCCTCCCACTTACAGTGGTTATATTCTCAGACATGTTAATCACATCTACTGATGGCTCTGCCATACATGTTGTATAGGTGTTCTGTCTGGACCCAGGCCTCTACAGCCATAAATAACCTCATAGGCCTTTTGCTGTGATTTTCTGGAAATTTCCAATCATAGGCTGACAACAACTTTGAACTAAGGTACCTCTCCTATTTGCCAAACAAAGCTGAAGTATAGGCCTATTTAATTAAAGATGTTTAATCTAATGCCTTGATTATACAGAGGATGGAAGGCGGCGATGATTTTACTGTGCATTTTGTTTGAGTTTTTCTCTCCTCTCACTGACTGTCACTGGGCTCCCCATCCACACATACCTTGGAGACATCTCCAGAAAGGTTCCTATTAGCATGAGAAAGGGTTCATGGAGACAACGGTATGCATTATGTATTCAGCTCCGTTTGTGCGAAATGCAGCTGCTGTCATTCCTACTAGCCCTGTAATCTCGTGGCAGTATTTCAGACGGGCACATTTGGATCATTGGAGAATGGATGCGTACTCCACATACATAAAGAACTTGCTATGCCCCCCCCCCCCCTCCCATTATAACACACATCAAATGTATGTAAGGCAAGTGCTGAAAGTGTCAGCGTTGGCTGAAGGGACCGCGTGCCGAAAACGACACCACAGTGGCCTATGTTAATGATGGGAGTTTGTTATAGCCCAGTGGCAACTCACCCCAGTGGTAAACAAATCATTTGATCCCACAGACTTGTTAAGGAGTTGTCACTTGGCATATCAGCCACATTAGGCTGCCATCTCCCCCTATATGAATGTGTAAATCCTCATTGTACTGTATATTTAAGGGCTTGTAAGTAAGCATTTCACGGTAAGGTCTACACTTGTTGTATTCGGTGCATCAATTTGATTTGGCTGGTAAGTTGAAAGACAGAGAAAACAGCCTCTGTCATTGAAAAACATATAAAATACTTTGCACCTGCTCTTTCAACTCCTTGTTACCCCACTTAAAACAATACCTATTTCAACTCCTCATTACCCCACTTAAAACAAGACCTATTTCAACTCCTCGTTACCCCACTTAAAACAAGACCTATTTCAACTCCTCGTTACCCCACTTAAAACAAGACCTATTTCAACTCCTCGTTACCCCACTTAAAACAAGACCTGTTTTCAACTCCTCATCACCCCACTTAAAACAAGACCTATTTCAACTCCTCGTTACCCCACTTAAAACAATACCTATTACAACTCCTCCATTTAAGCAAATATCTTAAACACCTCCAGACACAATCTTGGAGAGTACAATGTGTAACATTACTCTGTTATGGTGTGTTAAAAAGCCATATTCTATTAAAATATGTATCATTTTTGGAATGCCTCAGTGTTGGCATCCTGGTTGCATATCTAAAGGAACTCTTTATCTTTATCTTCCACATTAACCAGGTTTCCATCCAACCTTTTTCTGTGAGTAAAGTATATGTTGTATAAAAGCTGTCATTGCAGGCCTGATGGAAACAGCCACCGTATCAGTAAACGTTCCAAATGTCAACAAAACAAAATAAGATAAGATGGGATCTTTTGTGTCTGTAAAATGAATTACGCCAATAACCATCATATCGAAGTAAACTTGGAGTCACGCGATGATATGGTGTGTGGTCCTCCCACTACGACTCGGGAAAGCATGCAGTTTATTAGGCTACAGATTAAATAAGTTATGATAAACTTCACAGGGTGGTGAAAGTGCACAGTGATGAGCTTTGCTCTGTTCCAATAAATATCGACGGTCTTATTCTGGTGACATCATGATCGATGCTTGGCTGCCGTTTGACAAATAAAGATAATCTCACTATTTTGTACATAATTATCTCATCGTGTAGGCTATACCTTCACTGTATCTGCGAGCTGTTGGCTACAGCGAGCGTGCCAAGACATTCGCTATATAATGCATTTTTTGTGTGACAGAACAGTAGAGCTGAAAATGCGATGGAAACCCATTTAAATTGTATTTCATATTCGTTACATGGGAATATAACCTCAAAAGTCATTTGTATGTTCACTACGTTATCACACACAGCCTTTTATCTGTTTTGATGGATTTGATGTAAACACTTTTCAATTTTTTTTGTTTACCTCCCACGTTTCATTTTAAATTTTAAATTGAACCTTCATTTAACTATGCAAGTCAGTTAAGAACAAATTCTTATTTACAATGACGGCCTACCTCCCATATCTCTGATGGACATCTGACATGCAGATTTTTGTCAAGGTTGTGTGTAGCGAAGTACCAGAGTCAAAAGCAGGACACAGGTGTTTGAGCGAAACATAAAACGTTTACTCAAAATACAGCAAAAAATCCACAAAGGGAAAAAACAGAACTAACAACAACCACTAACGTAATAAACAATCACCGACAAAACAGAAATGAAAGCAAGAGGGTTAAATAGGGAACATGATGGGGGAATTGAAAACAGGTGTGGATAATACAGACAAAACAAAACGAAACTGAAAAGTGGATCGATGGCGACTAGAAAGCCGGCGACGTCGACCGCCGAACACCACCGGAACAAGGAGAAGGGCCGACTTCGGCGGAAGTCGTGACAATTTTAGAATATTTGCACCAAAATCTGTCGCCAATTCGATGGAAACATACCTATTGATAATGATTAAGTGATAGATTTACTTGGATTATCCACACACAACCACACACACACACACACACAGTGGATGGTGACAGAGAATTTTATAGGAGGCTGTGAGTTGGTCAATTTGCCTTACTGGCTGTAATCGCCTGTCACGTTTGTGGTTGAATCCTAGTCGGAGGTGGCCATCCATGCAAGTGTTATTTTAGCGGCCTAGCGTTTTCCAGCCTTAGAGCACTACCCATATTTACACAGCAAAGAGACGGCTTGGAGGACCAAAACAAATGGGCTCCTTCGTGTTGTCTTTTGGTTTCCTCTTGGTCAGGAGTGACAGAGATTCACTGGATCTCTTATAGCGGCAGAGCTGCAAATAGAGCTGTCTTTTTCTTGCTGCGGCTCATGGTGGCTCAGTTCTTGTCCTTTTCTTTCATTCTTTCTTTTATTTTCAGCTTGAAGCTTTTTGCTAGTCTGTGATGGACGATTTTTCACCACTGGATTTTAGTGTCACGGGTAAATGTGTGTTTGCAAGGCTAAATGTGTGTTTGCATGGCTATTAGTGGGGCCCAGTGATTGAGTCACGCACTCTCCTGACCCCAGAGCAGCTCCCTCCCATCCCTCCTCCCTCCCCCGCACTCCCCCTGTGACACACTATCCTTTGGCTGATGAGAGATGTCTGCAAAGCATCATGGCTGACCACCTCATTTTGAAGAGTTTGATGAAATCATTGTTAAGTTGTGTGTTCCATTAAATAACACAAACTCTTTTTTTTTAACCATAGACATGGTCTGAAATGTATACACTCATTGATTAACCGATCTTCACAATTTCAAAAACAGGAGTGGGACCATGGATGATATCCAGTACGTGGCGCCACTTCAACAGGTCTCAGTTTATACTGCACAGTGCACACATGACCTGCATCCTCATCTCTGTCCCTTGGCCCAGAACTCATTACCAAGTAGCCCTTAACGACGACGTCAATATTGATCACAAGTAAGGGAAGTATGGGAGCACTGGGGTAACTATGACAGGAGAAGAACATTGCAACTATTTCCCTCTCCTTTATGCAGGTGGCTTTTCCCGCGGGTAAAGGCACTGATCAACTGACCCGAGCTAAGCGCTCGGGAAAAGTGAGGCAATTCGAGCGATTTAACCGGCACTGCATCAATTGTTAGAAGTTGTTGGTGCAGCAAAAAAAAGATTGTGTCCATAGCCTATGTGTATGTGTTAGTGTTTTTATAGTATTTATACTGTTTGGCTAATGTAGGCATGTTAGGTCTTGCATGGCTAATGCAGCTGTGTTAATGTATCATTCATGCTTTAATTGCTCGTAATTTACTTGAGCTCAATTAGCAAGAGAGATAATCAATAGGTGTTGATCAACACTGAGGTACACTTGCTCGTTTGACGGGGTTGGCCTGTAGACATGTGGGGGGTAAGTACATAGCACACTGGAGCTATAGGAAGCATGATCAACCATCGCTGTTGCTGGCTCGTTTATGGAAATGTATACAGTCGCTGTACCCCCCACCACTGTCGACTGAGTATTGAACACTCTCCCTTCTAGCTACCTCTGGCCCATGCTTACACTGTACAACGCAATGGTCTGCTTTCTGCAGATTGCATAGGCTCCTGGGTGACACCACAGGGCACATCCACATGCATGTCAAAGAGCTGGTGCCCCTGGATCTTCTCCTCAAAACCTTTGCTGCTGTGGCGATAAGCCCCACTGCCTCGCCAAGCCCAGGTCGCATTCCTTTTGATCAGCCCCTAAAGTTCAATGGAGCATTGCCTTCAGCCTTCACCTTCTAGCACCCACTGTCCTTAAGCCGGAACATGGGCTGCTCTCAGACTCTGCTCTGCTCTCCGTTATTGCTACAATAACAAAAGGAAATGAAGGTAGTTTTGTCAACTGCCACCTCATCTGGGGGGGGTGAGGGGGTTACCCAGTGATCCCAGCCAAATTAGCCCAGGCCTCAGTCGGAGTGTCTGTGGCTGGGTTGGGTTCCCCGCTGCTACGGCTCAGTGAGCGCAACACTGCAGAAGACATGTCTTTACAAATGGTTGTGTTTTCATAGTTCCTACTTCTCAGCTAACAGCTAATTAAAGATTTATGCTAAGCTATGTGGCAACTCTGACAGATCATTTACAAACAGTTGGTTTGTCAGATCTATCCCACTCTTCAAGGCGTTGCCTTTGTGGATCCTTCACAAGGTCTGCCTTTAAAGACCGTGATGACCCGCGAATGCAATTCAGTTTGCGGGTGATTAATGTATCCCGGAGAAATCCATCCTAAAATGTAAACTCTTCATCTCTGGGCTGCTTCCGCCCTTACACCAACATAAGAACCTTCATCCTCCAAACTGCGGTCTGAATACAAACATGGCTATGTTTAAAAACTCCCAAACACTTACCAGGCAACTGGCCTTTTCAGATTTCTGAAACCTGCAGGTTGCTTTCTCTGTCGTCGTTTGAGAGAAAGCCTGATTGATTTACTTCCTCTATGCCCCACAAAGCTAGAGATGCAACAGTCTTGATCCTTTATAGCCGGTCGAAAGTGTAAATCATTTATTTTTGCTATCTGTGTTATAAGTAGACTAGGGAATCTCAGAAGAGAAGGAAAGTGTTTTTTTCTGCTGTTGTTGAGCAGAGGCTTTGCAGAACCGCTGCTGAAGACATGTCTGCAAATGGTTGTTTTTTTTCATAGTTCCAACTTCTCAGCTAACAGCTAATTAAAGATTTATGCTAAGCTATGTGGCAACTCTGACAGATCAATTGCAAACAGTTGGTTTGTCAGATCTGTCCCACTTTTCAAGGCGTTGCCTTTGTGGATCCTTCACAAGGTCTGCCTTTAAAGACCGGGATGACCCGCGAATGCAATTCAGTTTTGCGGGTGATTAATGTCTCCCGGAGAAATCCATCCTAAAACTTGACCTCTTCATCTCTGGGCTGCTTCCGCCCTTAAACCAATATAAGAACCTTAATTCTCCAAATGAAGAGCGGACATGTTAAAAGACTAGAACACATATGATGCTCTGTTCTGTTTGGCCTCATCACTCAGCCTCAGCGCGAGCCTAAGATGAATGTTCCCCATGCTAGAAGTGTATATATTTTCATTCCCGATTAGCTCAGATTAAAAGCAGAGCTGCGGCACTATGTTGTTTCTTCCTCCTATCGTTGTTAGTGTGCAGCCCTGTCGACTCCCTGTGTGTGTGTTAGTGTGAGATCCTCCCTTATTTCATCTACACTAGGCTGCACATTATAATTAACCCTTTGGGGGCTGCATGGGGATGGTGGGTTACAGCTCTAAGTAATTCCCCCTCCCCAACCCCCTCCCCTTAACTGCTCAATCCCCCCACGCTCCCTCCCTTCTCCAATCCCATCTCGGGCTTTGGGAATTTCCTTTAGTCACACTCGGCTTGCCAGGTAAACAAGCCTGAATGGAGAAACGGGGAACAGAGTGACGAGAGCAAATATAACAGGGGAGGATGCAAATGGATTTACTACTGAGAACAACTCTTTCCCCTAGCTAGGTGACACTCTGCTTACTCAGCACTCTTGGTAACGAGTCAATCGCAAACCTCGGGAACTCAGGTGGCTTGTGGTGGAAAACTCGGAATCGGCAGAGTGGGAAGATTAGGAGCTACTCCGGGAAGGAGGTATCGGGCTGCCGCACCAGTAATTCTCTGGAGCAGCGGTGTCAACTCTGACTGAGTCAGGATGTGAATGATAACAGTGCACTGTAACCCTCTCCCCCTTCCCCTCTAACATGTCTCCCTTACTCTCTTCCAAATGATCTTCTGCTAATCCAGATCGTAAGTTAAAAAACATGTCAAATGTTAAAGGCTGAGGAGCAAGGAGAGAAGGCCTTGTGTCTGTTATGTATACAGGAGAGGAGAGGGCTTACCAAAGCGTTAGCCTCATCCAAAGGCCCCAGTCCCCCTTTTTAAAAGAACCCTTTCAGTCTCCAGGCAAGCTGACAGAGTAAAAATGAGGCCACCATAAACAGACTCTCCTGTTTTATGGCAAGGTGCTGTGCCAAAAAAGCTCCTGAGATTTCCATGCACCGTGCTAGGGAAATATGGATTGCATAGGAAATACTGGATAAGAGAGGAAAAGAAGCGAGAGGGAACGAAATGTATGTGCTGTTGACAGCATTCAGGTGTGTGCCAAAGCAGGAAATCTATTTCCATTGATCTGGGAGCAAGGTTGAGGCAGAGGGATTGGGTCTACACAGCTCGCTTATGTTACCTCGGGCTGAACCAAGAGAGCTCTGATCACAGTTATAGCCCTAGTGTTAATTAAGGTGCTTTGACATTTCAACATTAGCCAATGCCTCATCATGGCACCCGCTCAACTCTTTTCTTAGATTTCTGAGAGGTTACCAGATAGACACAGCAGGCTGTAAAGGATATCCAAGAAAGGCCTTTTCAGGTGAACTCATGAGTAGTGTTAGGCTTGGCTGGTTAGTTCCCAATGTGTCTCCCGTTGATTCTGTGCACTGCGATGGGATCTAATCGATTGATTTTCCCAGGCAGCATTAGCTGTTATAATCCCAGGGTGTCATTAATGCCCACCGTGTCATTTGTTATGCGTTTATATATTGATTTCCCAGTATTCAAATTATAACAAACACATTGATAGGTAAGGAATGAAAGTCAAGAGAGCTGGACTGGAATCAATGTTAAAATTCTCCTTTCCTATTTTTGTGCAAAGAGCAATATAACCTTTAAGCAGTGGATGCTCCTCAGAGGAGGAAGGGGAAGACCATGCTAGTCAGGGAATTTCAGAAAAATTATAATAATGAAACATTTAAAAAGTTATCCTTTTTAGATAAAACTATACTAAATATATCCACGTCACCAAATACCTGATTAAAACACATTATTTTGCAATGAAGATCAAAGTAGTCTCAACAGCACCCTCTAGGGTAGCACCATGGTCTAGCTGGAGGACAGCTATTTTCCATCCTCCTCTGGCTACATTGACTTCAACACCAAACTTGAGAGGCTTGTGCTCATCACCCCCTTCTATAGACCTACATGGTAATTATAACGACTTCCGGAGGACGTCTTCCACCCAGTCAAGTATTTTGCAGTATAAACTGACATATTGTCCAATCAAAGAATCAGAGAATGAGCCTAGTAGTACACATATGATTTAGAAGCCTGATGAGTTGGTGACATTGTTGGATAGATTGAGATATTGAATAGTGATAGTTGAGCATTTGTAGGATATTATTCAATTCAATTAAGTTTATTCAAACTCCAGGAGACAGAGGAAGTAGATTATATATTGTTTTCTAGCCAGCTACCAGATTGCAGTTTTCTCCGGACAAAAAAACTCGCTAATGCCAATGACAATGTTGTGGATTCTTTGTTGAAGAACCCCTGTCATTGCCCACATCAGATTCAAGCTTCTGGGGGAAAAGCTGTATCGATCATGTAATGGACCACGGTCTGCGTATTCAAACTGCGAAACACAATGAGAAGGTAAGAAGAAACAGGGATACAGCATTTTTGGGCATGTAAGAGTTGGCTTTAAGGGGGCACGTTGCTTTGTAAACAATGGCTCATTGTGGGACGAAGCAAGGGGGCACTACGAGAGGGAAACTTACGCAAACAAGTGCAACTGAAAGGAGCTTGTAGAGGTAATTGCACGTTATGATGCTTTACTTGCTGAAACTATGGACGTTTCTACTGTCTTCTCTGGGATGTCTAAATCAATTTAGAATGATTTGATGGCTTCCTTTGCATCATCCATTAAAAGTTCGATTAAAAGAGATGTTGACGCAGTGGATCTTTTATCATGGCAAATGGATAAAACAACAGACATCAGCTGTCACTCGCAGTTGTTAGTTATCGTCAGGTATGTGAATGATTAGGGCTTTAACGTTTATTGGAATACTTTGGTGTGCTTAGTGGGTGAGATGTGCAGTCTGTGTTTGACTCTGTGAGTTCTGAGATGAACTTCATGGAGAAATGTTTTGCTCAAACGTATGATGAGATGCTGTAATGGAATGTATCTGCTATTTGTATTTGCAGCTAAGTCTCCTCCTGTTCCCTGATTAAAAGTTGATGACCACTCCACTACTCTCTCCTAATATGAACTGAAGCCATGTCATCCACTGGCACATTGAATGTTTCCTCTCCAAGTATTTTGAGTAGCCCTATCAATTTTCTCTAATTACTGTATGTAGAGTCAATCACTTACACAAACACAAATCACATTATTACACATCAATGGGATTTCCATCCTTGCTTGGACTAACTAATTCTTAGCGCTTTTGTCTAACTCTGGTGTGTTATTGTTTTTTGTCTTCCCAGTCAAATTCTGTCCTGTCCTCAGTGCAAGAGCTGAGCTATTCTCCAACACCATCCATCCATGATGAGCCTGTCCTGCACTAAAGTAACCTAAATAGACCCAACAGTGCAGTCCATTCTTGCTAAACATATTCTCCCACATCCACTGTTGCCTGACTTCCACTGCTCTCAATTCCTCATCTCTGCCATTTTAGGAGGGGATTTAAGTGTGTCTGTAAATACTTTGAACCTCTACTCTGCTCCCCGAGCCCATTCCTGGTTGGAAGCCGTAGGTTGTTATGTTAAAACTGTAGCAACATGCTGTTCAGAGTGCCAGATGCATTAAGGCTCAGCAGCACTGGGAGAGTGGAAAACAGACACCATTCTAGACATCGCCGGGAGCCTCGGATTTGCCAGCCATGTCTGTTTCTTTTCTCAAAACAAGCATTGACGTGGAGAGAGGGAGCGAAACACACACTTCCCCTCTCTCAACATTTGAAGCGCTATACATTCAAGCAAAATGAGCCTAGCATTTAATTAAAATATATGTTATAAGCAGGCTAATTTTAGATTTATGTAGAGTTGGTTTCGAAGTGATGTGCATTAGTACAGCTGTGAATATTCACTCACTGTAATTTTAACTGCGGCCCGACTTGTCCCCAATCAAAGTTTAATCAAGGAAGAGACACAACAATAGACCTAACACTTGGCGCGAGAGGGTTTAAACAGCTTTTTACAGTGGCATTAAGATGTTGAAATCTTTAGGCTTTTTCGAACACGGCAAGTCCCCGATGAGTCATCACATTAGCAGAGTTTAGATAGGCAAACTTTTATAGAATTTTGCTCCTGATTACTAGCTGGCTCCTGCTGCGTGTGAACAACCATGAAGAACCACAGACATCATTAGATGAGGGTCAGAGCCGTGTTATGGCAGCCCCACTCCACACTTCAGACCACTTTGTGGTTTCGCTCTCCACCCATCAGTTAGGAGGGTTCACGTTGTTGCACCACACACAGCAGCTGTTGTGTCGCTGCATCTTATTCTTGCCCCCTGAGAAACTCAGTGGCGAGGACTCCTTAATGCTTACTGATTATTTGTTTTTAGGACTGAGGCACTTTTTTTGGATCAGCACATCAGCACATCAATTCTGTTTAATAAATATATATTTACTTGTAGGCTAGTATAAAATCGTTCAGAATGAATATGCATACAAAGATTACCCACTAGACTGGCCCGTCGGATGTTAGTATAGAAATTGGAATGCTGGAAATACAGTAAGTATTTTATTCATGGGAGCCAGAGGGAGAGGAATGTATGGAACATTGGGCACTGCGCGTTGAACGACAACCTTCCGTGGTTTATGAGCTGGGTGAGAGTTTTGCGAGCCTCACTCTTAGTTGGAGTAGCACATAATTCGCCCAGTTCTTTCCCCAGCTCGTCCCCCAGTTCCACTCAGATGGGCTGAATGTACACGTATGATGGAAAAACATGGATATTTCTCCCTGTCATAAATCTTACATCTGCTCTTGCCACCACACTTGGCCCTCTCTCTACTCTCAATAAATCGCCTTTTTTGCACCGCCACAGAGAATTCAGAGAAACACCATGTTCTGGACCTGGCCGACAGTCCACATTTTTAACAGAGCTTGGTGTGGGTCAACTGGGTTCAGCCATGTTTGTGTGCACAAGGTATTAACTATTTAGACTTGTTTAGATATCGAGCCTTGGAAAACATGTTTCATAAATGTGTTTGGGATGAATAAGAAATAATAATTAGGCTTCTATTTGCTCTGGGTCGGAGACCAGGCTAAATCAAAAGCTCTGGGGGGATATGAGCTGTTAAATGAGTAGAAAATGCAAAGTGTCTGTCTCCAACATAGAACAGACTGAAGCAGCCCAGGAATCCTCATCCTGAAGTGCCTCTGCCATTGAAATTAAAGACACATCAAATCACTTTGACATGCATTATTATGATAATGACAGTTTTTTTATTATTATTGTCGTCCTAATGACAGGCAGCGCCATGGTCTGAGGCCCTCATTTGTACTCTAGCTCCATTCCGAGCGAATGAGGGGGAACAAGGGGCCCTAAATGAGGAGCGTTGAGGAGCGAGAGGCCCTTCATCAGCTGTGTGTGCTGCTCTCTCTTTCTCTCTCTCTTGGTCTGGTAATTACACAAATTATCAGCCATTAACGCAGTCTGCCACCTCATCCCAGACGGGAGCTGGGGCGAAGCAGGGAGGATGGGAGAAGCAGGGGGGGGGCTCTCAGAGGGGATGCTGCATGAGGACGAAAGGCAGACAGACAGCAGCTAATAACACAGGGCCCCAGAAAGGGCTACAGGGCTGTCAGTCTGCATGTGTCAGGGAGTCAGACGCACAGCAGTGCAATGTACTGCGCACCTCACCACCCACCTCCACTGAGCCCAGGGAGTAGTGTTGTAGCAGTAATGACACTATGTCTGCGAGGGCTCTATTTTAACAAACCTAACGCAATGGTAAATTTAAGCACTGCCAGAGCGCTACAAGTACAGGCCTTTCTTCACGCATCACACTTCTCTTCCCCCCCCCCCAAAAAATATTAGGTTCCCGTGAATTATATTGTATGTGTGAGGCATGCTCTCAAAAAGAAAGATATAGCCTAGGCCTTCCGATGACATGGCTTTATAGGACTGAACAATTTGAATGGCCTATGTTTGGAGGAGCATATCTTTGGTAACTGGACAAGAAGCACTCTTTGGAAATGGGGATGGATACAAGCCGAATGGAGTATGCACTGCAGGCCTATGCTATGTGAATTGTGAATAATGCAAAAGCATGTCCGCAAAAGCCTCACAAGTAGACCGTTTAGAATAATTTTATGGAGAGGCTACTTGAACACTGCACGGCCAGGATAAGAAAGACATCAGACACATTGCTGTTGAACCAGCTTTTGTTACAGTAGAGTAAGGGTAAGTCAAATCAACGTTTATTGGTCCCGTACACAGTTTAGTAGATCTTATAGCGGGTGCAGTGAAATGGTTGTGTTACTGGCGCCTAACGGTGCAGTAAAATGTCAAACAAGTACTACACAAATAATAATTAATATAAAAACTCGAAAATCAAGAATGTCAGAACAAATCCAATTAACCAGGGCTACTTTTAAAGGGCTTGTTTCTGAATCCATCGAAATGGAAAACAAGCAATTGTTACAGAAAAATAACTTAAATGTCTCTAAATATGAGTGTCCCCTGGATGATCTCTCATTCCATGATATATATATATAGCCTAAATGGAGGTTTTTTTTATGCTTTTCCAAAATAATAACTGGAGCTGAAAAAAACGATTTAATAGCTTACATAGATAAAAGGTGATGTCCGCTCACTGTTTGCTGCTGCCAAACTTGTTATTTTAATTAAGCTTTGGTGATTAAGATTTATTTCAAAATCGGTCACATGAGCCAAACCCTGTATCGACGGTCTTGACAAAGTGGTGAATTCGTTGGGCATGACAAAAAAAAACAGCCTTCATTGAGAGGAGGGGACGCTATGCTTGGTTTAATCAAATGAAACTAAATGCAAATTATAATGTTGTTCTAAATAGGAGGTTTGAGGCCAAAAAAGCACATCTCTTTTTGTTCCATGTGCATATGGGTACTGTGCGTCACGGCTGGATTGGCTGTGATTCTGTTGTCAAAATCTATGCCATGACCAACCTTGTTACTGCTAAAACCAGCTTTCGGTTGGTCTTAAATATCCCCACCAGCGCATACTGAAATTGGCACTTTTGGCGCACGTTTTTTAAAGAACCACCTCATATATTGCCACCCCTCTCACCTCATTACTCTATCTTGTTCTCCCCTCCCTCTCCCTCTCAAGTATACTCCACTGTAGTGTGCTCCCTCATGACAAAGTCTTTCCCTCTCCCCCTCTCGCTCCCTCTGCAACTCACACTCTTTCTTTCTCAGTCGTCTGTGCTTGCCACCTACACTTTCTCCGTATTCTCTCTCTCTGTATTTCTTCTGGGTTCGCCCAAGATGACAAAAGAAAGTGATAAAAGTTACATGTTGGAACGGTGGTAATTAAATATTAAAGACCCAATTTTTTTTTTTGTCATCTTTTTTTTTCCCAGAGAAAAGGATGCCTGTGGATATTGCATTCACATTACAGTGGATCAAAAGTTACGAGGGACTTAAGTTAGACTCTCAAGGTTTCATAATGCTCTTTTTTTTTACCCATAGATTAAATCAGAAGAAGCCAAAACTGTTTGGGAGAAAGCCATGCTAATTTCAAGAAGAGGGTCAACTGTATTGACATTAATGTGTCATTATTTTATTGTATTGCATCTAGCATCTAGCTATCTGGAATCACTATGCAGTGTAAGTGTACGCGTAGCTTAACACCGGTCTGTTCTCTGAGTAATTATACATTTTGTCCAAACAAATTGAATTCATGACAATATCTTACGCATATCTGAATGGACTGACAGTATTCAAATCATATGTCATCCTTGCATAGGTTATTCCACTGTTACTCTGTTATAAGGCCAATGTAATGCAACGTGTGACCTAGTTTTGTTAAGTTGTATTGTTCATAGGCTTATACCCCTCACCCACCCTCTTTTCTATGAAGGTTGTCACAATGGGGAAAAGAATAGTGTCAATCATTAATATACAATATTTCACCCCTCTACCATCACCTCATTTGAATATTTGACACTGATAATACGTACAGTGTTTGGCTCTACTTTAAATACCAGCCTGCCAATATCACCCTGCCAGATGTTAGCACGTTTTCCAATCTCTATTTTTTTAAGGAAAAGAGGCAGAGGGGGCATGTTATTGTGTACATGTTTATGTAAACTTAACTATGTGTGTGTGTGTGTGTGTGTGTGTGTGTGTGTGTGTGTGTGTGTGTGTGTGTGTGTGTGTGTGTGTGTGTGTGTGCATGCGTGAGTCTGTATGCGTGCGTGCGTGCTTGGCTCACACAGATTGAGGTTACCCATAGAGTATTTCTTATCCCACCCTTCATAGTGTGTCGTGTCCTGCCTCACCCTCACTGCATGGGGGAGAGCCCTCTCTCCGTCTCCACTGGGCCCAGCCATGCTTGTCTGAATAGAGAGAGGAGGAGGAGGAAAAGAGGACAAAGGAGGGGAGGAAGGGGCTCGTTGCCTTTAATTGAATTGTAAATGTGAGTGGAGGGGGAGCAGGCAGGAGCAGCTCCTTGCTGGGGCAGACAGCAGATGGGAGGCAGGGGCTGCCCCCACAGGGCCAGAGGGGAGCCGGGTGAAAAGGGAGGAGAGAGTGGAGAGGGGTGGGTTTAGGGCGGATGGATGGATGTAGGGGAATAAGGGTATGGCAAAGGGCCCGGTTCATGGATGTCATGGACATTACCAGGGTCTGTAGCCTCTGTGGAGCTCACACGCATTGAATAACGCATTCATAAATGACCAAATAATAGTAAAAAAAATACATCATGAAGTAAAAGGTTTTGAAGTGTCTGTATATAGGAGATATAAAAAAAAAGTTCAGGAAATATATACAGTACCAGTCAGAAGTTTGGACACACCAACTTGTTTTTCTTTATTTTTACTATTTTCTACATTGTAGAATAACAGTGACGACATCAATACTATGAAATAACACATATGGAATCATGTAGTAACCAAAAAAGTATAAACCAAATCAAAATATATTTTTGATTTTTCAAAGTAGCCACCCTTTGCCTTGATGACAGCTTTGCACACTCTTGGCATGCTCTCAACTAGCTTCACCTGGAATGCTTTTCCAACAGTCTTGAAGGAGTTCCCACAAATGATGAGCACTAGTTGGCTGCTTTTTCTTCACTCTGCGGTCCAACTCATCCCAAACCATCTCAATTGAGTTGAAGTTGTATAAGGGCACAAGGCGACACCCAAATACATACACAGGAGGCAGGTGGTTGAGCTCTGATATTTATTACACCAACATGGGTAAGTAAAAGGCAGGTAGGGGACAGGAGAGTTTAAACCAGGTCAGAGTCAAAACAGTACCTGGGGATAGGCAGGCTCAAGGTCAGGACAGGCAGGGATTCAGTGAACAAGTACGAGTCCAAACAGTACCTGGGGATAGGCAGGCTCGAGGTCAGGACAGGCAGGGGTTCAGTGAACAAGTACGAGTCCAAACAGTACAAAGAGATAGGCAGGCTCGAGGTCAGGACAGGCAGGGGTTCAGTGAACAAGTACGAGTCCAAACAGTACCTGGGGATAGGCAGGCTCGAGGTCAGGACAGGCAGGGGTTCAGTGAACAGGTCCGAGTCCAAACAGTACCAGGGGATAGGCAGGCTTGAGGTCAGAACAGGCAGAGTGGTCAGGCAGGTAGATTCGCCGTCAGGACAGGCAAGGGTCAAAACCAGGAGGGCTAAGAAAAAACAGAGACTGGGAAATATAGGAGCTAGGAGAACTGCTGGTTGACTTGGCAACACAAGGCAAACTGGCACAGAGAGACAGGAAACACAGAGATAAATACACCGGGGACTAATAGGGAAAACAGGAGACACCTGGAGGTGGGTGGAGACAATCTCCAAGACAGGTGAAACAGATCAGTGCGTGACAGTTCGGATGATTGTGGAGGCCAGGTCATCTGATGCAGCACTCCATCACTCTCCTTCTTGGTCAAATAGCCCTTACACAGCCTGGAGGTGTGTTGGGTCATTGCCCTGTTGAAAAACAAATGATAGTCCCACCAAGCGCAAACCAGATGGGATGGCGTATCGCTGCAGAATGCTGTGGTAGCCATGCTGGTTAAGTGTGCCTTGAATTCTAAATAAATCACTGATAGTGTCACCAGAAAAGCACCCCCACACCATCACACCTCCTCCGTGCTTGACGGTGGGAACCACACATGTGGAGATCATCCATTCACCTATTCGCCGTCTCACAAAGACACAGCGGTTGGAACCAAAAATCGCACATTTGGACTCATCAGACCAATGGACAGATTTCCACCAGTCTAAGGTCCATTGCTAATGTTTCTTGGCCAAAGCAAGTCTCCACCTTCTTATTGATGTCCTTTAGTAGTGGTTTCTTTGCAGCAATTTGACCATAAGGCCTGATTCACGCAGTCTCCTCTGAGCAGTTGATGTTGAGATGTGTCTTGAACTCTGTGAAGCATTTATTTGGCCTGCAATTTCTGAGGCTGGTAACTCTAATGAACTTATCCTCTGCCGCAGAGGTAACGCTGGGTCTTCCTTTCCTTTGGTGGTCCTCATGAGAGTCAATTTCATCATTGCGCTTGATGGTTTTTGCGACAACACTTGAAGAAGTTCTTTAAATTTTCCGGATTGACTAACCTTCATGTCTTAGAAAATTGATGGACTGTCATTTCTCTTAGATTTTTCTGAGCTATTCTTGCCATGATATGGACTTGTTTTTTTTAAGGAGGAAGGAAAATACACAAATTAACTTTTAACCTCTACAGAGTACCTAACCCGGATCCGGGAGCACCCCCCACACCCCCCACACTGATTAGCATCGCTAGCATAGCGTCACAATTAAATAGTAGCATCTAAATATCATTAAATCACAAGTCCAAGACACCCAATGAAAGACACAGATCTTGTGAATAAAACCACCATTTCAGATTTTTTAAATGTTTTACAGGGAAGACACAATATGTAAATCTATTAGCTAAACACGTTAGCAAAATGACACCATTTTCTTACTCCAACAGTTTCTTACTCCATCAGGTGCTATCACCAATTCGGCTAAACTAAGATATTGATAGCCACTAACCAACAAAAAAATTCTTAAGATGACAGTCTGATAACATATTTATGGTATAGCATAGTTTTTTTTTTTTAAATGTGCATTTTTCAGGTATAAATCACAGTTCTACATTGCAGCTGCAATCTGATATAGTGCTGATGCAGCTAGAACAATTACAGAGACCAACGTTATATAACTAATTACTTGTCTTAAAACATTTCAGAAAAAATACACAGCGTACAGACATTGAAAGCCCAACATCTGGTGAATCCAAACAATATTTCAGATTTTTTAAATGTTTTATAGCGAAAACAAAATGTATCGCTAATTAGCATAACCAGGCCAGCCAAAACCAGCTGGACGCGCGCGACCAGTTCACATGCACGACAGATATATGAAATAACATCGTAAATTGGGTCTTACTATTGCTGGTCTTTCATCAGAATGTTGATCAAGGTGTCCTTAGTCCTGATGAGTCGTTCAATCCATTCACAATGGCAACCTCCCCTCTTCATTCAGCCTGGGTACTGGTCGACTGGCACGGTCAATTCCCAAAGTTAAAAAACTCAAAGAACGGAACACGGCAAAACTCCCGAAAAAATTCTAATAATCTGATTAAACTATATTGAAAAAACATACATTACGGTGATATGGTCACATGTAGCAAACAAACTTCGACACGGAGATAGTTTTCATCCATAACGTCAGCATAACAAAAGACAATGCCACCTCTGAAAACGCGCATCTCAGAAACCGGAAGTTGTCGGTCACGCTAAAGAAATAAGTCTTATTTCACGTCAGTACAAGATAAACAAAAAATTTCTCCTCTGACGTCTTCCAGACACCCAGAGGAAGAAGAAGGAAGTGTCATTCGGGTCATAGGGGGCGTGACCATATATAGGCAGAGCTTTGAAGCGAGCATACACATCTTGCAATCTTTTTCAGGCTCAGGGAAAGTGCTGTGAAATGACCTGTGTTTGACTCAGAGACTCAATTGGAACGGTTTTAGAAACCATAGCTTGTTTTCTATCCAATGCTATATGGTTATATGCATATAGTAACAGCAATAATTGAATAAGAGGCAGTTTAGTCTGTAGAGGCAATTATGCTAATGCGAAACAGCACCCCCTGTATTCTCAAGATTAACAAGGCACACCTGTAACGACGTTCCTCTCTCTCTTCATAAGAAGAGGAGGTGTAGTGATCGAGCCAAGGCGCAGTGAAGTTTGAACACATATTTATTAACAAAAAAACACGAACTTGAATAAACTAACAAAACAACAAAACGGTGAAGACAGACCTAGACGACGAACTTACATGAAACAAGAAGAACGCACGAATAGGAAACAGACTACATAAACCGAACAAACCGTATACAGTTCCGTATGGTGCAAACATAACACAAACACGGAAGACAATCACCCACAAACAAACAGTGAGAACACCCTACCTAAATATGTATCACGATCGTGTGGGGGATTGACGGACCAAAACGCAGCAGTTGGAAAATAAGCCATCTTCTTTTATTTTAAAAAAGATGACAAAAATAAACACGAAACACTTTAACAAAACGAACAAAACAACAAAACGACCGTGAAGCTACAAACGTTGTGCACATACATACAGGCTACAAACGTTCTACATAGACAATTACTCACAACCAATGAGAGCCTATGGCTACCCTAAATAAGGCTCCCAATCAGAGACAACCGAAATCAGCTGTCTCTAATTGGGAACTCATTCAGGTAACCATAGACTCTCCTAGATAACTAAACATACATAGACAACGCTAGACATCTACACTCAACACAAACCCATATACTACACCCCATAACCCCTTTACCATATAAACACCCAAAACCAACAAAACATAAACATTCCCCATGTCACACCCTGACCTAACTAAAATAATAAAGAAAACAAAGAATACTAAGGCCAGGGCGTGACAATATGACTCTTAATTAGAGGAGAACGCAAAACACCTGCCTCTAATTAAGAGCCATACCAGGCAACCAAAACCAACATAGAAACAGATAACATAGACTGCCCACCCAAAACACATGCCCTGACCTAAACACATACAAAAACAACATAAAACAGGTCAGGACCGTTACAACACCTGCTAATTGAAATGCATTCCAGGTGACTACCTCATGAAGCTAGTTGAGAGAATTCCATGAGTGTGCAGGGTGGCTACTTTGAAAAATCTCAAATATAAAATATATTTTGATTTGTTTCACACTTTTTTTGGTTGCTACATGATTCCATGTTTTATTTCATAGTATGTCTAGCTCTTGAATGTGGATGGTAGCTAGCTCCTCTCCCATAAGGAAAATACTAGCCTGATGTAAAATTAATCCAGCCTGCCCTCATCAGGTGGGAGACGGTTCAGGGAGCCTAATCTTCACTCTGCAACATGGGGATTAGGCCAGCATAGGCTTTACTTCTGACTAGATTAAGAGTATTTGGGTTAGATTCACCCATTTTTTGAAGAGTGGGTCTTTAGAAATGTGTCTACCGGATTTATTTAACCTTTATTTTATCATGGAGTCCAAGCTCTTTTTTTTACAGATGAGCACTGAATTACAGAAATTACAGAAATACACACATCAAAACACAAATACAAAAAAGGTAAGCAGAAAGAAAACACAGTCATAAAAAATGGCACATTAGTCAGTCATAAGGTTCTCAATCAGCTTTCTGAATTGCCCTACATGGATGTGAATGTTTAAACGTTTAAAAGAAATTGGGATCCTTAACGTTAATAAAAATCCCGAAACAAAAACTGTTCACTTTTATTGCAAAACCTATTTTTCTTCTGTGTTATGACTTAACTAGATGATAGGCTATAAAGGCATGGGGAAAGTTGTGTAAAAGTAGGCGATATGACGTAGATGCAGAAAGTAAACAGCATAGTGGCTAGGCCTGTGGCGGTCACGAAATTTCGTCAGCCAGTGATTGTCAAGGAAATACCTGTAAGTCTCACGGTAATAGACTGTTAATTAACATAAACACATTCATCACCACCTGGCTTCCACAGAGCCAGTGATGCAGATTGCTTACAATTCAGAGGCATTATTTTATATAATTTTATAGTATGAAGAATAAAATTGAACAAAGCTGAATTAATCCAGCCTGCCCTCATCAGGTGGGAGACGGTTCAGGGAGCCTATCAATATTTTCTCCAAACTATTTGAGTGATACTCCTACATGCTTATTTTAGAGTTAATAATGTAATTTTGGTTGTTCTACAAACATTGGGCTATATGTTTTGATTTTTAATACATAAGGCTGCATGATGAGACTCTAATGATTTGAAAAAAGTCGCCTACAGGCATGAGCTATGCTTTGTTTTTTTTGTTGCGCAGGTTGTACACACTTCAATAGTCTCTCATTGACAATTTGACAAGCACTTGATAATGACTCGGATTTCAAGGCGGCATCCTCTTTGTGGCCGTAATGCACCCTAAAACAATCCATGCCTTTTGCGGCCCGGAGCGGTGCGTTGTGCCCTTCTCCCTGAGTGCTGTGCAATCCAAAGCTCCTCTCACTCACATGGCTCTCCTTCACGTGATCGGGTCTTTCTCACAGGCTACAAGTGAAGACAGACACATTGGGGACGCAACTGCGTGCATCCTTATCCAATTCCGAGGTGCATATTGAAGATATTGGAAGAAATGTCCACGTTTACTTTTCGTCATCCAACAAGATGAGTAGGCCTAACAGAAAGCAAAATGACTGGCCTATGTCAATCTATGATCCCCCATAGGACAAAAGTCGACCTATTCTGTTCTGTGCAAGAGATAAATATTCCAAACATAGTCTGGGACAGTTGTGGGATGCAATTGATCCCAAATCAATACAACCTCTAGCATAATAAGATCATAACATTTAGCTTAAAATGTTGATAAACAATCCGACTATTTCTTCACATTATGAGCGCAGCAATGTGCACATGGAAGTAGGTTATAAACACGAATGTTCCATTAGCGGAAAACCCCATTATCAAAAGTGACCACAAATGTGATAATGAATGTAATACTTTTATTATAAAGGTTCATTTTTATTTGTTTATTTATTTAACCTTTATTTAACTCGGCAAGTCAGTTTAGAACAAATTCTTATTTACAATGATGGCCTACCCCGGCCAAACCCTAACACGGTGAAAATTGTCTTCCCCAAATTTGAAACTCACGCGCTGCTTATGTATACCAGTTAGGCTCTAAACCCCTTGTAAAGCAGATTCATGTGCTTAATTTTAAGAAGTTATTTGGCAACTTTAGTTACGATACAAACCTTATCAAAACATATAGGCCTATGGGCTAGGGTACATGGGATGTGCGACTATGATTCTAAAAAGTGGCAAAAAAAGGCAGTTTCTTATGCTGGGCATCATTCACAAGTGATAATTTATCAGTGATAGGCTAATATTGTCACCCATCAGACTATTCTTGATTTAATCTTGTCTTTATATGTACTAAATAATATATGTGTGAAATTTGTTTTGATTTAGAATGGACCAGTATCATGCACCTTCCTCGAAATGGGGCAGGAAAAAAAAAATACATGTCATCTATGCACTTACAGTTGAAGTCGGAAGTTTACATACACTTAGGTTGGAGTCATTAAACTCGTTTTTCAACCACTCCACAAATTTCTTGTTAACAAACTGTAGTTTTGGCAAGTCGGGTAGGACATCTACTTTGTGCATGACACAAGTAATTTTTCCCAAAATTGTTTACAGTCAGATTAATTCACTGTATCAATATTCCAGTGGGTCAGAAGTTTACATATGCTAAGTTTATTGTAACTGTCACGTTCCTGACCTGTTTTCCTTGTTTTTGTATGTGTTTAGTTGGTCAGGGCGTGAGTTGGGGTGGGCATTCTATGTTATGTGTTTCTATGTTGGGTTAAATGTGTTGCCTGATATGGTTCTCAATTAGAGGCAGGTGTTTGACGTTTCCTCTGAGTACCATATTAAGGTAGGCTGTTCTCACTGTTTGTTTGTGGGTGATTGTCGCTGTGTCTCCCGGGTGGCGCAGTGGTCTAGGGCACTGCATCGCAGTGCTAGCTGCGCCACCAGAGTCTCTGGGTTCGCGCCCAGGCTGGGCTGGGTTCGCGCCCAGGCTCTGTCGCAGCCGGCCGCAACCGGGAGGTCCGTGGGGCGACGCACAATTGGCATAGCGTTGTCCGGGTTAGGGAGGGTTTGGCCGGTAGGGCTATCCTTGTCTCAGTATGTAAAATGTAATGAAAATGTAAAAAATGTATGCACTCTACTGTAAGTCGCTCTGGATAAGAGTGTCTGCTAAATGACTAAAATGTAAATGTGTCTGTGTTTTGTTGCACCACACGGTACTGTCTCGTTCATGCATTCGTTTTCCCTGTTCGTGCGTTCTTCGTTTCATGTAGTTTTCATGTTCAGGTCTGTTTAGTTCGTTTTGTTATTTTGTAATTTCTAAAGTGTGCTTCGTCATCGTTATTCTTTTCTTTATTCAATTCATTATGTATTCATCACCCGCTGCGCCTTGGTCCACTCATTCACCACAAGACGACCGTTACAGTAACATTAAACAGCTTGGAAAATTCCAGACAATGATGTCATGGCTTTAGAAGCTTCCGATTGGCTAATTGACATAATTTGAGTCAATTGGAGGTGTACCTGTGGATGTATTTCAAGGCCTTCCTTAAAACTCAGTGCCTCTTTGCTTGACATCATGGGAAATTCAAAAGAAATCAGCCAAGACCTCAGAAAAAAATTGTAGACCTCCACAAGTCTGGTTCATCCTTCGGAGCAATATGGGCCTGCTGGAGGTCATTTTGCAGGGCTCTGGCAGTGCTCCTTCTTGCACAAAGGCGGAGGTAGCGGTCCTGCTGCTGGGTTGTTGCCCTCCTACGGCCTCCTCCACGTCTCCTGATGTACTGGCCTGTCTCCTGGTAGCGCCTCCATGCTCTGGACACTACGCTGACAGACACAGAAAACCTTTTTGCCACAGCTCGCATTGATGTGCCATCCTGGATGAACTGCACTACCTGAGCCACTTGTGTGGGTTGTAGACTCCGTCTCATGCTACCACTAGAGTGAGAGCACCGCCAGCATTCAAAAGTGACCAAAACATCAGCCAGGAAGCATAGGAACTGAGAAGTGGTCTGTGGTCACCACCTGCAGAATCACTCCTTTTTTGGGGGTGTCTTGCTAATTGCCTACAATTTCCACCTTTTGTCTATTCCATTTGCACAACAGCATGTGAAATGTATTGTCAATCAGTGTTGCTTCCTAAGTGGACAGTTTGATTTCACAGAAGTGTGATTGACTTGGAGTTACATTGTGTTGTTTAAGTGTTCCCTTTATTTTTTTGAGCAGTGTATATTGTGTGGCCTAGTCTATAGAAAGCTTATGGGATCCTTCTCATTTTAGTAGAGGCCATCACTCTGTTTTCTATAAAAATGTTGCACAACATGAGCTCATGGGCTCTCATGAAGTGTTTGATTAGATTTTCGATTATATTTGCATTGATGTCAGAGTAATTAGCTGGACAATAGAATGCTGAGTACCAAGCAGTTAGCAAGTTTGATAGGCTACTAATGACTAGCAGCAGCATCAGAGCTTGGAGAAGCCTAATTACCGTGACTAAACAGTCACATGGAATTTGACTGCCTTCATAACTGGTGACCGCTGGTGTGGCAGTAATATGGTCACCGCAACAGCCCTAAGCGGGTCAATTTCTGCAACAAGTAAGAGCGTTGAAGCACTAAGCTCAACTTCTCAGCGGTTTTGGTTACCTGGCTACAACGCTATGAACAGTGTGAAGGAACCCAAATGCAAATGGTATCCATTCGTGGAATCAATTATTTTGGTGTTGACTCCAGCACTACGTCATTGTCGTCAACAGTTGGAAAAATGGCAGAGAAAGGCAAGTGACATCAGGTCCTGTATGGCAATAATTTGTGAAGTGAAATGAGAAAGATAGTACAGGTGCAATGCTTGAAAGAGACCCAAACTACCCAAACTTTGTATACATTTTTCTCATTGGTTAAACGTTAAGAACATTTTTCCATTTGTCATATCCCTACCCTAGAGACACCAAAACATCAAATTTAAGAACATTTTGAAGATTACGGTGGAAAAAAAACGAATCACCGATTTACCTAACTCAGTAGAGACCCAAGGAATTTCCAGAGTTAAACCGGGTATGGTAATCGGGTGTGGTAACTCATACAGTATATCTAAAGGTTACTAATGATGTTAGGTACAGTGGGAGTTTTTGTAAAAGGGCTTTATAAATGAAACCATAGCAATGTATCAACCTACGTGGCATAAAAGATGGCCAACCAACTTTCTGGTAGAGAATGCAGTGATGAGTGCTACAACTGTAGCCCATGATAAACGGCATCTAACGGCTTTAAAAAAAATGCAGCGTTCATATAGATCAGGGGTGTCGAACTCATTCCATGGCGGGCCTAGTGTCTGCAGGCTTTAGGTTTTTCCTCTCAATTAAGACCTAGACAACCAGGTGAGGGGAGTTCTTTACTAATTAGTGACCTTAATTCATCAATCAAGTACAAGGGAGGAACGGAAAAACCTGCAGACACTCGGCCCTCTGTGGAATGAGTTTGACATATGTATTACAGATGATGTCGCCATAGTCTAGGACCGGTAGAAACATGGACTGAATAATCTGCTTCCAGCTATTTAGCAAGAGGCATGACCTATTTCTATAGAAGAAACCCATTTTTATTTTCAGCTTCTTAATTAACTCATCAATATGCTTTTTAACTCGTAAGAGTTTAAGCCCTGTCTAAGCCGGGGTTCTACTAAGCTATATGGAATTGTTTTAAGATGGTCATATCAAGGATCATTTAGCTATTTGATTTAGAATTTTAAGACCCCTTGATGTATCAAAAAGTTATATACAAAAACGATTTGCTAGTAGCCAATACAAATGCATTGAATAACAGATTCACTGTCATTTTCTGACCATAGTTCTTTTGTATTTTCTTTATTTTAGTGTGGTTAGGGCGTGAGTTGGGTGGGTTATCTATGTTTTGTGTTTCTGTGTTGGGTTTGTCCTTTGGCCTGATATGGTTCTCAGAGGCAGGTGTTTGTCATTGACTCTGATTGGGAACCATATTTTGGTAGCCTGTTTTGTCTTTTGGTTTGTGGGTGTTTGTCGCCACACGGTACTGTTTCGTTTGTTCATCGTTTATTGTTTTGTTTAGTGTTCTGAGTTTGAATTAAAGGTCATCATGAACACTTACCACGCTGCGCTTTGGTCCTCCTCTCTTTCTCCCGAAGACGAGCGTTACATTCACAACATGGAACAAAAGATAGTCCCCAAAAAATGATCTAAAGGAAGTTTGTTCTGAAGTGTCTGTCCTATATCTTAAGATCAGGACACATTATTCAAATTTTTTGTACATGTATTTAACCCCTCATTTTTTATATATATTTTTTATATATACTCTACCGTTCAAAAGTTTGGGGTCACTTAGAAATGTTCTTGTTTTTGAAAGAAAAGCACATTTTTGGTCCATTACAATAACATCAAATTGATCAGAAATACAATGGAGACATTGTTAATGTTGTAAATGACTATTGTAGCTGGAAATGGCAGATTTTTAATGGAATATCTACATAGGCGTACAGAGGTCCATTATCAGCAACCATCACTCCTGTGTTCCAATGGTACGTTCTGTTAGCTAGTCCAAGTTTATCATTTTAAAAGGCTAATTGATCATGAGAAAACCCTTTTGCAATTACATTAGCAAAGCTGAAAACTGTTGTTCTGATTAAAGAAGCAATAACACTGGCCTTCTTTAGACTAGTTGAGTATCTGGAGAGTCAGCGTTTGTCGGTTCGATTACAGGTTCAAAATGGCCTGTGCTTCAAGGTTGGGAGGGTTGGGAGGGTGTTCTTCAGCTTGCAAGCATCCCCCTTTTTCCTCCAAACTTAACGATGATCATTATGGCCAAACAGTTCTATTTTTGTTTCATCAGACCAGAGGACATTTCTCCAAAAAGTACGATCTTTGTCCACATGTGCAGTTGCAAACTGTAAGTCTGACTTTTTTATGGCGGTTTTGGAGCAGTGGCTTCTTCCTAGCTGAGCGGCCTTTCAGGTTATGTCGATATAGGACTTGTTTTACTGTGGCTATAGATTCTTTTGTACCTGCTTCCCCCAGCATCTTCACAAGGTCCTTTGCTGTTGTTCTGGGATTGATTTACACTTTTTGCACCAAAGTACGTTCATCTCTAGGAGACAGAACGCGTCTCCTTCCTGAGCGGTGTGATGGCTGTGTGGTCTCATGGTGCTTATACATACGTACTATTGTTTGTACAGATGAACGTGGTACCTTCAGGCGTTTGGAAATTGATCCCAAGGATGAACCAGACTTGTGGAGGCCTACAATTTTTTTTCTGAGGTCATGGCTGATTTCTTTAGATTTTCCTATGATGTCAAGCAAAGAGGCAATGAGTTTTAAGGTAGACCTTGAAATACATCGACAGGTACACCTGCAATTGATTCAAATTAGGTCAATTAGCCTATCAGAAGCTTCTAACGCCATGACATAATTTTCTGTAATTTTCCAAGCTGTTTAAAGGCACAGTCAACTTAGTGTATGAAAACTTCTGACTCACTGGAATTGTGATACTTTGAATTATAAGTGAAATAATCTGTCTGTAAACAATTGTTGGAAAAATGACTTGTGTCATGCACAAAGTAGATGTCCTAACAGACTTGCCAAAACTATAGTTTGTTAATAAGAAATTTGTGGAGTGGTTGAAAAATAGAGTTTTAATGACTCCAACCTAAGTGTATGTAAACTTTCGACTTCAACAATACATACCCTGGCAGCCAGTCAGTCATTTCTACTCACAATATCATGATTTTTCTCTCCGTTCATGGAGATGAGGCCCAAGATGGATCCCTCTCATAACTGTCTCTCAGGGCTGTGATGTCAGGGCGTCTCATTAATCTCTTACCTTTCAGGCGGCATATTCATAGCCCGGGCAAGACCTGGCCCTATATCTATCTGAAGCCAACACATGCACTGTTGCGTCCAATAACTCTGCTCAATTGCCCATCATTTCCTCCCTTTCTGTCGCCGCATGGCCGATGAGCTTTTATTCTGTATTATTTGGGCCAAATAATTAATCTGGCTGGGTTATTTATTTCCCGGCTGATATTTCGGCACCTATGGTACGGGGGATAGGGAGGGATAATGCCATTGAAATGTCCTCGTCTGGCTTCATTGAGGAGATGGGGGGTAGATTTGCGGCACCTTACCTCAACCCAGGCTGAGGGGCGTAGGGGGTGACAAGTATGGGGTATTACAAATGCACCAGTAACCTTTTCAGCTAATAAAAAAAAAGAACGGACACACACACATACACACACACAAAAGCCTCACCCTCCACACACACACATACACACACACACCCTGTGAGATTATAGCCAACAGGGAATCCTAATGTGTTATGGTGTGGTGGAGGTGGGAGATTGGAGAGACATGAGTGTCCTGCCCTTGAATTTCACCCAAGACTGCCCTCCTTTCCATCTCCCTATGCCCATAACTCATACACATGGCCAGGCTGTCTGTCTATCTGTCTGTCGTCCTAAGTGCAGGCTGGCACTGTAAAATGTAAGCTGACTGGTTATAGGGGACACTTCATATCACCTCTTCCCTCTCCTCCTTTGACTAAGCAAGTCATATTTAGTAGTCATTGCTGGATGCCTGGTAAGTGTTAGTAGTCTGGGAAAGGTAAAACAGTTCACAGGGTGAGAAAATACACTGATTAATAATTGCTTTTGCCCTTTGGCTAGAGATTCTATCGGTGCCCTGTATCTCTTTCTGTTTCTATCTCATAGAGCATGGACCCACAGAATATGGATTTGTTTAGCCCCCCCCCCCCCCCCCCCCCCTACTAATAACAGGCCAGGAGTGATGTAGGCTACAAAATAATTTCTTGACATGAACACATAGGTTATTAGTCAGAGAAAATATTTAGTTTATTTTGCTGGTTCGAGGGCATGCAATTGGTATGGAGCAGTCCACTCTTTCTATTGCAAAGTTTCCCTACAGAGATCAATGTAACGTGGTTGGTCTTGAGCCAAGTGCTGTTCTCAAGAACCGACAGGACGAACATGGTCCGTAAGAATGGGCCAGCTGTCACAGAGGGTCGACCTTGAACGTCAGCCTAAGTGCATTTATGTTTCACGCATGCCATGTTCACCAGCCATACGCCACTTGTGTTCTATTTATCACACACACACACACACACACACACAGCTCACTTATCAAGACTGACCTAATTACTTAGGGTGTGTGCAGATAGATAAAGAAATAAAACCATAATGTTGGTATAAGCACATTCAGGGAATACATTTCAGTGGGACACAAAGGCTGCTTTGAATAAGTCATAACTCCCATAATTCACGGCAACAGCTGGAGCGGTGTGTGCCAACTTGATGAGAGGGGTCTTTTGCATCTTCCTCCTTTGCTTCCATCAGTTGCTTTCGTTGGAGTTTCGATGTCCTGTTTGTAGCCTACTGCATATCAGAGTATACACTGAGTGTGCAAAACATGAGGAACTCGTTCTTAATATTGAGTTGCACCCCCTTTCGCCCTCAACAGCCTCAATTTTGTCGGGGCATGTACTCGACAAGGTGTCGAAAGTGTTCCACAGGGATGCTGGCCCATGTTGACGCCAATGCTTCCCACAGGTGTGTCAAGTTGGCTGAATGTTCTTTGGATGGTGGACCATTCTTGATACACACGAGAAACTGTTAAAATTAATAAACTCGGCAGCGTTGGAGATCTTGACACAATCAAACCAGTAAGCCTGGCCCTTACTACCATACCCTGTTCAAAGGCACTTAAATATTTTTTCTTGCCCATTTACCCTCTGAATGGTACACAATCATGTCTCAATTGTCTCAAGGCTTAAAAATCCTTCTTTAACCTGTCTTCTCCCCTTCATCTACACTGATTGAAGGTGTCATCAATAAGGGATCATATCTTTCACCTGGATTCACCTGGCCAGTCAGTCACGTACACTCAGTGTATACAGGACAATATCTGTATATGTCATGACTCAAAATGTCAGTCAAAACAGACAGAAACAACATTATACCGAGTAATTAAAAGGGAAAATATAAGGTCATGTTGGGTAAAAGCTTCAAATAAAAATGCCTTTGAGGGAGCTTGCTTTTTCTCCCTCACTCCCTGAGCAGACAATTGACATTCAGCCGAGGACACCTCTCGCTGGCGGTTAAAATAAGTGGAATTACGTGTGACTTGAAGGGAGAGTGACGGGGAGCAGGGGTGGCGGTGAGTGAGGGACACACTTTTTGATGGAGCGCAGACATGGCTGACTCACCCTCTCCTTCCTCAGTCTCCTGGCAACCAGGAAGTGTCACCCCCCCACCTCCCCCCTGAGATTGCCTCCCTCCTTCCCCAGGCGTATTGTTTTACATCTCTTCATTCACTCTTTTATGGCCTCTTCGTCCTCGCGCGGACCCATCACCCAGGCGTATGATGAGTTTCTCCCCCAGTTATCGCCGCCATTCATTATCTCGCCCATTGACATCACATTTCTCTGACTTTGGCGAGATGGCTTTCACATTGCTCTGGTTTACTGACTCAGTCTCAGACAGACAGGTGGGTGCGCCGTGGCATAATCTTACACTGTAGATTTACTGTTCGCTAAAAATGCTAATGCTTTTCATGAATCCTAATGGAAATCTTCCATAACTTCCTACATACTTTTTAATGCCGAGATGTATTGTTCTATTGCTCTATTTGGCAAGTTTGGGATTTGTTACTATCTCTGTTACCTTTTGTGTGGGATCAGTGGTTATTGTAATGACAAAAAAAAGACAAATATTTCTGAACTGTGGATGCAAGATGATGCTGGTAATAGAATAAGCAGTCGTCAGTGAGCTCACATGGAATCTTGGTGAGGCAGTTTGAGGTAAACATACTGTTATATTTGGTCATTCGGTGTGATAGAGGGCCATTTTCATTGGAGTTGGCATATTTACTTGGCTTGTGGGGAGCTGGTTTGAGTTAAGAATATGAAAAATCTCCTTTGTGTAACGTCTGCTTCCAACTCACACCCTCAACACCTAGATCCCCTGAACGCAGCTCACTCTCCAGATCCCAATCACCTGAATTCTGACCACCTGTTCACACACCTGTAGGTCATTATCACACACTCTTTAGTTCAGTTCTTTGCACCCCGTCACTGTGAGGTATTGTTTGTTTTGTGACACATGTCTTTCAGAGCACTGGGCTTTCACGTGATTTACTCCTCCCGTGGATGATAGTTTTTGCCTCACTAACAACGTCTTTTGCCTATTCCCTGCCTGTACTTTAGCCTATCGGATTTCCTGTTATCTACCTATTGCCTGATCTCCCGGATGATGTTACTAGCCTTTTCCCTGCCTGTACTGTTGCCCTTTCGCACCCTCTGTATGACCTTCTGCCTGCCCCTGGACTCAGCTACCTGCCTCCTCCTGTGGTCCTTTGCGTTAAACACCTGCTGTGCCCTGCGCTTGAATCCAGCTCTCTGTCGCCCCTCGTGTTCATTACACTTTGCAGTATACTGAATCAAGTTATTCGTGGGGAATTATATTTCAATTATGCCTGGTCTGTTGAATTCATTGTGTTTGAGTTTAATCTCCATAAATACATTATCCTTTACATGCCTCCTTCCCTCAGTGTTCTGAAAAGTGTATTTTTGAAACAAAGCTGTTATGACCGCTATCAGATCATTGTACTCTTTAGACTCTCACACCCACCCTCTCCTCCATGTCTAACGTTTCTGGTAACAGATCCAGTTCTGATCAAGAGCTCAGAGAACACTGACAGGGCATAGAAGCCTATGGAGCTCTAGTTGCATAAGGTCTTGTACAGGTGGGAACATGTTTTAGCACTTAGCCTCTACAAGAAGCAGCAGTGGATCTCAGAGAGACGAGAGATTCAGAAGAGAGAGAGAGAGAGAGAGAGAAAGCGCGAGAGAGACAGCATGTGTGCCTTAATTAACAGGCCTGGCTGTGCCTGATGATACAATAGCATCTTTTGAAACGGCCAATACCTTTCTAGTATGAAGGCCGGTGGAGGCCACTGGAGAGAGGGAGGGGGCGGGAATCTGGGGGTAAGGGTCTATATAATGGTCTATATTCACTGTCTCTTAATCCTGATGAATGACAAGTTGGTCATGTAAAGATGCCAGATGTTCAACTGAATGAGGCACCCACTAATAATTTCTGTTTTCAGTTGAACAGTATGTATACCGTTTTGTGCTTGACAGATGTTTTTAAAAAGGAAGAAAGGTTCTTCATTTCGTTATCAATAGACAGCATACTGAAATGGTAATACGTGGATTACACTTATTTAGATGATTTGAAAAGTTGAATAGGCCAGCGTTCAAAATATCACAGGTAAAGTTCTTCTCATTACAAATCATGTCTCTCGTGTCAGACTTTCGTGGGTCTGATTGAAGTGTTTAGGCCAGAGCTCAATGCTACTGTAAAAACCAATCACTCTGTTCCTTATTGATTTCAAATGTCAAAGTCAAACCATATGAAGAGGAGAATGCATAGTCACTTTACCCTTACCTACATGTACAAATTACCTCGACTAACCTGTACATTGACTCGGTACCGGTACCCTCTGTATATAGCCTCGTTATTGTTATTTTATATTGTTATTTTTTAGAATTTACTACTTTAGTAGGTAAATATTTTCATAACTCTTTCTTGAACTGCAATGCTGGTAATGTTTATTTTATTTAACCTATTTTTAGCTCGGCAAGTCAGTTAAGAACAAATTCTTATTTACAATGACAGCCTACCACAGAACAATGGTTTAACTGCCTTGTTCAGGGGCAGAATGACAGATTTTTACCTTGTCAGCTTGGGGATTTGATCCTGCAACCTTTCGGTTACTGGCCTAACCACTAGGCTACCTGCTGCCCCAGGTAAGGGCTTGTAATTTAGCATTTCACGGTAAGGTCTACACCTGTTGTATTCGGTGCGTATGACAAATAACATTTGATTTGATTTGATGTGAATGCACTCAGACGGGCCGCAACACTGTCTTATTAATAGAATCTCTACTGTGAACCTAAAGCTGTTAAAAAGTTTTACCAGTTATTTCAAGCAATGACGTCATCTCGCTCATCAGAGTGGATTTTTGGAGGTGGGACTTCAAACGGTATCGTCCTGACTGAAGCCAAAAGTGTCAGTTAGGATAGCATCAGGTCTGGTTCGTTAGGGATTAAGAGGTTTCAGAAATGTTTAGAGTTAATCCAGAGCGTCACAGACCAGACATTACACCGAAGCCTCGCGTCAGATTATCATAGATGTGCTAGATGTATTGCGCCTTAACTGACACAGGAACCACAATAATCCACCTGGTCTGTCAGACGTAACAAAACACACACCGACCTGGAGAAAAAAACTAGATTAGAAATTCAAAAGAAAACACCTGTCACTTCAATCAATTAGGAACCTGGGGCTGACGGGGGATGTATCGGCCATTAAGGCTGCCTTTTGGGATGTGTGCAAAGGTCCATTGCTCATTCAGTCAGTCATTCGTTCAGGCCTGAGATGGAGCAAGCCATGTGTCATGTCTCCTCAGGTTAGAGCTGGGAACGGTGGAGGCGGTAGACCTGCTGAGACTACCTGCTGCGTAGCTGCCTCATCTCCCCTCCCCTCCCCTCCTCTCCTCTCCTCTCCTCCTCTGCATCCCTCCCTCCTTCACCCCCCCCCCCCCCATCTCTCCATCTTCAGAGCATGAAAGCAGTGGAGCACAGCAAACGCTCCCTCAGGTACTCGACTAGCTACCTTGTATAACAACCCCTCTGCATGGAGCCATAGGACAAGGCAAGGACTCTGCTGTCAGCTTCAGACATATCATTGTGGGGGGAAAAAACACTGCAAGTTACAGATTTAACAGCAACAATACTTGCCTTCAACTCAACACGTTTGTTGAAGCCAACTGGTACTGTAGTTTAGTGTAGTCCCGATGAGATCTGCTTGTAAAACGTCTCTTCTCATCAACAAAGACTAAATTATTGTTAATTGAGTGATCCAGTTGTTTTACGCAATTGGATCCCCGTCGTTGGAGGCTTACGTTATTTTGCTGCTGCCAAAAATAAACCTCTCTGACCAATCCAAGCATTCCCCCTCCCCTTCCTTTATTTATTCAACCGTTCCTGGTCAACCGTTCCCTCCCCCTACTCGAAAAGAGGTCACAACTCCCCAAGCAGGATAGGGGTCAGAGCCAAAGGTGGAGTGGTGTTGTCATAATCAAGAGTCTACCCACCCCAGCACTTAGAGACTGAGGACTCTCGTAACACCATCACTCAAACTGAGGGTGTTGTCTGGTAGAGATGAGGAATGCTTATTGCATGTTTTACTGTCATCACGTCTGGACTCCCTCAATATATAATACCATAGCCTATATGGTGTGTGTGCATGCAATACGGCAATAAATGTTCAACTTAGGAAATAGATCACTTGTGAAAGGTGAGGATGACAGACTTCCTGTCCTCCCATGCTCATAGATTGAGCAATTGATACATTTCCATCGTAGTGATCGCAATTGTAATTGCATGAGTCAACCCTTGCTGGTTGTCTGACCATACACTTAATCAAATACCACATGATTAATAATCATACACAGCATATGGAAGTATTCTCAGGATAAATACTGGCACTAAATATCAAACTTGTGATTTTTCTAAATCATATACTGTTGTTGCGCGTATTCATTTTCGATTTAATTTGTTTGTTTCCCACCACAGTCTAGCCCACTGTCACTGCCTAGACAGTTTCTCTCTCTTCTTACACATATTCCAGGGGTTCGCTGTAGATACACGTCTGAGTTCGGTCAGACATTGTGTCAAGTAAGGACATGCTTTTCAACGTCCCAGACATCTGTTGCTCAGCGTCACACAATCCTTTTCATTCTGACAATAGATGAAAGCAGAATAAATCTGTCTCTTTCTTTTTCGTAGCGTCATATTCATATATCTCATCTCAGACTCCTCTTATCACACTTCATAGAGAGCTCTGAGTCTCATGAAGGGCTAAAATAAAAGCATTTCAGGCAGACTAAAGCAGCAAATAAGTGGAGAAGCACTTTGATATGCAGAGCGAGTGGTCAATATGTTCCTGCCTCCTAGGATGCATCGAGGCCAGATAAGGTTGGCCACACAGTGAGCCAATGATGAGCTCAGACCCTCTTGTTGTTGTGAGGTAGAATGGAGAATGTTGATCCTTGAGAGCCTCTTTGCCGGAGAACACCGTGTCACTCTCTCTTATTGGGTCTTGTTTTATTCCCCCCCAAGTAGCATTCAACAGCTCCCCATCACCTACCAACCAGACAACCTCTTATTGCCATACTATTCAAATGTAGTCTCGTCTTTTATTCATTGTAAAATGGCACCCAAAAACATGTCATTATTTTCTCTCTCCCCTCCCTGAGATCAAAGCCAAACACAAGTGATTACAGAGAGTCAGGCTGCATCAAAGATGCCACAGCATTTCTCAGTGTGGTTACTGTATAAACAGAGCCGGGAGACTCGAGTGTGCTAACCTCTCTACGGCAGGCAGGCAGGCAGGCACTTGCTGAGCACCATGGGCGCCTCTGTTTACAGAGAAGCTCTTTTGCCAAGGGCTTCTAATAGTTAGCTCTCCTCTTGTGGTTCTACTTTCAGTATAATAGGAAAGAAGAATGACCCTTGCTGTTCTCCTAAGACCTCGCATGTAAACACATCTTTTTCCATTGTCTCTTTTTTGTTTGTATGGTCATGCATGCAGGACGAGGGATGACCCGGAGAGAAAAGTAGAGGATAGAAGATTTCCTTTTAATTTGGGAATACAAACATGGCCCTCGTGTTTTCCACTGTGTATTTACAGTAAGAGATTGGGGTGAATTACCGTGCAAGGAAAATAATAACATCTCGGTCTCTCTGTTATTTTTACAAAACAGCAAACAGGATGGGCACCATCCTACATAGCTATGCCAAGTTTCCTTAAGAGCTCCCAGCTGTGTTGGCTCTGGCAGTATGACAGTAAGAAGACAGTCAAGTAGATGAGTTCAGGGTAATATTGGAGGATTAACCCATGCATTGCAACTGTTCCATTCAAGTTCAAGTTTTGTTGTCACATGCACAAGTACGGTGAAATGCTTAACTTGGAAGTTCTGACCAACAGTCCAGTAATCAAGAACAAAAGTGAATGACTAACAAAAAATATACAGTTTGTCCGTCAAAAGTATTGACACACCTACTCATTCAAGGGTTTATCTTTATTTTTACTATTTTCTACATTGTAGAATCATAGTGAAGACATCAAAACTATGAAATAACAAATACAGTTGAAGTCGGAAGTTTATATACACCTTAGCCAAATACATTTAAACTTAGTTTTTCACAATTGCTGACATTAAATCCGAGTAAAAATTCCCTGTTTTAGGTCAGTTAGGATCACCACTTTATTTTAAGAATGTGAAATGTCAGAATAATAGTAGAGAGAATGATTTATTCAGACTTTATTTCTTTCATCACATTCCCAGTGGGTCAGAAGTTTACATACAGTCAATTAGTATTTGGTAGCATTGCCTTTAAATTGTTTAACTTGGGTCAAACGTTTCGGGTAGCTGTCCACAAGCTTCCCACAATAAATTGGGTGAATTTCAGCTCATTCCTCCTGACAGAGCAGGTGTAACTGAGTCAGGTTTGTAGGCCTCCATGCTCACACACACCTTTTCAGGTTTACCCACACATTTTCTATAGAATTGAGGTCAGGGCTTAGGGATGACCACTCCAATACCTTGACTTTGTTGTCCTTAAACCATTTTTCCACAAATTTTAAAGTATGCTTGGGGTCATTGTCCATTTGGAAGACCCATTTGTGACGAAGCTTTAACTTCCTGACTGATGTCTTGAGATGTTGCTTCAATATATCCACGTAATTTTCCATCCTCATGATGCCATCTATTTTGTGAAGTCCACCTGTCCCTCCTGCAGCAAAGCACCCCCACAACATGATGCTGCAACCCTCGTGCTTCAAGGTTGGGATGGTGTTCTTCAGCTTGCAAGCCTCCCCCTTTTTCCTCCAAACATAACGATGGTCCTTATGGCCAAACAGTTCGATCTTTGTCCCCATATGCAGTTGTCCGTTGTCTGGCTTTTTATAGCGGTTTTGGAGCAGTGGCTTCTTTGATGAGCGGCCTTTCAGGTTATGTCGATATAGGACCTTTCTGTGGATATTGATACTTTTGTACCTGTTTACTACAGCATCTTCACAAGGTCCTTTTATTGTTGTACTGGGATTGATTTGCACTTTTCACACCAAATGTACGTTCATCTCTAGGAAACAGAACGCGTCTCCTTCCTGAGCGGTTTGACGCCATGGTGTTTAAACTTGCGTACTATTGTTTGTACAGATGAACATTCAGGCGTTTGGAAATTGCTCCCAAGGATGAACCAGAATTTTGGAGGTCTACAAAACTATTTCTGAGCTCTTGGCTGATTTCTTTTGATTTTCCCATGATGTCAAACAAAGAGGCACTGAGTTTTAAGGTAGGCCTTGAAATACATCCACAGGTACAGTGGGGCAAAAAAGTATTTAGTCAGCCACCAATTGTGCAAGTTCTCCCACTTAAAAATATGAGAGAGGCCTGTAATTCGCAATCATAGGTACACTTCAACTATGACAGACAAAATGAGAAGAAAAAAAATCCAGAAAATTACATTGTCGGATTTTTTATGAATTTATTTGCAAATTATGGTGGAAAATAAGTATTTGGTCAATAACAAAAGTTTCTCAATACTTTGTTATATACCCTTTGTTGGCAATGACAGAGGTCAAACGTTTTCTGTAAGTCTTCACAAGGTTTTCACACACTGTTGCTGGTATTTTGGCCCATTCCTCCATGCATATGTCCAATCAAGTGGACTCCAATCAAGCTGTACAAACATCTTAAGGATGATCAATGGAAACAGGATACACCTGAGATCAATTTCGAGTATCACAGTAACGGGTCTGAATACTTATGTAAATAATGTATTTACGTTTATTTTTTATACGTTTGCAAAAATATAAAATAAACTGATTTAATTCATTTTAGAATGTGGAAAAAGGGAAGGGGTCTGAATACTTTTCCGAATAGACTGTATCCATGTGAACAGGAGTAACGGTGACCAGTAGCAAGATAAATAGGTGGATACTAATATGTCAATGTGAATAGGAGTAATAATGAACCGTAGCAGTGTAAATAGATAGGTACTAATGGTAATGGCAATCAGTAATCAATGAAGGGCAGCGTAGTGGTAGTACAGTAGTAGTGTATCAATCAATAATCATTTTAGCAGCAGCGAAGGAGGGACGGGGAGCAGTAGTGTTTAGCCATTTATCAGTCTTAAGGCCAAGGGATAGAAGCTGTTTAGGACTCTGTTGGTCTGAGCCTTGATGCACCGGTACCGCCTGCCGAACGGGAGCATGGAGAACAGTCCATGTCTCCGGTGGCTGGAGTCTTTGTCAATTTTTTGGGGGTGGCCTTTCTCAGGCACTGCCTGGAATGTACATCCTGAATAGCTGGGAGCTCACCCCTAGTGATGCGCTTGGCCTTCAGGCTCCACCTTCTATAAAGCCTTCCGGTCGAGGGTGGTGCAGTTGCCATGCCAGACTGTAATACAACCAGTTAGGATGCTCTCGATGGAGCAGCTGTAAAAGTTCCTAAGGATTCCATTGTTTGTGAATGATAGCATGGCTTGATAGAACGTCTTAGGGACCATTGACTTACAAGTTCAACGGTGAATGAACTGCTTGCCCACACTAGCCTATAGCTTATATAGGCATGCGGTGGAGTAAAGTACATCCCCACTCACAACCACAGTGCAGCAGCTATGCATACAGTGCTGTAGCAGACTGCTACACCACTGCCCAGCCCACCAGCACACAGCTGTCGGTAACCAAGCATCCCCCCCAACCTCCTCCGACTTTACCCCACCTCGCCTCACCAGGGGCACAAACCCACATCAGCTGGAGCAAAGAAGACTGTCACAGGAGGAGGGAGACGCTAATCCTTAGCGAATTTACGTCATCCCAAGCATCGGGGTCAGTGCGGTCAGACGGACCACCCAAGCGCTCGGCCGTCAAGGAAAAAGACAAGGGCAGAGGAGGCAGGAAGGAGGGAGGGGGAATGAGAGAAGGATGGAAGGGAGGCTCCTTTTTTAGACAACGACGAGATATGCTGAGAGAACAAAAGCATTTAAATACAGTGAGTTTGCTCAGATGTGAAGCTGTATGTCTTGGGAACTGGTGGGAAGGCATTGCGCATGATTTATCGATGGGGGGGGTGGAGTGGAGGGGTGACTGGGCAGTGTGTCAGCTACTTTCCGTGCACTACCATAAGAAAGGCTCTCCTTACTGTTCTTTAATGCTGAATAATGTGAATATTCAAGGAAGCTTTTCAGGTTAATGTTTTGCGATGACCTAGCATTGGGGACCAGTTTTTTGGGGGGTTGCCATGATTCAGTAATTGGGTTGCTAAGATCACTCCCCTAGTACCTTGACAACAGTCCCCGTTTCCTGTCTGAGTGCCCCGGTCAACCTGCTTATAAATCTTTCAGGGCCAAGAAGAATTAATTGTCTAAAAAGTGACCGCACAAGGTAAATAAATAACGAGCCAAGTGACAATTTCTATTGTCCAGTCAGCAGTTGACCTGCGGAGGTCAACTGTAAACGTTTCTCTTCTAAAAAAATATATAATATTTATACTGTCAAATAAATTGGTGTTCACAGCTGGCGTCTTCATGGTGAACGGGTTTCACTGCTGTTTTGTGATTACAGTGATGTCATAACCTTAAGGAGGCGTATACTGTGTTTCTTTTCTCTGCATTTTAATGTTATCTTTCCCACCAAAATGAGAGGGAATGGTCATTGTCACTCTTTATTGGTATATGTTTTAGCCTGTCTTTGGCTTAGAGACTTCTGCTTCAGGGAATTAGCCAAACTCTGTTACCTAGGTTACTGAGCAAGCTTTCTCCATTCATTTCCATTCCAGTGCAATTCACAACTAAATACAGTAACATTACACATTCCTGCAGACATAGAGTATATAGTAGCCTATGTTTTCCATCAATTGAGGTTCCTTGTAGCACCACCATTTTATAACATTATTCATGATAAAAGGTAGGAATTTGGATAGGAATGTAATTAGCTCGTGATGAACCTGTCACGGTCATGGGAGCCTCCACTTTGCAGTGGTTGAAGGTTCTCATACACCCAGCCATTAGAAGCACCACTTGGAAGGATTCAACCTCTGCTAGCGAGAGCCTCCCTCTGGTCCTCTATACCAGCAGGGGCTTATTCCTCTTCCCCTGCTGCTTTAATGACATCACAGAAGAGAAGCTCGTGGCTAGCATACCGACTGGCGCAGCGCACTCTTTTTTCCCACGACACCCCACAGTGTCTCCTTGGGTAATACGGCTCGATATAAGGTTACTGTTTGCATGCCCACCTCGAATAAAATGTGACAAAGATTTATCACCTGTTCGAGGCTCTCGGCGCTGCCACTCTGTCAGGCGGCTGTGACTCCAAGCTCACAGAAGTCCTATTCACAGGTTATTAATGCATTTGCAATGGAACAGCCTGGAGGAATAAGGCCATAAGGTCTGTCTGATGAAGTGAATTGATTAAAATGGAGGCGGTCTGTTTTTTTGAGCAGCAGAGCTGCTGATGTCTAAAGTGTAAGGATTCTGGTAGATTGGTGTCCAGCATGATCCTGCTGTGTAATTTTAGTTTTTCAATTATACAGTTGTAGTTTCATATTAAAATATAACCCAGAAGGAGCTGTGTTCACACAAATATGTCATGTACATTATATACATTTTCAACCGTTGTTGCAATTCAAATACTTGTGGTCCATCCCCTTCAGAAAGGAATTACCAGTCAAAACAACACCATGGGGAACAGCCATCTCATCTCTCCCTTCTCTCTCCCTCCTTCTCTCCCCCCATACCTCTCTCTTTGTAAGATCCTCTCAGTGTTGTGCCTCTCACCAGGCATCCAGAATAGTGAAGAGTTCCTCTGGCCGGTTGCTAGGCGATGGGCCCCTGATTAACGAGGGGGGTCTCTCGGCGGAGTTATCACTAATTGACAGCTGCCTGCCCTGAGGGCTGTGTGCTAACCCTGCGCCCCTGGTGTAATGGGAGGGCAGGCCACTATCGCCCCCCGTAGGAGTGTGGGGAGACCGGCTGGTGGGTTGAGGGGACTAGGGGCATAGTGCTAGCCCTCTGCTGGAGGATTGTGCGTAACTGTTTTGGAGGGGAAGAGAGAGTGGGGTGATGGATAGGGGGATATAGAGTGGGAAGGAGGGAAGACAAGAGAGAGGAGTGGAGCCTGGGAGAGAGAGATGGATGGAGAAAGAGTAGCGGAGAGAGTGAGGCTGAGAGAGAGTGAGGCTGAGAGCAAGAGAGCGAGAGAGAGTGAGGCTGAGAGCAAGAGAGTGAGAGAGAGAAAAAAGGCAGTGCCATGCTCTTTGAGGTCCTCCCTCCCTCAGTTTTGCTTCACTACCAGTCTGCTTTAGCCACACCATCTGGAGACATTCACAAGTGCTGGCCAACCCACTCCCATCTCCAACTGGGACAATCTGATTATTCACCCCCAACTCCAATAAAACCCAAATTAAAATGAGATTATTGCGGTCATACTTTGGTCTCCAAGATTGATAATGAGTTAGGGGCTTGTTGTTTTTTTGTATGATGTAGTTGTGAGTGTGTGCGATGCAGTGAAAAGCAAAACTCCCGTCAAGTTTGCTTCATACCAAGAAGGCTCTTGGAATATTTTTGCCTGATTTCAGTTAAGATTTTCTATAAGTGGAGATAATTCTGTAACTGTGAAGATCTGAGAGTGACTTCAACTCATTGGATTTAGGAAGGATAGCATCTTTGGTTTCATAATTACCCTGTTAGATAGCAGAAGTAACCATCATTTTATCATTATTGTAGTTTAAATTAGCAGCATAAATCCTTTAACAAGCGTAATGTGTGGCAGGAATCCACTAGCATAAAATATTTTCCCCCTTTCAAGACAGGCAATTAGAATTCTTCTTGTCAAATATTAACTGTGCTTAAACATATGGGTAACACGAACATTTATAAGACGTTTATTAATTGTGTGTTCACAATTGATTAATTGTTACTTCCACATTTATAAGTAATTTACTAATCATTAGTAAAGTGTTTTTCCAGTCCCTAATCTAAAGTGAGTGCTATTTATATTTCATAAATACTTTTGAGTGACCAGTGTAATTTCTCCCAAAAAGATGGGCATGCCATGGGTAGACATTCCTTCTGTACCTGGTTAAAGAACAAGCACACACCACAGGATGTTTAAGGAAATATATATACATGTGAGAATAACTAGCTTAGTAACATTCACAAATGTGGGAGAAATTATTCATAAATGGTAAGCAAACGGTTTGTAAATACCTTAGAAATGCCATATAAATGGTTTATTATAGGCCTTATAATAAAGTGTTACCTATGTAGGTATATTTTACCCACCTCACAATTTTCCCTGTTGAACACATTTTAAGGATATACCCGACTGTTGGTATTCAATAAATATAGATAAGAGTAATTCAGCTCATTCCTCAAACACATTGTATAGATTTTTTATGTGGAGAAATACGGATGGGCATACATTTAAAATCCATACATCTTGTGCAAATGAACAAAACACAATTACAACGATGTCATTTCGCCTCTGTGTAATCGGAATGAGGGATTATTTTCACAGGAAGCATAAATTAAATTACATTACCGAATGTGGCCGTCTCATGATAAAGCTGCCAAGCCTCCACTGTAATTATCTTCATATTACTGTAATTATTTGGAAGTGTGCAAAACTGATTATTTCCTTTCCCTCAGCCCCCTCTCTCTGACTACTGATCCGTTTTCAACCAAGGCCAAGGCCTGTCACATGCAGTCTGCCGCCGCGTCTTCATGCAGACTTTGACATTGCAGCTCAATCAATACTTCCCCGGCTCTAGAAACGCATCTCGCCCTGATTATAATGAAGATACCCAGTCGTTTAAAATGCTAATGGACAATTTTGCCTAATAAGAGACATTGAAGACCCCATAGTTCAAACAAATTAAAAAAAGTGTTTTCCCACAAATGATTTCACCCTTCATCTCCTTTTCTTTAAGCACATTAGAAGTTTAAGAAATGGCCAGCTTTCTTATTACTCTGAGAGTTATTTAAATCTTCAAGTGAAAGGTCATTGAGTAAAGACTCAGTAGAAAAGTAGTTGTCCGTGAACTCTGACCTCTTATGTGACATGTACGTCAAGGTCCCTGTCATCTAGAGGGCTCTTACAATTGAAACCTTTGTTTCTTCTTAACGACGGTCCGTTTTAGTTTCTCATTTCAAAACTCTTCACTCTTGAATATGCAGTTCCTCAAGTGAACATTTACGTCAATCAAGGTTTAGAGGCCACTCTTGCTCCAGGGCCAAAAGAACACTGGGAAACTGTTAAAACAGTGTACAACCATGGCCGGCGGTGGAGTAAATAGCTGTGTGCAGGGAGACACAATGCTAGATGTTGTATTCCACTGTCCTAGCTGACTGTACCCCATAATGTTTAAAGTGGAGTTTCAAACTGGATTATATGAAATGTAGTAGAACTTCACTGAGATACTTATTTACAACAGGAATACGTCACAGAGCACAGTTTTGCCTGCCAATGTCAACAGGAGGACCTCTAATTGGATCATAGGGCATATGGTAGGCTGCACTCGCCCTGGTCACAAACGATCAAAACTTTGTGCCTTATCCAAGTGACTTGATTGAAGCCATACACATTCCAACCGTATTGTGCACTCTGATCAGCCCAGATATACGTTTTCTACCTCTGTCTGTCTGAGAATGGCTATGTTACTTTCGGATGGAAAACATCAACCAATCACAGGACATGTATAGTGAAATGGTTCCAACGGCAATACGAGCGAATCAGAAGAGATGATTGGCCCTTCACAAAGGAGGATCAGATATGGAGAGGTAGAGAGCAGGATATGAATACTGAAGTGGAGTAACTGGAGTCAGATGTACAGCACAGAGCAGTTGATTATACCTTGGCATTGAAGATGAGGCCTTTGCTTAAGTTCAGCAAATCAGAAATGTTCAAAATATCTTTGTGGAAATCATTTGTGGGCATTTAAGTTCACCACCATCCACGTTGAAAGAAAGTTGTGGATGAAACCTGAAGATATCTTACATGAAGTGAAGACATACAGTACTTGTCAAAAGTTTGGACACACCTACTGATTCAGGGGTTTTTCTTTTATTTTACGATTTTCTACATTGTAGACTAACAGGGTAAGACATCAAAAATATATATTTTATATTCTTCAAAGTTTCCACCCATTGCCTTGATGACAGCTATGCACACTCTTGGCATTCTCTCAACCAGCTTCACCTGGAATGCTTTTTCCAATTGTCTTGAAGGAGTTCCCACATATGCTGAGCACTTGTTGTCTGCTTTCCCTTCACTCTGCGGTCCAACTCATCACAAAACATCTCATTTGGGTTGAGGTCGGGTGATTGTGGAGGCTGATCTGATGATCTGATGCAGCACTCCATCACTCTTCTTCTTGGTCAAATAGCCCTTACACATATTCTGGAGGTATTTGGTGTTAATGTCCTGTTGAAAAACAAATAATAGTCCCACAAAGTGCAAACTGGATGGGATGGCGTATCGTGCCGAATACTGTGGTAGCCATGCTGGTTAAGTGTGGCTTGAATTCTAAATAAATCAGACAGTTTCTCCAGTAAAGCACCCCACACGATCACACAACCTACTCCATGCTTCACGGTGGGAACCACACATGCAGAGATAATTCACGCCGTCTCCTCTGAACAATTGATGTTGAAATGTGTCTGTTTGGGGTTCCCGAGTGGCGCAACGGTCTAAGGTACTGCATGTCAGTGCTAGAGGTGTCACTACAGACACCCTGGTTCAAATCCAGGCTGTATCACAACCGACCGTGATTGGGAGTTACATAGGGCGGTGCACAATTGGCCCAGCGTCGTCCGGGTTTGGCCGGTGTAGATAAAAATTTGTTTGTAAATAAGAATTTGTTCTTAACTGACTTGGATAGTTAAACAAAGGTTAAATAAGACATGTACATATATATAATAAAAAAAGAAACTTGAACTCTGTGAAGCATTTATTTGGTCAGCAATCTGAGGTGTAGTTAGCTCTAATGAACTCATCCTCTGCAGAAGAGGTAACTCTGGGTCTTCCTTTCCTGCGGCAGTCCTCATGAGAGCCTGTTTCATCATAGTATTTTACCAAATAGGGCTATCTTATGTATTCAACGCCTACCTTGTCACAACCCAACTCATTTGCTCAAACGCATTAAAATTGTCACGCCCTGGCCTTAGTTATCTTTGTTTTCTATAATATTTTGGTTAGGTCAGGGTGTGACAGGGGGGATGTTTGTGTATAGTGGTTGTATGGTATAGGGGGTTTTGGTAGAGTGTATGGGTTTGTGTTGAGTGTCGGTGTCTAGGTAAGTCTATGGTTGCCTGAATGGTTCTCAATCAGAGACAGCTATCATTCATTGTCTCTGATTGGGAGCCATATTTAAGGCATCCATAGGCAGTAGGCTTTTGTGGGTAATTGTCTATGTGTAGTGTTTAGTGTCAGCACTATTTTGTTTGATATAGTTTCACGGTCGTCTGTTTGTTGTTTTTGTTCGCTTGTTTCGTCTTCATAATAAAAGAAGATGTCTTTCTATCACGCTGCGCCTTGGTCCTCTTTGCCTCATTACGACGATCGTGACAGAATTACCCACCAAACTCGGACCAAGCAGCATGTTAAGTAGCAGCAGGAGCAGCGCATACAGGATTCTTGGACTTGGGAGGAGATACTGGAAGGTAAGGGACCTTGGGCACAACCGGGAGAATATCGCCGCCCCAAAGCCGAGCTGGAGGCAGCGAAAGCAGAGAGGAGGCAGCACGGAAGCAGGAGAAGGATCTGGGCTATACAACCTGGGAGGAAATCGACAGGTGGGCGATCGACCCAGGGAGAATGCTGGAGCCCGCCTGGGATTCTCTGGAGCAGTGTGAGGAGGGATACCGGCGAATGGAGGCAGCACGACGACGCGGTAGGAAGCCTGTGAGTCAGCCCCAAAAATGTATTGGGGGGGGGCGGCTACAACGGAGTGTGGCGAAGTCAGGTAGGAGACCTGCGCCAACTCCCTGTGCTTACCGTGGAGAGCGAGTACGGCAGACACCGTGTTATGCGGTAGAGCGCAAGGTGTCTCCTGTACGTGTGCATAGCCCGGTGCGGGTTATTCCACCTCCCCGCACTGGCAGGGCTAGATTGGGCATTGATTCAGGTGCCATGAAGCCGGCTCAAAGCGTCTGGCCTCCAGTGCGTCTCCTCGGGCCGGCATACATGGCACCAGCCTTACGCATGGTGTCCCCGGTTCGCCAACACAGCCCAGTGCGGGTTATTCCACCTCCCCGCACTGGTCGGGCTACGGGGAGCATTCAACCAGGTAAGGTTGGGCAGGCTCAGTGCTCAAGGGAGCCAGTACGCCTGCATGGTCCGCCTGAGGAAGAGTAGCAAGGTTCGGACCAATGTGCAGCGTGGTAAGTGTCCATAATGATAATTTAATCAATCAAACACAAAATAAACAACCCGAAACAGTCCCGTATGGTGAAAACACTAACACAGGATACCACCACCACAACGACTGACACCTGCCTCTGATTGAGACACCTGCCCCCCCCCCCCCCCCCCCCCCAAAAAAAGTGTGGACTCCGGACGCAAAACCTGAACCTATAGGGGAGGGTCCGGGTGGGCATTTACCGCGGTGGCGGCTCTGGAGCGGGATGAGGACCCCACTCAACCATAGTCTCGGCCCACTTCTGTGACACCTTAGGAGCAGCGACCCTCGTCACCGACCCTGGATTGAACACCACTGGACTGAGGGGCGCCTCCGGACTGAGGAGCAGCTCCGAACTGAAGGGCAGCTCCGGACTGAAGGGCACCACTGGACTGAGGAGCGCCTCTGGCCTGAAGGGCAGCTCCGGACTGAAGGGCGGCTCCGGACTGAAGGGCGGCTCAGGACTGAGGGGCACCTGCGGACAGAAGGGCACCACTGCTGAGCAGCTCAGGCGTCCAGAGGCGCCCTTCAGTCCAGAGGCGCCTGAGCCGCCCTTCAGTCCAGAGGCGCCTGAGCCGCCCTTCAGTCCAGAGGCGCCTGAGCCGCCCTTCAGTCAGGAGCCACCCTTCAGTCAGGAGCTGCCTGAGCCGCCCTTCAGTCAGGAGCCGCCTGAGCCGCCCTTCAGTCCGGAGCCGCCCTTCAGTCAGGAGCCGCCTGAGCCGCCCTTCAGTCCTGAGCCGCCCCTCAGTCCTGAGCCGCCCTTCTGACCGGAGCCGCCCTTCTGACCGGAGCCGCCCCTCTGTCCGGAGCCGCCCCTCAGTCCGGAGCCGCCCCTCAGTCCGGAGGCGCCCCTCAGTCCGGAGGCGCCCCTCAGTCCGGAGGCGCCCCTCAGTCCGGAGGCGCCCCTCAGTCCAGTGGTGCCCCTCAGTCCAGTGGTGCCCTTCTGTCCGCAGCTGCCCTTCAGTCCAGAGCTGCCCCTCAGTCCGGAGCTGCCCCTCAGTCCAGAGGCGCCCCTCAGTTCAGAAGCACTCCTCAATCCTAGGTCGGCGGCGAGGGTTGCCGCGCCAAAGACGCCACTTAAGCGGGCTAAGACTATGGTGGAGTGGGAACCCCTATAGGTTCAGGTTTTGCTGCCGCACCTTGGGGGGGGGGGGGGGGGGTTACTGTCACGCCCTGACCATAGATTGCTTTGTATGTTTCTATGTTTTGTTTGGTCAGGGTGTGATGTGGGCATTCTATGTTGTAAGTCTAGGTTGTCTATTTCTGTGTTTGGCCTGGTATGGTTCCCAATCAGAGGCAGGTGTCGGTCGTTGTCTCTGATTGAGAGCCATATTTAGGTATCCTGTTTTTCTTTGTGTTTTGTGGGTGGTTGTTTCCTGTGTCTGTGTTATCACCATACAGGACTGTTTCGTTTTCGTTTTGTATTTCACGTTATTTTGGTATTTCTTAGTGTTTAGTTAACCTGTCTAGGATGAGGGTGCCGCTAGCGGCACTCCCCCCCCACCCCCACTGAAAAGGCAGAGCCGCGAAATTCAAAAAAAATGTTTTTTTAAATATTTAACTTTCACACATTAAAGTCCAATACAGCTAATGAAAGACACAGATCTTGTGAATCCAGCCAACATGTCCGATTTTTAAAATGTTTTACAGGGAAGACAAAATATGTAAATCTATTAGCTAACCACCTTAGCAAAAGACACCACTTTTTCTAACTCCATCAGTTTTTTACTCCATCAGCAGCTATCACAAATTCGACCAAATGAAGATATATATAGCCACTAACCAAGAAACAACTTCCTAAGATGACAGTCTGATAGCATATTTATTGTATAGCATATGTTTTTTTTGAAAAATCTGCATATTTATGGTATAAATCATAAATTACATTTCAGCTACACTCAAAAATTGCACCGAAAGCAGCCATAACATTTACAGACACCAACATCAAATACCTAATTACTCCTCATAAAACATTTCGGAGAAATACATACTGTGCAGCAATTGAAAAACAGGATTCTTGTGATTCCAGACAATATTTCCGATTTATGAAATGTTTTACATCGAAAGCTAAATGTAGCGCTAAATTAGCATAGCCACGCCAGACAGACACACTTGGGCGCGCGCGACCAGTTGACATGCACGACAGATATATGAAATAACATTATAAATTTGGTCTTACTTTGGCTGATCTTTCATCAGAATGTTGATCAAGTTGTCCTTAGTCCAGAATAGTCGTTCAATCCATTCAGAATGGCAACTTTCCATCTTCCTTTAGCCTGGGTACTAGTCGAGTGGCATGGATCTCTCCAAAGTAAACAAAGGAAACATTACAGAACACGGCAAAACTCCCGAAAAAATTCAAATAATCTGATTAAACTATATTGAAAAAACATACATTACGATGACATGGTCTCATTTATCAAATCAAATCCGAGCTGGAGATAGTTCACATCAGAAACGGCAGCAAACAAAACATGAAATCTCTCCCAAGTCGCGCGCTTCTGACTTCCTGAAATTGACGGTCACGCTAAAGAAATAGGTCTTATTTTACGTCAGAACAAGATAAACGCAAGATTTCTCTTCTGACGTCCTCTTGACACCCAGAGGAAGGCGTACGAGGTGTGTTTCGGGTCATAGGTGGCATGACCATATATAGGCAGAGCGTTGAAGCGAGCATAAACATCTTGCATTTTACTTCCTGGTCGGGGAAAGTGCTGCCAAAGGACTTGTGTTCCACTCAGAGAAAAAATTAAAACGGTTTTAGAAACTATAGACTCTTTTCTATCCAACAGTATTAACAATATGCATATTGTAAGAGCAAAAATATATTAGGAGGCCGTTTGAAAATTTCCACATATTTTCCATTTTTTCCAAAACAGCCCTAACAGGTTAATAAACCGAATATGGACACTTACCACGCTGCGTATTGGTCCGACATCTCTTCTCATTCCAACGACGATCGTTACAATTCTACAACAAATAAAGAAAAACCTTGGCATGAGTAGGTGTGTCCAAACTTTTGACTGGTACCGTATACAAAGGACAAGTCTGTTTAATCATCATTACTTATTTGTTCAGCATAACATTTATTTGTAATGTCAATGAAACCAAAGGACTCGTCACCCAAAATCGAATCACATTTTGATTAGTCTTTTTGAAAGCAATAGCAACTTTATGGAGATGGGGGTTATCAAATATCGGTGCGGTGTGTCAGTTCTCAGTGTACGATCTGAGAGGGTTGCTATTAGCATATTGAATCAAACCAGCAATATAAGCCAGCAATATAAACAGGAATTAAACCCCCAGCAGTTCATTTTACGGTCATCTTCGTCTAATTTAGCTTGGGTATAAACAGCACATCTGTGCAATTTTACAACAACTACAGCAGCTTAGGCAATGCTGTAGCAGGCACAAGTGAATTTGCAGATGAGTACATACACAGCATACATGAGAATGTTTGGAGCTGAAAGTACATTCAGTGGAAAAGTTGTTTTGAGGATAGCACCATATGACGTTAAGGAAGTCGAGTGTATGGGCCTAAAAGCTGATATTGAAAGAATGATTGACTACCATCTCTGATTGTCTATAACTTGGGGGTGGCAGGTAGCCTAGTGGATAGAGCATTGGGCCAGTAACTGAAAGGTTCCTAGATCGAATCCCCGAGCTGATAAGGTAAAAACCTGTCATTCTGCTCCTGAACAAGGCAGTTAACCCACTGTTCCTAGGGTGTCATTGTAAATAAGAATTTGTTCTTAACTGACTTGCCTAGTTAAATAAAAAACTCATTATCTTTGGGGGTTGAAAGGGAGCTGTTGGAGTATGGCTCTACTACTCCTTCCCACTCTTTCTCCCTCAACCCAGTACTCTAACTGACCTCCTCTGTGACCTCGATAACCTTAGCATGTTGGGAAATTCTTCTCTGGTCCGTTAGCCATTTTCAGGTGTCCTAACCTCTTGCCTCCTGACAACTTGTGGACAGGGAAGGCTTACATCTGCAGTGACTGAGGAAGCATGGTATAGATTAAATCAATCATTCAATGGCAGCATGCATACCATATGAATATAAAAGATAATTGTTACAAAATGGGGGATCTATTGAAGTTGACACCTGTTAGCTGGTCTATTGCGCTATTCACCCTGACTTACACGTGGCTAAAAATATGTTCAGATTTGGGAAGTAGCAGAAAACTTGAGTGTAGGAAAACATGGATAGCGTAAAGAACTATACTGTATCTCCGAGCTACCTCTGCCCAGTTATAACCATGTATTACTGATACACGACAGTCCTCCAAGAGACTTATTGATATGCACCAGGAGACGAGGAAAGGAACTTTCATTTTTTTCATTACCTGAGGATGTTGTCATATGGGTTGAGCAGCTCCTTGCCAACTGATTGGACCTGCTTTAGGCTTGCTTTGAAGGCGATTTCAAACCGGCAGTTTGAAATCACAACGGAAGACATGGCTTCACAATGGAAGACATGGCTGAACGAGTAGTGAACCTCCCGTTACCTCACCACCGCAGCCAATGGCCCACTGAGTTAAATACAGTGCATTCGGAAAGTATTCAGACCCTTGACTTTCTCCAAATGTTGTTATGTTACAGCCGTATTCTAAAATTGATCAACTAGTTTTTTTCTTCCCTCATGACGACACACAACACCCCGAAAAAACAAAGCAAAAACCGTTGTTTTTTATTGTAGAAAATATTTGTAAAAATTATATCGGAAATTTTACATTTACATAAGTATTCAGACATTTTATTCAGTACTTTATTGAAGCACCTTTGGCAGCGATTACAGCCTCTCAAGCTCTGTCAGGTTGGATGGGGAGCGTCTCTGCGCAGATATTTTCAGGTCTCTCCAGAGATGTTCGATTGGGTTCAAGTCTGGGCTCTGTCTGGGCCACTCAAGGACATTCAGAGACTTGTCCCGAAGCCAGTCCTGCATTGTCTTGGCTGTGTGCTTAGGGTCGTTGTCCTATTGGAAGGTGAATCTTCTCCCCAGTTTGAGGTCCTGAGCACTCTGGAGCAGGTTTTCATCAAGGATCTCTCTGTACTTTGCTCCATTCATCTTTCCCTCGATCCTGACTAGTCTCCCAGTCCCTGCCGCTGAAAAACATCCTCACAGCATGATGCTGCCACCACCATGCTTCACCTTTAGGGATGGTGCCAGGTTTCCTCCAGATGTGGCACTTGGCATTCAGGCGAAATAGTTCAATCTTGTTTTTATCAGACCAGAGTCATTAGGTGCATTTTGGCAAACTCCAAGTGGGCTGTCAGGTTCCTTTTCCTGAGGAGTGGCTTCCTTCTGGCCACTACCATAAAGGCCTGATTGATGGAGTGCTGCAGAGATGATTGTCCTTTGGGTACTCCCATCTCTACAGAGGAACTCTAGAGCTCTGTCAGATTGACCACCGAGGTTCTTGGTCACCTCCCTGAGCAAGGCCCTTCTCCCCCAATTGCTCAGTTTGGCCGGGCGGCCAGCTCTAGGAAGAGCTTGGTGGTTCCAATCGTCTATAATTTAAGAATGTTGGAGGCCACTGTGTTCTTGCGGACCTTCAAAACTGCAGACATTTTTTGGTACCCTTCCCCAGATCTGTGCCTCGTGACAATGATGTCTTAGAGCTCTATGGACAATTCCTTTGACCTCATGGCTTGGTTTTTGCTCTGACATGCACTGTCAACTGTGGGACTTTATATAGACAGGCGTGTGCCTTTCCAAATCATGTCCAATCAATTTAACACAAGTAAATTGGACGGTGCCAATGCTTTAGCCATAACACTCCAATCAAGTATTAGAAACATCAAGGTTTATCAATGGAAACATGATGCACCGGAGCTCAATTTCGAGTCTCATAGCAAAGGGTCAGAATTATTTTTTATTTATTTAACCTTTATTTAACTAGGCAAGTCACTTAAGAACAAATTCTTATTTACAATGACGACCTACCCCAGCCAAACCCGGACGACGCTGAGCCAATTGTGCGCCGCCCTATGGGACTCCCAATCACAGCTGGATGTGATACAGCCTGGAATAATTATGTAAATAAGGTATTTCTGTTTTTCTAAAAACCTTTTTTCACTTTTTCATTATGAGGTATTATGTGTAGATTGCTGAGGATTTTTTATTTTTATTTAATACATTTTAGAATAAGGATGTAACGTAACAAAATGTGGAAAGTCAAGGGGTCTGAATGCTTTCCGAATGCCCTGTATTCCTGGCACAAGGCTTCTGTCATTGATTTTATGATTCCCTGATAAAAAAAAAATAAAAAAATTGTGTGTGTGTGTATTGGGGAGGATGATTATTTCCTGGCTCGGCCCTAACCACGGCAGTGTGGGGTGGGGGATGGTATATTGGAGCCGCTGCTGCAGCCCCATGGGAGAAGGCTTGCCCTGTCTGAGTGGAGCTGAATAGTGTTGTGCGGAGGCTGTTTGTGACCCTGCGACCTCGTCCACAGACAGGGTTGGGTGGGATTAAATCAGAGTTGGACCGGTGCCAATGCTTTAGCCATAACACTCTGGCCAGAGATAACATACTTTTTAATTACAGGGAGCTACACCTCTGTCCAATCTCTCCACTGAACCCTCTCCAGGGGGGTCACTGCTATACTTGACATAATACATCATCAAACAGTCCTTAATGTGATTGCACACTGGGCCCGCTGCAAGGAAGTCAAGGCTGAGGGCAGAAGTTGCCAACACTTTTGTCTCTGGCTGGATAGTTTGTGTGTAGAATAGAGAGCTCTTTTTCTCTTGTCAGCGTTCTTCTTGAAAATGAAGCGAGTCAGGAAAGTGCTGTGTTCTCTTACGCAACCTGGCCAGGTTTTTTCTGCGTGTGTGTTTGTGTGTGTGTGTGTGCTCATTAAAATTCAAGGTTGCGCAAGGTCCTCTCTTAATCCATTTTAAATCTGCATAATGACTATTTTTCAACTGCTTAACACACTCTCAGTCGTGGCTAAACAAGATAGTATGAATAATAACAACTTAAGAAAACAGATATTGAAGCAGACGGATACCCTTGGGGGAAAGAGTTGATGGAAGATGTGAACGCAGCTAAAGCTCTGCTACGTCCTAGCGCTCCAGGTGCATCTTCAACGTTACTAGCGCTATCCTTTCAATCCATTGCCATTCATACAAATCTATTGGAATAAACAGACGCGTTATTCGTAAGCATAAACTCAGATGAATTATCCCTGTTGTGGCGGTGATTTGTTTTTGTCACGCGTTCACTCCTGTGCACTCTGTCTTCCTGGAACAGCACCACATGGAAAAGTCACGTCGTCTATCAGGTTGCTGGTTGTTCAAGGTAACCTCACAAGTCTGTGTCATATGGTCAGTGCACTAGCCCGGCACTAGCGCTGATGCTCTCTGAGCCATTGCTTTGGAGGCCAAAGGTGTAATGGCAAGTCCATCATCACAGGAAGAAAAATGAGGCAAAGCTACAATTCAGCAGGTTTGCAGGCTGGCCAAATGGCTTTGATGCTGGAGACTGGAGAGGCTTGTAGTTGGATCTCTTTTGTTTTGCTCTGTGTTGTTCTGATCTTCACAGGATTTCGACCTATCGAAGCCAGGTAAAATAGCATGGGATGTTTGCGCTGTGTTTTGGGTCTGTCTACAATGCGATAAACTTCTGAATAACATAAAGTGTAAATACTGTGTGTAGACAAAGCCAAACAGGAGTAAGTTCAATTTTTGTAAGGCATTTCCTCCCTTAAATAGCTGGCTCCTCATTGGAATGCATTGGTTGTTACTAAATCCCCATCTCAGTTCTAAAGCCCTCAATACAATTCAGCTGAATTTTGATCACATGAATAAAGAGTGTGTCTGACATGCAGATGGGTTAACATACAGTCTCAGAGTTTATATTTATGCCATACCTGTGCACCCTTTACTAATGAGGCAATTATTTAGACGGCAGGCCTGAGGTTCTATCAAGGTATAGATGCCATGGAGTTGGGAGCCGAGATTAAAATGGTTAGCTAGACTTCAGAGAAATAGCAGACAGGGAGGATTTCACACTACCTAATGAAGAAGACTTTTACATTTCATGGCAAATAATTAATTTGAAAACAAATTGGCCAGCAGCCCTCCAAAAGCCATCTATATGAATGTAAATTATAAAAGCACCAGCCCTCTTCCATGCTGATAAGGCTGGGGATTTGGTTACATTTTCCTACCAGGAATATTAAAAAACACGTTTTTCACATTACCACGATCAATCTTTCTGAATTGTATTATCATACCTGATCAATAAGTCAGATGTGAATCAATTGTCTATGCCCATATAACCGTTGTTAACAGATAATTATGTATAAAATAAACATGCTTGCAGACCTCAAAGCTGAGGCCCAACAGTGATATCGAAACCTCTCCTAACCGGCCTCACTGCTCAATTGCACTCCTTTTCGGCGTCTGTAAGATGAATGTGATGGCGGTGATTAGAGGCTGTAGTGTAGCCAACGACAGACAGACAGACAGACAGACAGCATACCACCCTGCATACCACTGCTGGCTTGCTTCTGAAGCTAAGCAGGGTTGGTCCTGGTCAGTCCCTGGATGGGAGACCAGATGCTGCTGGAAGTGGTGTTGGAGGGCCAGTAGGAGGCACTCTTTCCTCTGGTCTAAAAAATATCCCAATGCCCCAGAGCAGTGATTGGGGACACTGCCCTGGGTTTGGTGCCGTCTTTCGGATGGGACGTTAAGCGGGTGTCCTGACTCTCTGAGGTCATTAAAGATCCCATGGCACTTATCGTAAGAGTAGGGGTGTTAACCCCGGTGTCCTGGCTAAATTCCCAATCTGGCCCTCAAACCATCATGGTCACCTAATAATCCCCAGTTTACAATTGGCTCATTAATCCCCCTCCTCTCCCCTGTAACTATTCCCCAGGTCGTTGCTGCAAATGAGAACGTGTTCTCAGTCAACTTACCTGGTAAAATAAATAAAAATAGCCAGTCAAGTCAGGTCAGACAAGGTGTTTTATAAAAAGATGTCGCCAAACAAAAGTTCTTAACAATGGCCAAGAATATGATTGAAACGTATTTTTATTTTGATACTTAATTATCTTCCCGACGGCTGGTCTGGTTTGACTTCACTTTGGAAAAAGTTGCAGAAATCAATTCTAATAACCTCTGCGTGTTATTAGATCAAGCTTGTTTCTCCCCACTTAGTTGCTAGGCTACAAGTGGATGAAAAACAAGGTGATAATATGCTATGAGTGCAAATTTTGCCAAAAGTATCGGGAAAAGGTTGTTCAATAGCCCGACTAATCATCACAGGCTCTTCGATTAACTCCGGGGGCACGTTTCCAGCTAAAAATAAATTGGTGGTAGTAAGCTCATTAGTTTTGAGAAATGCAAGGGCTACATTGAAATGATCCAAATAATTGGAACCTCCATATTTACCACTATCCCAGAAGCACACTGTGTTCTGTTTCCTGTTCTTAAGACAGGTTCTTTTTCATGCTGCCTATGGTAAATGTTGCATTAATATCCACAGATTAACTATTGGATGAGCTATTGCATTAGTCTTGTGCATTCTAACCTATCCTGTGTGGACATAGAGTAATGTGTTGTTTGACCGGTGGGTTGACCCTTTAGTGGCCAATAGAATGTAGACCACGTGTCTGGCCGGTGAGCGAGGCTGAAGAAATTCGGCTTGTCACCAAAAGCACTCACAAACTTCTACAGATGCACAATCGAGAGCATCCTGTCAGGCTGTATCACCGCCTGGTACGGCAACTGCTCCGCCCACAACCGTAAGGCTCTCCAGAGGGTAGTGAGGTCTGCAGAACGCATCACCGGGGGCAAACTACCTGCCCTCCAGGACACCTACACCACCCGATGTCACAGGAAGGCCATAAAGATCATCAAGGACAACAACCACCCAAGCCACTGCCTGTTCACCCCGCTATCATCCAGAAGGCGAGGTCAGTACAGGTGCATCAAAGCAGGGACCGAGAGACTGAAAAACAGCTTCTATCTCAAGGCCATCAGACTGTTAAACAGCCACCACTAACATTTAGCGGCCGCTGCCAACATACTGACTCAACTCCAGCCACTTTAAAAATGGGAATTGATGGAAATTATGTAAAAATGTACCACTAGCCACTTTAAACAATGCCACTTAATATAATGTTTACATACCCTACATTACCCATCTCATATGTATATGTATATACTGTACTCTATATCATCTACTGCATCTTGCCATCTTTATGTAATACATGTACCACTAGCCACTTTAAACTATGCCACTTTATGTTTACATACCCTACAGTACTCATCTCATATGTATATACCGTACTCTATACCATCTACTGCATCTTGCCTATGCCGTTCTGTACCATCACTCATTCATATATCTTTATGTACATATTCTTTATCCCTTTACACTTGCGTGTATAAGGTAGTAGTTGTGGAATTGTTAGGTTAGATTACTTGTTGTTATTACTGCATTGTCGGAACTAGAAGCACAAGCATTTCGCTACACTCGCATTAACATCTGCTAACCATGTGTATGTGACTAATAAAATTTGATTTGATTTGATTTGGCCTGTGTCTGTCCCTCAGTTACACACAAGGAAGTTTAAAGCAAATCCAGAGCGAATGTGATGTGTGAATTCTTATCAGTTTGTGTCTCTGCGCGCTGCAGTTGTGATGACAAAACACATGCAGAATTTCTGACTCACAGTCTTCCTCATGCACACAAACACAGGCAAACACGGATGGATGCACACACACGTATGCACAGACAAACACGCACGCACATACACACACACATGCTCGCAGGCAGACAAATACACAAAAATCAAATCAAATCAAATGTATTTATATAGCCCTTCAAACATCAGCTGATATCTCAAAGTGCTGTACAGAAACCCAGCCTAAAACCCCAAACAGCAAGCAATGCAGGTGTAGAAGCATGGTGGCTAGGAAAAACTCCCTAGAAAGGCCAAAACCTACATTTGTCTTACCATCCTTGTGGGGACCAAACAATTGATTCCCATTCAAAATCCTATTTTCCCCCTTAACCCTAACTCCTAACCCTAACTCTTAACCTAACCCTTTACTTAACCTTAACCCTAACCTTAACTTTAACCCACCCAAACATATACACAAATTACTAATTTTCTACAGAGCGTAGACTTCTCTTTTCCTTTCGTTTTTTTTTCCAACAATCAAAATCGTGAGTGACAAGTTCAAGTACCTGGAAACATTAGCATTGTACTGTCATTTCGATAACTGTCGCGTTTCATTATCATCTGCTCTTCGAGGATCTACCTCATAGAAAAAAGTCCTCATGTTAACGAACATGCTCTCTTTTATAACCTAATTGCTTTTGGTTCAATAGCTTAAAACATAATTAAATACAGGACGGGCTTGTAATGGAGGTTAAGGTGGCTTTTTGGCCAAGGTAATGAGGCAGTATGCACACAGTCCAGGCAGGTTTAATGGCATAATAGGAGGCTTGAATATAATTGTTCCAGGCCTTTCTTTTATGAAGGCACCGGGGAAGATGATGGAGAAGGAGAGATAGGGTTGTCTGAAAAAGATAATTGAATTCAAAACAGGACTAAATTGTTGCTCGGTGTTTCGACCCATTGTGGATGTCATCAGAAATGATATGTACTGTGGTAGCACATAATGTAATCTATTTCTATGTGCAGATGAGCACGACCATCATGAGCGTTTTCATTAGTGTGTCAGTTGGTTGAGGGTGGATGGGTGGTTCTCTGTTTGCTGTAGGTCTATGTTTTTTTCTTCAAATCACATCAAAGAGACAGTGTTTATTTAGTTACTTGGATCAGTACTGATTACCTGCCTAGGGTTCTTCCAACTTAAAAACACAGATCTGTAAATATTGTCCCAAGAAGCATGAAATGCTCACTCATCCTCTGCAAGGACTATATAGGTACGCTTATCAAGCGGAAAAATGTTATTTGAGCTATTTCATGTCAATTGTAAAGACAAAACTAATAAAAACTTGCATTTACATTTTTAGCATCGATTAAGCCAGGAACAAGTATAAAAAGCCGTAACCTAATGTGTTGGACTGTTTGGTTCGAAACACAGCACAATGCCTGTCATTTTCTCTTGAGTATCTCCGGCCTTACTAACCAAAACACACCTGGCCCTGCAAGGAACACAACACACTGAACAGGACATTTTTGTCCATTGACCTCTGAACCCTGAACGACTAGCGAGGGGATCCAATGACATCATAATGGCCGATACCCCAGAGGAGAGTGAAAATTGAGGGATGGTAAGAAAGAGAGAGGGGGAGGGGGAATAGCACAAGCACAGTGACTTTGGAGGAGATTAGTCGTCTTCGCCTTTAAAGACAGCGGAGATAGTCTTTCAGGAGGAGGGAAATGCCCGAGCTCAGCAGTTTGTTTTGTGTGGCTTTAAGAGCTTCCTCTGTCAGGTTCAGGTTGCCTGTCTGTCCCCAGCCGCCGCCCATTGTCTCCACGCCACAAAAGGAAGACCCAGCATGATCGAAGGGACTGGTACTGCACATCTTCACAGCCACACAGTCTTCTTAATTTCCCCACCGGGGATTAGACCTGGTTTCAAATACTATTTATAGAATAAAAGATGTGGCCCTTACACAGATCTTTCAACTACTTTCAGTGTTTGGTTTATCCTGTCTAAAGTGCCAGATGGGCAGGATTTGCACTTTTGGGATCCATTCTACCAGGCAGCTCAATCAAACCCAGCTAAAGTATTTTAAATGATTTCAAATAGTATTAGTATTTAAATTATTTCAAATAGTATTTAAAACCAAGTCTGCCTGTCACGCCCTGACCTTAGTATTCTATGTTTTCTGTATTATTTTGGTCAGGTCAGTGTGTGACGAGGGTGGATATGATTGTTTTGTATTGTCTAGGGTTTTTGTATGTCTAGGTGTGTGTGTGTAGTCTAGGCATATGTAGGTCTATGGTGGCCTAGATTGGTTCCCAATCAGAGGCAGCTGTTTATCGTTGTCTCTGATTGGGGATCCAATTTAGGTTGCCATTTTCCAGTTTGGTTTGTGGGTTATTGTCTATGTGAGGTTGCATGTCTGCATTCAGTGTTTATAGCGTTCACGGTCGTTTATTATTTTGTGTAGTTTGTTCAGTGTTATTTCTTTATTAAAAGAAGATGGATTATCATCACGCTGCGCCTCGGTCTCCTCTCTACGACGTTCGTGACACTGCCAGGGATTCGCTGGGACTTAAAGCCTTTCCACACGACTCCATATTTGTGGGTGTGGCCCTTTTGCAAAATTAACACGATCACACTCTCAGCGTTGGCACACAGGGAACATCAAGGAAGGAAGTTGTTGCTCATCTTCAAAGAGTGGTTTGATTTGTTCTATCCCTGCCGGACCCCCCGCCGTTCTGTTTATTGAATTGTGGGGAAATGCAACTTATGGCGGGGGCGTGCTGGATAAACCGCCCTCTAGCTCACATCATTCACATCCCCCAATATCATAAAGTGATCCAGAGTGACATGGTACTGGAAAGCTGGAAGCCACTGAGGCAGAATACAGATGATGTGTTCTTTTGTTTTCACAGTTCTAAGATGTTGCTTTTAGAGTTTCTTCGGCGACTCCAGGCACAGATTAAAGGCTTATAACTTGATGGTATTTCATTGCTCCAACTTGATGCACCGTTTTTGTTGTCGTGTTGTGTTTTGCGCTCCTCAAACCTGTTTTTTGATCGTGCACTCCAGATGTCTTCACTTCATAAAAGGGGAAGGAAAGAAAGACACCGGTGATAGTTAGTGGGTGTGCCTTGATCTCCGTTGCAAAGATTTGATCCCCAAAAAAATTGAACGTAGGTCACATACTAGATCCGGCTCTGAGACTAGTTCCCCTCTCTATGGGAACGAGGGTCATCCAGAGTTCTCTGTGAAGAGTACAAGAGAGAGAGAGAGACGCTAGAGACATGGGAGGTTGACAGTAGCAGCAACGGCTTTATCCACCGCACATGTCTACTCCATCACAATGACATGATGATCTTCCCCATTGGGCAAAAAAATATAATGTGATGGTGTTGAATCAACGAGGAAAACTTATTGGATTTGCAAAAAGTCAACATTTTTAAAACTAAATCCAACGTCATGCTGGACAACTCAACCAAATGTAAATAAAAAAAAATTAAACGTTGAACTGACATCTGTGCCCAGTGGGTCGTTCCTCATCGCTCACCACCTCACCGCGATGGATTACTTCACTAGTACATCTCCCTTCTGAAGTGAAATTGAAGCACTTTAATAGGTGATATGTAGGCCTAGTATGATGCCCGAAAGACAACGCTGTTACATACAGTCATTGAGTTATGTCAGTGATCAGTTACTTTAATGATTTTTGCATGACTGCCCCCCAAAAGAACTTGCCTGGTGTGACAGATTTGGTTTGGCCTCTGAGATCAGAGAGAAGATGAAGCATCGTGAAGCATAACCAGGCAGGGAGCTGTAGCAGTGGAAAAGCCTGGACGGGACACATGATGTCTAGCTCTAAAGTGGAATAGCTGGTCCAGACACAGGCCAAACAACCCCAAGGGCCTTTCGCTTTGCTGCCAAATTAAATTAAAAGGACTTCACTCCACTGCAAATGAAAAAAGGAAGCGCTTGAGCGAGTTAGGCCCAGATAGGGGCGATGTCCTGCTGTCCAGAAACTGAGACTGATCCTCTCCCACACTGGCACACACACACATGCACACAAACACACATCCCCTTTCCCCACACACAAGGCCTCTCTCCCCCCACAAACACACAGCCTCTCTCTCTCGCTCTCTCCCTCTGCTTCTGAACCTGACATTCCTGCTGGCCTGCCTCTTTGAAGTGGGCTATTGGAGCGGGGTCTCGTTACAGGGGTCGAGGCTGAGGAAAGTGGATCCGTCTGGACTGTGGAAAGCGGCCCTGGCCCTGGGGTTAATCAGGAGCCCCAGCACAGTGCCCACTCTGTCCCCACTGCACAGCTGTAACAAGACTCGCCAGATTTGGAGGTTAAGAAAGACAGCACAGCCACCGCTTTGAAGTTGACTGACAGCGCTGGATTGGGAGTTAAAGAAGAGAGAGCCTTTTCTTCTGCTGGCCTCCGTTCAAAGGAGAGTGTGCTGCTTAGGACAGAGAAGCTGACTAATCTTTTTTTAACCCTCTCCTGCACTCGGTGTTATGATATCTTAGGACATGTTTAGGTCTTCCCCTTCCTTGTTATTCTCAATGCGCCCTACTCCGTTTTCGAAATCTAATCAAGCCACAGAGTGACTCACACTTGCAAGACGATGGCCTTCAAGCCTTGCGTCCCCAGAAATAGTATAATGTGCTTTGCAATGAACTCAGAGATCATAAAATGTTGTTTTTTTAGTCGCACTTTTACAATCCTGAAGCTGAAAAAAGATTAGAAGACTACTTAAAGTGTCTGTTAGGAATCCCTATATGCACCATAATGGTTTAAATGGCCATTTGAAATATACATCAAACCTTTATTATGATATAATGAAACCATTAGGCTAGTGCACTTAGCGTGGCCATTATGCATGTTCACATTCAAATTGCTTTTATTTTTACTTTATGCTTCAGTGGTGTTATGGCAAGGGAGGCGTCTAACACATAATCAGATGACAATAGACCTCGAGATAAAGCATAGAAGCAGACAGCCAATATACCATCCGACCCGAAACATATTAGCTATAAATGAACAATTTCATGCCTTTAGAAATGCTAATTACGCCGTTATCAACACTAAGGAAATACCCAAATCAATTCGCAAATCTAATGCAAACGTTTCAAAGCTTCCATCTAACTCCAACGGTTTCTGATTGTGTGAACTGGGTCATAGGAAGGCACGCTTATTCATGTCATGATATGATAACGATAGCTCAGGAACAATTCCAATTCACATTTATAACATTCCTACTCCTGAGCTTGACGTTGCATATACTCTTTGGCTTTTAAGAAATACATAGCTGATTCTGGCAGCCGTTTCAAGTTATTTCCAAGAACCAGGGCCCAAAACAAAGCCAAGTTGATGTCGGAGTGTAATCCATAACAAAAGCCACTACAAACCCTATATGTGTGCTAACTCACTTTTAAAGCAGTTTTGTGTCCTGTTAACATTGTCTGCGTATACTGAGTGAATATATGAGCTAACTGACAAACTCCCTCTGTCGAATCTATTTATCTCCCTTGTAGCATCTGGGCATGAAAACAAGGGTGGACTCTATCCAATATGGCAGCATGACAAAGTCAACAGTGCAATACAGTACACACCACACAATGACAAGTCATCTCTCTCCATACGAACATAGGTGCAATGATGACCCTAATGCCACAGCAAACACAGACAATGACGAGCCAATGGCATAGCAGGATCAGGCTGTGTATTGAATGTTAATTTGTTAAATTGATACATGGTGGTTTCAAACAAGAACATTGCTAGAACGTCGCTAGGTTGATTCAAAGTCTTATTTTTTGTTGTAGGGTAAGAAGAATGACCTCAATGAAATCCATGTCAAAGAGGAAGGAGGTCCCTGAAAGTTGGTCCAGCTGCAGCAGACCAATTTGATAAATGACCCTCAGGTGCCAAGGGTTACATGACTGCCATTTTGTTTTAAATGCATTACCAGACATGACCCGAGATACACATTAAGTGGTCCAGCATGCTCCCACTCTTTGTTTGTTTTAGTGTAATACATGTGATGCCCATTAAATGAATTCAGTTGCACAGTGTGTTTTGGCTAGGCGTTAAGTATTCAGCAGCCTGTCATTCCTCGAGGACCGGCTTCATTTGTATCTTTTGTTTATCAAGATGTTTGAATATTAACAAGGGCCATTTCTCCGGGTCATAACGAAACAGCAATGCGTATCTACACATCTGCATATTTCCATATTACTCTGTAATTCTGCCTTCATTCTGCTCTCCTCTCTTAATTTCCTGCTACACACGTGCCATGAGAGCACTCATTTGCATATGCATCACAGGTCCTCTGACTGGAATGTCTTCCCTGTCTCTATTCCGGTGTTTGTTTACCGATCATTTGCATCAAGTGTAAACAACATAAGTGTGGTGGTCTGTTGTTCTGGTTTGGGTTGATAGTACATGTGTCAGATAATGGGGACTGAAGACAGAGATGATTACCACTCCCAGTGAGCTTGTGTGTTTCTATTGTCACCGCTGGTAACTTAACAGCTTGATGCTTGCACTCTGAGAGACAGAATGCCCTATCTTTTATGAGAACCCAATCCCTGACAGGTGCATAAACAGTGCAGTTAAGATACACTGAACAAATTCCTGCGGCACCAAACTTTAATATTCATCTTAACCGATAAAGGGAATTACTTCTCGATTGCTTGGAGGAACACTGATGCATCTGGTAGATATTGTGCAGCTTTTGGAAAAGTGAATCAGTTTGGGATTTTTATTTTTGGCTAAACCTTTGCTGGGAGCAATGAATATTCGTCTACAGTGGTTCTTATCATGCTTGGCAACATTTGTTCTCCAACAAGCCCAAAATGTGTCTTACAATACACAGACCTGCGAGAATTGGATATTCAACAGCTAATTCTGCACAAACATACTCTCCAGCATGCCTACACAAATGTGGAGTTCACGTGTGAATGCAGACACTGTGTCCGATAGTGTACATCAGTGGTCAACAAACGGTCGATCAACTAGTCAATCTCAAAGGCATTTCTAGTCGATCGCCAAAAATTTCTGTAAAAAAAACAACAATAAATCCTTGCATTCCTATTTTTTTTAAATTTGTCTCGCGCTGTTGGCGGTAGGTGCTCTCGATTCAGCTGCCCTTCACGCCGGGTAGGAGTAGTGTTCTGATTTTAAACCATTTCATGTGTCTGAACGTACAAACTCTGGCCAAAAGAGTAAATCAAGTGCACTGTAGGCCTAGCGCTGGCCATCGGATGGCTCAGATAACTGTGTCTGCAGTAAAGTAGCAGGCGAAAAAGGAAGCTGCAGCAAAGTACTGTGAGATTTCAAAACTTTTCAAATCAAATCAAATTTTATTGGTCACAAACACATGGTTAGCAGATGTTAATGCGAGTGTAGCAAAATTCTTGTGCTTCTAGTTCCGACTATGCAGTAAAATCTAACAAGTAATCTAACAAATTCACAACAACTACCTTACACACAAATGTAAAGGGATGAATAAGAATATGTATATATAAATACATGGATGAGCAATAGCGTGCGGCATAGGCAAGATGCAGCAGATGGTGTAGAATACAGTATATACAGATGAGATGAGTAATGTAGGATATGTAAACATCATTAAAGTGGTGATATTTAAAGTGACCAGTGATACCTCAATGTGAAATTTTTTAAAGTGCCGTTATTTAAAGTGACTATTGATACATTTATTAAGTCCATTTATTAATGTGGCTAGAGATTTGAGTCAGTATGTTGGAGCCACTCTATGGAGCCACTCTATGTTAGTGATGGCTGTTTAACAGTCTGATGGCCTTGAGATTGAAAAACAGCTTCTGTCTCTCGGTCCCAGCTTTGATGCACCTGTACTGACCTCGCCTTCTGGATGATAGCAGGGTGAACAGGCAGTGGCTCGGGTGGTTGTTGTCCTTGATGATCTTTTTGGTCTTCCTGTGACATCGGGTGGTGTAGGTGTCCTGGAGGGCAGGTAGTTTGCCCCCGGTGATGCGTTGTGCAGACCGCACTACCCTCTGGAAAGCCTTGCGGTTGAGGGTGGTGAAATTGCCGTTGCAGGAGGTGATACAGCCCGATAGGATGCTCTCGATTGTGCATCTGTAGAAGTTTGTGAGTGTTTTAGATGACAAGCCAAATGTATTCAGCCTCCTGAGGTTGAAGAGGCACTGTTGTGCTGTCTGTGTGGGTGGACCATTTCAGTTTGTCCGTGATGTGTATGCAGAGGAACTTAAAACTTTCTACCCTCTCCACTACTGTCCCGTCGATGTGGATAGGGGGGTGCTCCCTCTGCTGTTTCCTGAAGTCCACGATCATTTCCTTTTTTTTTGTAATCCATGATTGACTGTAGACCCTGCCACATATGTCTCGTGTTTGAGCCTTTGAATTGCGACTCTACTTTGTCTCTATACTAACGCTTTGCATTGCTTGTTTGATTGCCTTGCGGAGGGAATAGCTGCACTGTTTGTTTCCGGTCGCCTTGCCATGATTAAAAGTGGTGGTTCGTGCTTTCAGTTTCGCGCAAATGCTGCCATCAATCCACAGTTTCTGGTTAGGGAAGGTTTTAATAGTCTCAGTGGGTTCGACATCTCCGATGCACTTGCTAATAAACTTGCTCACCGAGTCAGCGTACACATCAATGTTGTTGTCTGAGGCTATCCGGAACACATCCCAGTCCACGTGATTGAAGCAATCTTGAAGCATGGAATCCGATTGGTCAAATGACCTGAGCACAGGCATTTCCTGTTTAAGTTTCTGTCTATAGGCTAGGAGCATTGAAACCCTGACTATTGAGAGACTGTCAACGAATACAGTAAATTGTGACTGAGTTCATATTTAAGTTCTTACTCAGCACTGTCAACACTTTTTATTCAACACTTTTATAAGCCATAATTTCACATGCTGTTGTGCAAATGGAATAGACAAAAGGTGGAAATTATAGGCAATTAGCAAGACACCCCCAAAAAAGGAGTGATTATGCAGGTGGTGATCACAGACCACTTCTCAGTTCCTATGTTTCCTGGCTGATGTTTTGGTCACTTTTGAATGCTGGCAGTGCTCTCACTCTAGTGGTAGCATGAGACGGAGTCTACAACCCACACAAGTGGCTCAGGTAGTGCACATTTGTGGCCTGCTGGAGGTCATTTTGCAGGGCGCTGGCAGTGCACCTCCTTGCACAAAGGCGGAGGTAGCGGTCCTGCTGCTGGGTTGTTGCCCTCCTACGGCCTCCTCCACGTCTCCTGATGTACTGGCCTGTCTCCTGGTAGCGCCTCCATGCTCTGGACACTACGCTGACAGACACAGCAAACCTTTTTGCCACAGCTCGCATTGATTTGCCATCCTGGATGAACTGCACTACCTGAGCCACTTGTGTTGGTTGTAGACTCCGTCTCATGCTACCACTAGAGTGAGAGCACCGCCAGCATTCAAAAGTGACCAAAACATCAGCCAGGAAGCATAGGAACTGAGAATTGGTCTGTGGTCACCACCTGCAGAATCACTCCTTTTTTGGGGGTGTCTTGCTAATTGCCTATAATTTCCACCTTTTGTCTATTCCATTTGCACAACTGCATGTGAAATTTATTGTCAATCAGTGTTGCTTCCTAAGTGGACAGTTTGATTTCACAGTTGTGTGATTGACTTGGAGTTACATTGTGTTGTTTAAGTGTTCCCTTTATTTCTTTGAGCAGTGTATAACATTTAAAAATGGTCCAAACAACAATGCATTGGCAGGGCAATTCAAGCAAAGCCAAAATGTGGTGATAATGTATTGGGCCTATTGTTTACTGCACAAACCTCATTTCTACAGTACTGTTTTTAATAGGTTAATGTTGCATAGGCATTTTTGAGTCATGTAGATCGCGGCTTGCCTTTTGACTCAGAAAGTGCTCTTGACTTAGAAAAGGTTGGTGACCACTGATGTACAGTTATATTTCTACAGTGCTAACACTTGGAGCTATTTACCTTAAATAACTTTGGATTACAGTGTGCCAATACCCTGTGTTGAAATTGAGTCCGTCAGAAGAACTGACAATAACTTTGAATCCCCAACACTCAGTATGTGTAGAAAACACCTGGCGTTTCTGTTTTACAATCCATGTCCACATTGAACAGTAACATCCCACTGGGCACAAAGTGGTTGAATCAATGTTGTTTAAACATAATTTGTCAATTTATTGTGACATGGAACCTACCTGGAAATTAAATTGGATTTGCAAAAAGTCATGAACTCTTGTTTTGAGGGCGAAATTTCCACCACAGGATTATGTCACCATTTATCACATTTTCAACATAGACAAACCTTGCATAAAATATGTTGAATTTGTACCATTGAAACAACGTCAGAACTTCAATGTTATATCCACTATCAAAAAAAAAACAATAGGATGGGCAACACCTCCTACTGGAGAGTTGATCGATTTTCAATTGTCCATTTATTCTCCCATGAAGGGTTTTAAGCAAAAAAATAAAAAAATACATACATACAAACACGGGGTCTCGACTTCCTCCGAGGTCGGTCTCTCTCTTTGTTTGGACGTTCGATGTCACCGGTCTTCTAGCCATCGCCGATCCACCTGTAATTTTCCATTTGTCTTGTCTTCCCACACACCTGGTTTCAATTCCATCAATTACATGTTGTATATTTAACCCTCTGTTCCCCCCCATGTCCTTGTCCGGTATTGTAAGTGCTTGTGCACGTTGTGTCTGGTGTGCGTCGGGTTATGTACCCATTTATTGATTCATTGGTTTCCGTTGGTGCTACTACGGTGGAGAGTCCAGACCAAGTCTCCACCGTGCGCATTCCCCCTGAATATGCCGATTTGGCTCTCGCCTTCTCCAAAAATAAGGCGACTCAATTACCACCCCATCGACGGGGCGATTGCGCGATAAATCTCAATGGTAGACGCTGCCCTTCCCAGGAGTCACCTGTATCACCTCTCACAGGCGGAGATGTAGGCTATGGAAACATATGTCTCCGAATCCCTGCGTCAGGGGTACATTCGGTCATCCACTTCACCCGCCTCCTCGAGTTTCTTTCCCCCAAAAAATGATTTTAAACAACCTGCGACACAAAAAAAATCATGAAAGGCCTAATTATACAGGACCAGTAGTTCATAACTATGGTTGCCAATGAATTCCTTTCAATCAGGGAAAACCCCTGGCCTCGATGGCAGTCCAATAGAAATATATCAAACATTTTATGAACTACTGAAAGATGCATTACTATCATGTTTTAATTACTTGTATATTGATGGCAAACAGGCTGACACACATAAAGATGGACTGATCTCTCTCCTACTGAAACAGGAGCAAGGGGGTCAATACAAACACTCAGTCTCTTAAAACAAACTTGGAAGCCCCTCATCGATTCAATACTGCAATGCAAAAATATTGGCATTATGTGTTGCTCATATAATCGCTAAGGTCCAACCAGACGTAATTAATCACAATCAGACGGGATTCTTCAAAGGGAGATGTGTTGGAGACAACATCAGGCAACTACTAGAAATAATTGACTAATTACAACTATGAGAATTAATAATAACTATGAAAATGCAGGGAAACCCGGTATAATCTTTATAGCAGATTTGGATAAACCTTCGATACAGTACGTCTAGAATATGTTTGTTGTGCCTGGATTTGATTTTCTTTGGAGAATCGCTCATAAAATGGGTAAAATTCATGTTCAACAATGCTTCATGTAAAATAATAAAAACGGTTCTTCTCTGAGAACTTTAATTTGTCGAGGCGTAAAACAGGGCTGCGCTCTGTCACCATATGTATTTATTACTGCCATTGAACTGTTGGCTATATAAATCTGATCTAATGATAACATTAAGGGGCATAAAACATATGGATTAGAGACAAAAGTATAAATCTGCGCCAATGGGTCAAGTTGTATGTCCTCAATCTTCAACCTTGAAGGGCCTGATTGAGGACCTGTATAATTTCTCCAGTTTCTCTGGACTAAAACCTAATTATGATATGTGTACTATTTTATGGATTGGGTCTCTAAAAGATACAAACTTTAAATTGCCATGTTGTCTCCCAATTTAAATGGGCAGATGGTGAAGTTGATGTGCTTGGTGTACATATCCCGGAAAAGTTGAGCGATCTTGCAACTATTAACTTTGACAGAAGAAAAATAAATAGGATCTTGAAAGTGTGGAAAGAAAAACATGTCCATCTACAGGAAAATGACCCTGATTAATTATCTATTGATATCGCAGTTACATATTTATTAATGAATCTACTGACTACTACCGAAAATATTTAATTTTATTTGGAAGGGGAAACCAGATAAAGTTAAATGGGCTTATTTATATAGCAAACATGCGTTTGGAGGGTTAAATCTATTAAATATTAAGTTATTAAACCTCTCTATTAAAACTTACTTTATACCGAAATTATATCTAAATGCAAACTGGTTTTCCAGCTGGCTACTAAGAGAGGCCCATCCAATGTTTGAGTGGGCTCTTTGCCATTATGCAGATTAAAACACACATTTTTGGTGGATTGACAATGGATCCATGTTTAAATGAAGCCATACAGAGTTGGCTACAATTTCAGTTTCATCCTCCAGAAAAGGCAGATAAAATATCACAGGAAATGATATCACAGCAAATAACTCCAATGTACTGATAGAGAAAAAAAATATTGTAAAAACTTCACATGAAGGGTTTAAAAACTTCTTATGGCTGCAATCCCGTTAACGAGATCTATATGACAACAGCCAGTGAAAGTGCAGGGCGCCAAATTCAAACAACAGAAATGTCATAATTAAAATTCCTCAAGCATATAAGTATTTCACACCATTTTAAAGATACACTTCTTGTTAATCCCACCACAGTGTCCGATTTCAAAAAGGCTTTACAGCGAAAGGACCACAAACGATTACGTTAGGTCACCGCAAAATCACAGAAAAACACAGCTATTTTTCCAGCCAAAGACAGGAGTTACAAAAAGCAGAAATAGAGATAAAATGAATCACTAACCTTTGATGATCTTCATCAGATGACACTCATAGGACTTCATGTTACACAATACATATGTTTTTTTCGATAAAGTTCATATTTATATCCAAAAACCTCAGTTTACATTGGCGCCATGTTCAGAAATGCCTCCAAAATATCCGGAGAAATTGCAGAGAGCCACATCAAATAACAGAAATACTCATCATAAACTTTGATGAAAGATACATGTTTTACATAGAATTAAAGATACACTTGTTATTAATGCAAACGCTGTGTCAGATTTCAAAAAGCTTTACGGCAAAAGCACAATATTCAATAATCTGAGAATAGCGTTCAGCCACAAAAGGAAGCGGTTACCCGCCAAATTGTGGAGTCAACAAAAGTTATAAATAGCATTATAAATCTTCACTTACCTTTGCTGATCTTCGTCGGAATGCACTCCCAGGACTCCCACTTCCACAAGAAATGTTAGTTTTGTTCGGTAATGTCCATCATTTATGTCCAAATAGCTATTTTTGTTAGCGTGTTTGGTAAACAAATCCAAAGTCAGGAAGCGCGTTCACTCAACAGACGAAATGTCAAAAAATTCCGTAACAGTCAGTAGAAACATGTCAAACGATGTATTGAATCAATCTTTAGGATGTTTTTAACATAAATCTTCAATAAAGTTCCAACCGGATAATTCCATTGTCTTCAGAAGTGCGATGGAACAGAGCTCTCTCTCATGTGAACGCGCTTGGTCAGTGCATGTTCAGGTCATAATAGACCTGACTCATTCCCGTCTCCTTCGGCCCCACTTCACAGTAGAGGCATCAGACAAGGTTCTACAGACTGTTGACATCTAGTGGAAGCCGTAGGAAGTGCAAACTGACCCATATCCCACTGTGTATTCGATAGGCGATGAGTTGAAAATCGACCAACCTCAGATTTCCCACTTCCTGTTTGGATTTCTTCTCAGGTTTTTGCCTGCCATATGAGTTCTGTTACACTCACAGACATAATTAAAACTGTTTTAGAAACTTCAGAGTGTTTTCTATCCAATACTAATAATAATATGGATATATTAGCAACTGGGACTAAGGAGCAGACAGTTTACTCTGGGCGCCTCTGGGCACCTTTCATCCAAGCTACTCAATACTGCCCCTGCAGCCATAAGAAGTTCATATTTATGAAGGACATTGTAAACAAGGACGGTAAATTATGTCACAAAAGCAACTAGTGCTGAGCGAATATTTTTCGGTTTTTAAACAAACTAATTCACTGACGTCAGTTCAATTATTTGAATTCCATTTAGTTCGTTTTTTTTCTGTGAGCTCGTTACACAGTTTCTCTACAGATAAATCAGATCAAGCCCGAACAGTGCGATTGTAGTAGGGAGTTGTAGTTTCCAACAGGCCAATACTTAACATAGTGCAGAAAATGTGGTAATTAAATACAATGACCATAATCTGTTGCATGCCCGCCTACTTGTCCAGGTCTGTGTGGAGCAGACACTAGAGACGGAGATAAGAGGGATGATCAAGCGGGATAGAAAGCAGTGGCTTAGCAAAGTATCTCTACCTGAAAATCCATGATCTAAGTGATTGAAGTTGGTATTCAGCAGTCATAAAAGTATGCCCTATTTTCTTTGAAGAACTACTGAAATTGGTATTTTCTCAGAAAGCAGCTCTCTAGAGATGAGATTATGACTTGGAATGAAATAATAGTAATCAAATAAAACTATTGAATTATTTGTATTATAGTAATGTGAATATATTATGGTTAATAAGTTATAAGCAGTAATGGGCAGTCACTACCATCATGGGATTTTTATGAATTGTTTTATTCTGTGTTGTTACAGCATTCAACCCACGTAATGCATAGTGCATTTAATATTTAAAAAAAATGAAAACTGTGATTATTTTTAATAATCAAATTACAACCGAACTGACCTCTAAATGGCTGTAATCGCTCGCCATTACAAGCAATTAACAACAGTGTATGGAGGTGTATGCTCTGCCACAAAATTGGAAGGGGCAATTACTTAAAGAAGAAATCGAAGAATTAGTCTGTCTGCCACCCAATAAACCCTAAATGGCTTAAAATGATATTATAAATGGAATATGAATGTAGCAGTTTCACTTAAAGTCAAATGGTTTTACCGCATAAAATTCAAGTCAGTGGGAACAGGTCTTTGATGTTACAATACCTCGGGCCTATGAACTGATGCAGTGCCTTGCAAAAGTATTCATACCCCTTGGATTTCTTCACATTTATTGTGTTACAAAATGAGATTTAAAATTAATGTCATGGTAATTTGCTGTCAACAATCTACACAAAATACTCTGTACTGTGGAAGAATTGTTTAAGACAATCATTAAAGATTCATAAAAATTAAATAACTAAAATATAGTCATTGCATAAGTATTCAGCTCCCTGAGTCAATGTTAGAATATTTGGCAGAGATTACAGCTGTGCGTCTTCTTGGGTAAGTATCTAAGAGCTTTAGACACCTGGATTGTGCAATATTAGCCCATTATTATTTTCAGAATTCTTCAAGATCTGTCAAGATGTTGGGGATTATGGATAGACAGCATATTTAAGTCAAAACTGTAACTTGGCCACTCACAAACGTTCACTGTCTTCTTGGTAAGCAACTCCAGTGTAGATTTAGCCTTGTGTTGTAGGTTATTGACCTGTGAATTCCTCAGAGGGACTAGTTATAGCATCATGTTTCACCACAGAGGGACTAGTTATAACATCATGCTACATTCATATTCCATTTATAATATAATTTTAAGCCATTTAGGGTTTATTGGGTAGCAGACAGACTAATTCTTCGATGCCACTTGACTCAAAGCCACATATTTCACCACCATGCTTTAAAATAAGGAGGCAGTTACTCAGTGATGTCTCGTGTTGGATTTGCCCAAAAGCAGACTGAGCAGTTCTTCCTCTAGGATTTTGCCTGTGCTTAGCTCCATCCCGTTTTTTTTCATCCTGAAAAACTCCCCGGTATTTGTCAATGTCAAGCATACCCATACCATGATGCAGCCACCACTATGCTTTAAAATAAGGAGGCAGTTACTCAGTGATGTCTCGTGTTGGATTTGCCCAAAACATAAGGCTTGGCATTTAGGCAAAAAACGATATTCTTTTGCTGTGTTTCCCCCCCCAATATTACTTTAGTGCCTTGTTGCATACAATATGCATGTTTTGGAATATTTGTATTCTGTATATTTGTATTATTCTTCTCACTCTGTCATTTAGGTCGTTATTGTGGAGTCACCACAATGCTGCTGATCCATCCTCAGTTCTCCCATCACAGCCATTGAACTCTGGAATTGTTTTAAAATCACCAATGGCCTCATGGTAACATCCCTGAGCAGTTTCATTCCTGTCCTGGAGATCAGTTCAGAAGGATGACTGAATCATTGAATCACTGAATCATTTCGGGTGGTTTAATACATAATCCACAGCATAGTTAATAATCTGACCATGCTTACAGATATATTCAATGTCTGATTTGTTATTTTTACCCATATACCAATCACTGCCCTTCTTTATGAGGCTTTTGAAAAGCTCCCTGGTTGTTGTAGTTTAATCTGTGCTTGAAATTCAATACCTGACTAAGGGACCTTACAGATGTTGTATGGGGGACAGAGGAAGGGGTAGTCATTAAAACATCTTGTCAACCCTTATTATTTTACACGGAGTTAGTCCATATAACTTATTATGTGATTAGTTATGCCACATTTGACTCCTGAACTCATTTAGGCTTGACTAAACAAATGAACTGTATCCTTGTGCAACGACGATATTTTAGTTATCTAATTTTTATTAACAAAAATAAATCAAATTTGACATTAGAGTATTTTGAGTAGATTGCTGACAGAAAATTCCAGTTACATCCATTTTAATCCCACTTTGTAACCCAATAAAATTGAGGTATTCTAGTTTATAATTCCTATGTTGTGTTCTAGTTTATATTTTCTATGTTGGTGTTTTGTATGATTCCCAATTAGAGGCAGCTGGTATCGTTGTCTCTAATTGGGGATCATATTTAAGTAGCTATTTTTCCACCTGTGTTTGTGGGATATTGTTTTGTGTTTGTGCATGTGCACCACGTAGTCACGTTTAGTTGTTCGTTTATTGATATATTTTGTTTTGTTTAAGTTTCTCTTTGAATTAAATATTTGGAACCCAACATCCGCTGCGCCTTGGTCCCGTTCTTACGACAGCCGTGACAGAAGAAATACAAGGGGTATGAATAGTTTTGCAAAGCACTGTATATAAAACAACAATTGACACATCAAACCATTTCAATTTAGCTATGATGTAAAATATTTGCTATGGAAATAAGGTCAATATATGGGGCATTGAAAAGTCAGCCTTGTGCAAACTCTGCCATGAGGAAACAGATTCCTTAGACCATATTTTCTGGTACTGTTTTGAAGTCAGGTAAAGAAATGGTTTTCATGTCATAATATCAGGGTTCAGATGGACCTACGAACTGTATTATTATGTGATCTGAAAACCACGATCAGTCAATGGGAAATATCATTAAAGTTCAGTGCATTTGGAAAGTATTCAGACCCCTTGACTTTTTCCACATTTCGTTACGTTACAGCCTTATTGTAAAATTGATTTAAAAAACTAGATTCTCAGCAATCAACACACAATACCCCATAATGACAAAGCGAAAACAAGTTTTTAGAGATGTTTGCTAACTTATTAAAACTAAAAACAGAAATACCTTATTTACAGAAGTTTTCAGACCCTTTGCTTTGAGACTCGAAATTGAGCTCAGATTCATTCTGTGTCCATCGATCATCCTTGAGATGTTTTTACAACTTGATTGGAGTTCACTTGTGGTAAATTCAATTGATTGGACATGATTTGGAAAGACACACACCTGTCTATATTAAGTCCCACAGTTGACAGTGCATGTCAGCGCAAAAACCAAACCATTAGGTCAAAGGAATTGTCAGTAGAGCTCCCGAGACAGTATTGTGTTGTGGCACAGATCTGAGGAAGGGTACCATAAAATGTCTGCAGCATTGAAGGTCCCCAAGAACACAGTGGCCTGCATCATTCTTAAATGGAAGAAGTTTGGAACCACCAAGACTCTTCCTAGAGCTGGCCGCCCGGCCAAACTGAGCAATCGGGGGAGAAGGGCATTGGTCAGGGAGGTGACTTAGAACCCGATGGTCAATCTGACAGAGCTCTAGAGTTCCTCTGTGGAGATGGGGGATCCTTCCAGAAGGACAACAATCTCTGGAGCACTCCACCAATCAGGCCGTTATGGTAGAGCTTCCAGACAGAATCCACTCCTCACTAAAAGGCACATGACAGCCTGCTTGGAGTTTGCCAAAAGGCACCTAAAGACTCTCAGACCATAAGAAACAAGATTCCCTGGTTTGATGGCCTGAATGCCAAATGTAATATCTGGAGGAAACCTTGCACCATTCCTACGGTGAAGCATGGTGGCGGCAGCATCATGCTGTGGGGATGTTTTTCAGCGGTAGGGACTGGGAGACTAGTGAGGATCTAGAGAAAGATGAACGGAACAAAGCACAGAGAAATCCTTGATGAAAACCTGCTCCAGAGCGCTCAGGACCTCAGACTGGGGCAAAGATTCACATTCCAACAGGACAACGACCCTAAGCACACAGCCAAGACAACGAGTCTCTGAATGTCCTTAAATGGCTCAGCCAGAGCCCGGACTTGAACCCGATCGAACATCTCTGGAGAGACCTGAAAATAGCTGTGCAGCAACATTTCCCATCCAACCTGACAGAGCTAGAGAGGATCTACAGAGAAGACTGGGAGAATCTCCCCAAAAACAGGTGTGCCAAGCTTGTAGCGTCATACCCAAGAAGACTGGATGCTGTAATCGCTGCCAAAGGTGCTTCAACAAAGTACTGAGTAAAGGGTCTGAATACTTATGTAACTTTTCTTTTTATTCATTTTTTTTATAAATTAGCAAGAATAAAAATAAAAAGTTTTTTGCTTCATTATTATTCATTTTTATTTCACCTTTATTTAACCAGGTAGGCTAGTTGAGAACAAGTTCTCATTTACAACTGCGACCTGGCCAAGATAAAGCAAAGCAGTGCGACACAAACAACAACACAGAGTTACACATGGAATAAACAAGCGTACAGTCAATAACACAATAGAAAAAAAGAAAGTCTATACAGTGTGTGCAAATGGCGTGAGGAGGTAAGGCAATAAATAGGCCATAGTAGCAAAGTAATTACAATTTAGCAGACTAACACTGGAGTGATAAATGAGCAGATGATGATGTGCAAGTAGAGATACTGGTGTGCAAAAGAGCAGAAAAGTAAATAAAAACAATATGGGATGAGGTAGTTGGGGTAATGCGTGTTGATTGATGAGGGGGAAAAAATAATAATGGAGATTAGAAAGAAACCAAACATTTACATTGAGAGAACCCGGGTCTATGAAAAAATGTGTAATTAAATACAAATTAATTGATGTGTTGAATTCACGTCTACATCTAAACAAAACATCTAAATTAAAGAATAGGACTGAATCAAACCAAACTTTATTTCAAGTGCATTCAAAGTTTGGTTTGGTTCAGACCTATGCTTTAACTTTTTATGCCTGCAGGGGCAGTATTGAGTAGCTCTGATAAAAGGTGCCCATTTCAAATGGCCTCGTACTCAATTCTTGCTCGTACAATATGCATATTATTATTACTATTGGATAGAAAACACTCTAGTTTCTAAAACCGTTTGAATTATATCTGTGAGTCAAACAGAACTCATTTGGCACAAACTTCCTGACCAGGAAGTGGAAAGTCTGAAATCGATGCTCTGTTCTACTTCCTGCCTATACATGGGCATGATACGTATTAGTATACGTGCACTTCATACACCTTCCCCTGGATGTCAACAGGCGGTGAGAGAAGAAATTTAGTGTTTATCTTGGTCTGAAGTGGAATACAAGCTCTTTGTATGACGTGTCCGCCCATTTCCTGTTTTCTGGAGAGCGCGAAAGGGGACTTGGATTTGCCTTCTGTTTAGCTGCCGTTATAGGCGACTAATATCTCCGGCTTTGATTTTATTTGATACACGTGACCATATCATCGTAGAGTATGTTTTTTCAATATAGTTTCATCAGATTATTGAAATTTTTTTGGGAGTTTTGCCGTGTTCCGTTCTCTTCCGTTTGTTGACATGGAGAGCTTCGAGCCACTTGGCAAGTGTGCTTGCTAATTCAAGAGGGAAAATGAACGTTCTAAAACTAAACAACGATTGTTCTTGACAAAGGACACCTTGTCCAACATTCTGATGCTATTTCATATATCTGTCGTGCATGTGAACTAGTCGCCGGCGCCCAACTTTGGGGTACTCAGCTATACCGAAGCTGGATGTCGTAATTAAGTTATTTTTTAGAATTCTAACACTGCGATTTCATTAAGAACTAATGGATCTATCATTTCCTATAGAACATGTATTTTTTAGTTATGTTTATGAATAGCTATTTGGTCAGAATATGTGTCAGAAAAAGTGTCGGAAAAATATCGTTGCTGTTTAGACGTTGTGGAAAAAGTAGCTAATATAGCAACATGTATAACCACTGATTTCAGCTCTAAATATGCACATTTTCGAACAAAACATAAGTGTATGTATAACCTGATGTTATAGGACTGTCATCTGATGAAGTTTATCAAGGTTAGCCAAAAATTATATATCTTTTGCTGGTTTGTTACGATCGCTAACTTTTGCTACTGGGAAATGGCTTGTCTTTCTGGCTATTGTGGTAAGCTAATATAACGCTATATTGTGTTTTCGCTGTAAAACACTTAATAAATCGGAAATATTGGCTGGAATCACAAGATGCCTGTCTTTCATTTGCTGTACACTATGTATTTTTCAGAAATGTTTTATGATGAGTAATTAGGTATTTGACGTTGGTGTCTGTAATTATTATGGCTGCTTTCGGTGCAATTTCTGATTGTAGCTGCAATGTAAACTATGATTTATACCTGAAATATGCACATTTTTCGAACAAAACATAGATTTATTGTATAACATGTTATAAGACTGTCATCTGATGAAGTTGTTTGTTGGTTAGTTTGGTTGGTTCTTGGTTAGTTAGGTTGGCTTTGTGCATGCTACCTGTGCTGTGAAAAATGTCTGTCCTTTTTTTGTATTTGGTGGTGAGCTAACATAAATATGTGCTGTTTTCGCTGTAAAACATTTTAAAAATCGGACATGTTGGCTGGATTCACAAGATGTGTACCTTTCATTTGCTGTATTGGACTTGTTAATGTGTGAAAGTTAAATATTGAAAAAATATATATTTTGAATTTCGCGCCCTGCACTTGAGCTGGCTGTTGTCATAAGTGTACCGACGTCGGGCTTGCAGCCATAATTAACTTAGATTGTTGGTTGAGATGGAGATGTGAATCTAACATAATCCAACATAAATGTCTTTCAAATGTTGATATTTTGTTGCGTTGTCAAACACAATTCAATATTACTTTTGTAATAATAATAATAATAATAAAGCAAACAAACTAATGTGACAATATTTATTCAACCTTAAAATGAGTAACACATCCATGGCCAGGTGACTGTAACTATACATGCCTTCTTAAGTAATCATAGAAAGTATGCATGGTCAAGATAGTATGCAAAGGTCACAGGTCTGTCGACGTCTTCACAATATTGCTACACTTCTATTAAAAAGGATTCCAAAATGGTTCTTCGGCTGTGCCGATAAGAGTTCCATGTGTAGATCCCTCTGTGGAAAGGGTTCTACATGGAACCCAAAAGGGTTCTGCCTCAAACCAAAAGGGTTCTACGTGGAAGCAAAAAGGGTTCTTCAAAGGGTTCTCCTATGGGGACAGCCAAATAACCCTTTTAGGTTCTACATGGCACCTTTTCTTCTAAGAGTGTATAATAATCTGCCCAGAAACTTGAACAGCATTGATCACTTGCACTATGTACTTTTAATGTAATCTCAACTGCAATCCAGGTCATTAAATTGTGCTATTAGAGGAAGCACAGTGATAACACATTAAGGGCGCAATATGCAGAATTCGCTCTGCCATTTTCTGGTTGCTAAAATCAGAATAATTTAACTAATTTCCGTTTATGTGACAAAACAAGCTATGTATGTGTAGAAAATCATTGTACCATCTAAATCGCTGTGAAATTTAACGATGTGCGCTGAGAGTCGGGAAGCAAGATCAGGGAATGAGTGAGTGTTTTAAATCAAATAAACGGAACATAATACAAAACAAGAAACACTAACAGCACACATACATGAAACAGAAACAATGACGCCTGGGGAAGGAACCAAAGGGAGTGACATATATAGGGCAGGTAAACAAGGAAGTGATGGAGTCCAGGTGATTCTGATGATGCGCAGGTGGTCGTAACGATGGTGACAGGTGTGCTCCATAACGAGCAGCCTGGTGACCTAGAGGCCTGAGAGGGAGCACACGTGACAGAAATATATTTTCCATTAACAACAATATAGTATTTTCAGCTGTTTGAAGCTGGTGTACAAAAAACAAAAGTAAAAGACACAAAAACAAAACTTAGGAACGGAAGGTATAGAAATAGCGCACATAAAACAGATCTGTTGCTTCTTAGTATTGCTTTCAATGAGAATGACAAATCCATAACTAATATTTATATGTGAATTTGGTCGTGTTGTCCAAAAAGTTATATATTGCAACTTTAAGTTGTTGTATAAATACTAAATATTTGACTTTGTATACCCTTTTGAACTTTGTTGAGCAGTTAAATGGTTGAAAGCACTGTGATAAAAAAAATAAAATTAGACATTGTTTTTCCATTGGAATTTGGTTGTGATTTTAGATAGTTGAACACATTGGGAATTCAACAAACGTCTGACTGTCTTTTTTGAGTAGGTGAATAAAGTTTAAAATCTCATTGATTAACGTCTCAACCAAATAATACCCACATTTCCATGTTGAAATGGTGTGGTGTGCCCAGTGGGATGGGTCAGTATGATCAACCTAGCTGCCTGACCAACCTGGGCCTATAGGCCATGGGTGCTCATGATCCTAACACGGGGCGTCTCCTGGTAAAGAATAGCGCACATTTCTGTGGACACGGCACTGTGTCTGCTCCTCTGGATCTGGGGGCCCATTCCATTTCATGGTGCATCGCCCCCGCGTGTGATTATGCCGCACTTTCAGGTGCAGAGGATGAAAATGTTTGTGATTACTGATGTGCCTGTCAGAGGTGTGCGGCTCTACCCTTCTCCTTTGTGGAGACTGTCACCCTGCTGATGGTGAATTACCCTTTCCAATGTGAGGAAAGGGAAACCCTGCACGCTCCAGACAGGCAATGAAATTACTGGCTGGATGTTACTAAGATGCCACGCTCCTGGCATCATTTACATTGGTTGAATGGGAATCAGATGGTTTAGCACCTCGGCAGTGGTGGTTAATAGCAGCAGCGGTAGCATCATCCCACTCCCACACACTGCTGAACACAGATGTGATGTGCTGGCGGGACTGGGAAATAGAGATAATACCATGTAGGAAGGTGTTGCTTGCTGTCACACACATGAAGGAAATGCACAGAGCATAATGGGCTTGGACCCTGTCCATTCTTTGCCAGGATTAAATGGATGCATTCGGATATGAGTGCACATGGAGGTGTGTAAGTGTGTGTGTTGGGGGCGGGTCTAGATGAGTGGACGTTTGTCTGCTTGTCCGCACGCACGGACATGGGCTCAGAAAACCCGAGGGTAACGTGGCTCCTTAGGCGGTTGATCATCTTTTTGGTATAGATCATTGTTCCTGAGTGGATCTCCATGTGCTGCATTTGAAGGGACGCTGTTGTTGTTATGAATACGTGACGTACGTCTCTGCTCTCTCCCCGGCATCGGTGTCGTTCGATACGTATGACCTGTAATATCTTTCCTGCTAAAATAAAAGACCAAAAAAAATCTGCACATAGAAATGTCAAATCATTATATTTGTCTTGCTCCTGTAAGTCCAAGAAAGAGCAAGCGTTCAAAAAAGGTGACAACATTCCTTTTTGGAGCTGGGTTTTTCGGGGTGTGTCGGAATTGAATGAGGATGAATGACAGTCAAGCTGAATATGCATGGCAGAGAGAGGCAACTGATTTGCTTTGGGTTTGATTTGTAATTCATTAGTCATTAGAAAGTTCCACAGGCAGCTGTGACTGCATAATGAAATATTTTCAGTAGTTTTGGGCAATTTCGCACATTTTACATGTAAGGCTTGGCTAGCAAATCTCATAGGTCCACAAAGAAAATATGCAGACGTCTCGATGATGTCTCTGCAATTATTCAAAACCTCTGGGTGGGAAGTATCTTGGCAATGTGAGGCACAGACAGGTGTGCTAGAATAATGTGGTGTTATCATCATTAGTAGTTCATTTTGGTGCTACTGTGTACCAATACACATCACAGGGCATTATGAAGTAGTGTTACAGTAGGTCATAACATCAATCTCTAAACTCTGTAAAGTGACCCACGCTCCATTGCCGAATCAAAGAATACTATGTACAAATAATAACATAAAAGAGGGAGCGAGAGCGAGACAGAGAGAAACCGTGAAAGTGGCCCTGCACGTCTGAGTGTGTATATGTGAGTGTCTGTGTGTGCAATGTATTTGTGTGTTTACTGCAGGGCTCTCCAACCCTGTTCGTGGAGAGCTACCCTCCTGTACGTTTACAATCCAACCCCAGTTGTAACTAATCTGATTCAGTTTATTAACTGAAATTATTAATTAACTAAAAATTATTAATTTTTAGACACAAGTGCGTTAGAATAGGGTTGGAGCGAAAACCTACAGGATGTTAGCCCTCCAGGAACAGGGTTGAAGAGCCCTGGTGTACTGTATGTCTTGGCAGGGCGTCTTGGAGCGTGGAGATTCACCTCTGGGTGTGCAGGTCTATAAAAGACCATAGACGCTGGCTCAGTACACTGGAATCCTTTAGGGCATAAGGGACATCTGATTCTTCCACTGCCTGAGCCACTGAACTAAATGCTCCATCAATTATTCATACGTATATCACTTTATTGCATTGCAAGGCTTTCACTCAAAGTTTCCAGCACACCGTTTACAGTACATAACCCCCAGACATTGCTGTCAAACTTTACTCTCCTCTCTCTCTCTCCCTCTCTCTCTCTCTCGCTGAAGACAACAAAATATGGTTGGCTGAGTTGATGAATAGGGTCTTGGATAACATTACACTGTATCGAATGGGGACCTATGAGGAGATGTCTACCTAACTTGTCGTCCAATGTAAGGTCATCAAACAGATCAGGAGATCTACTTAATCCGTGCAACGCATTGAACCTGGTCCCCCTGGTGCAAAACAATAAGTGCCAAGATTCTCCAGTCCTAGCAACAGATAAACAATCCGAGGAAGCAAAAGAAGCTGGAAAGATGTACGAAACCTCGGCTGATTCTCTTGGAATAGTTTTGAATCTAACATGGTATGACAAGCCGGTTTAACCTGGCCTGCTTTAAAACAAGGCGCTCTGCGCAATACAGAAGAAAAATGCTAATCTGCTCTAATTGCGAAAGATACCACTAGTTAATCAATAGAACTTCTTAACGCAATGGCAAAAACCTCAACACTTCATGACCTGAACACTCTAAGCACGCAACTTTGCCTGTGGCATTTCACAAAACTCAGCTAGCCTATTAACATTGCACTTAAGGCTGACATGTTTGGTGGTAATGCAACGCAAATGTAACTACACTTATTTTAGACATCTGCTTGCATTCATATATCCTTGTCTGTGTTCTGTTTCATTTGGATATGAAGGAGAAGGAAAGTCCCACAAGGGGACATTTCTGAGTAATCTGAGTAGTCTAAGGAATGCTGTACATCTCTGGTAAATTAATTGGATTTTTACCATACCAGAGATCCAGAGATCCCAGCTATGGATTAGCAGCTGGCAGCACACTCTTAAATGTCAAATGAGATACTGTACCAGCTCCCACAGGTTAACCCACTTTCAATGAAAAAAATATGCAGGGTAAAAAAAAAAATACATGCACATTTAGAAATGAAATGAACAAGATATACACTTTAGCTAAAGCAGAACCTACTCTCCATCTGCTACTTGTGGAGACTATAGAATGGAGACTATAAAGTAAAGACATCCTCATGGTCAAGTATCTGTGCTCTTTGTGTTCAACAATGGGGGACAGCACTATAAAGGAACACCTTTAAAAAAATGTTAGGAGACTGGTTTTCAGAAACTATCCCCACCCAATCGATAAAGCTACCTTTGACAATGGTGCATATTATCGCCTTGACATTTAGTCACCCTTCTTTTCCTCGCCAAGCAACAGGATGAAGGGGAATACAACAATGAGATTTAACCCCTGTAGGTCTAAGCCATTAAATATCAATATCTAGCAAGATACCATATGGAATTGTTTTAAGATGGTCATAAAATGTATAGTTTAGCCATTTGATTTTCAAATTTAGGACCCCTTATCAATATATTGATAAAAGTCACCTTGTCCGAGAGAGATTTACATGGTTATAAAAACATCACGCCACGGTAAGCCTACACAAAACACAGCCCTTATTTTAAGTGTTTCTAAAATCCCCTATTGGAAAAATTCATGGTGGAAAAATGATTGGAAACATTTCCCTGTTTGACAGCTAGGTTTTATGGGTATTATGACACGGGCACTGTGGGGCTCAATAGAAGTAGCCCATTTCACTTTTGTGGATGTTTGATTTTTTACAAACTTCTCTCTTTGACGAGAGCCCAAGCACTTCTCCAGTATTTCCCCATATCACCGACAACGATAAGACAGCCTATAGGGAGGAGGTCAGAGACCTGACCGTGTGGTGCAAGGACATCAACCTCTCCCTCAACGTGATCAAGACAAAGACGATTGTGGACTACAGGAAAAGGAGGACCGAGCACATCCCCAATCTCATCGACGGGGCTGTAGTGGAGCAGGTTGAGAGCTTCAAGTTCCTTGGCGTCCACCCAACCAACAAACTAATATGGTCCAAGCACACCAAGACGTGAAGAGGGCACGACAAAACCTATTCCCCCTCAGAGACTGAAAATATTTGGCATGGGTCCTCAGATCCTCAAAAGGTTTTACAGCTGCACCATCGAGTGCATCCTGATGGGTTGCATCACTGCCTGGTATGGCAACTGCTCGGCCTCCTACCGCAAGGCACTACAGAGGGTAGTGCGTACGGCCCAGTACTTCCTGCCAAGCTTCCTGCCAGGACCTCTATACCAGGCGCTGTCAGAGGAAGGCCCTAAAAATTGTCAAAGACTCTAGCCACCCTAGTCATAGACTGTTCTCTCTGCTACCGAACGGCAAGTGGTACCGGAACACCAAGTCTAGGTCCAAGAGGCTTCCAAACAGCTTCTACCCCCAAGCCATAAGACTCCTGAACAGCTAATCAAATTGCTGCCCAGACTATTTGCATTGCCCCCCCCCCCCCCTTCTACACTGCAACTACTCTCTTTTATTATCTATGCATAGTCACTTTAATAACTCTACCTACATATTACCTCAATTACCTCGACACCTGTGCCCCCGCACATTGACTCTGTACAGGTACCCCCTGTATATAGCCCCGCTATTGTTTTAAACTGCTGCTCTATAGTTATTCTGATCTCTTACTTTTTTTAGGTATTTTCTTAAAACGGCATTGTTGGTTAAGGTCATGTAAGTAAAAATTTCACTGTAAGGTTTACACCTGTTGTATTCGGCGCATGTGACAAATAAAATGTTATTTGATTTTGATCAAATATGCAGACATTTGTTGATCTCCAGTCAGAACAGAATTTGCAATAACTTTTTCCCCCTGGCACATTTTTGGGCACCTGCATTTTCTTCCTTGTTGTTTTCTTTACTAATAATAACTTTGGACATGTGTGCATTCTTATCAAGGTGAGTACATTATTACGTTATTTTTTTATTTCACCTTTATTTAACAAGGTAGGCTAGTTGAGAACAAGTTCTCATTTACAACTGTGACCTGGCCAAGATAAAGCATAGCAGTGTGAACAGACAACAACAGAGTTACACATGGAGTAAAACAATAAACAAGTCAATAACATGGTAGGGAAAAAAAAGAGTCTATATACATTGTGTGCAAAAGGCATGAGGAGGTAGGCAATAAATAGGCCATAGGAGCGAATAATTACAATTTAGCAGATTAACACACTGGAGTGATACATCATCAGATGATCATGTGCAAGTAGAGATACTGGTGTGCAAAAGAGCAGAAAAGTAAATAAATAAAAACAGTAAGGGGATGAGGTAGGTAAATTGGGTGGGCTGTTTACAGATGGACTATGTACAGCTGCAGCGATCGGTTAGCTGCTCAGATAGCTGATGTTTAAAGTTGGTGAGGGAAATAAAAGTCTCCAACTTCAGCGATTTTTGCAATTCGTTCCAGTCACAGGCAGCAGAGAACTGGAAGGAAAGGCGGCCAAATGAGGTGTTGGCTTTTGGGATGATCAATGAGATATACCTGCTGGAGCGCGTGCTACGGGTGGGTGTTGTTATCGTGACCAGTGAACTGAGATAAGGCGGAGCTTTACCTAGCATGGACTTATAGATGACCTGGAGCCAGTGGGTCTGGCGACGAATATGTAGCGAGGGCCAGCCTACTAGACCATATAGGTCGCAGTGGTGGGTGGTATAAGGTGTTTCAGTAACAAAATGGATGGCACTATGATAAACTGCATCTAGTTTGCTGAGTAGAGTATTGGAAGTTATTTTGTAGATGACATCGCTGAAGTCGAGGATCGGTAGGATAGTCAGTTTTACTAGGGTAAGTTTGGTGGCGTGAGTGAAGGAGGCTTTGTTGCGAAATAGAAAGCCGATTCTTGATTTGATTTTTGATTGGAGATGTTTAATATGAGTCTGGAAGGAGAGTTTACCGTCTAGCCAGACACCTAGGTATTTATAGATGTCCACATATTCTAGGTCGGAACCGTCCAGGGTGGTGATGCTAGTCGGGCGGGCGGGTGCAGGCAGCGAACGGTTGATAAGCATGCATTTGGTTTTACTAGCGTTTAAGAGCAGTTGGAGGCTACGGAAGGAGTGTTGTATGGCATTGAAGCTCGTTTGGAGGTTAGATAGCACAGTGTCCAAGGAAAGGCCAGAAGTATACAGAATGGTGTCGTCTGTGTAGAGGTTGATCAGGGAATTGCCCGCAGCAAGAGCAACATCATTGATATATACAGAGAAAAGAGTCGGCCCGAGAATTGAACCCTGTGGTATCCCCATAGAGACTGCCAGAGGACCGGACAACATGCCCTCCGATTTGACACACTGAACTCTGTCTGCAAAGTAGTTGGTGAACCAGGCAAGGCAGTCATCAGAAAAACCGAGGCTACTGAGTCTGCCGATAAGAATACGGTGATTGACAGAGTCGAAAGCCTTGGCCAGGTCGATGAAGATGGCTGCACAGTACTGTCTTTTATCAATGACGTTTATGATATCATTTAGTACCTTGAGCGTGGCTGAGGTGCACCCGTGACCGGCTCGGATACCGGATTGCACAGCGGCGAAGGTACGGTGGGATTCGAGATGGTCAGTGATCTGTTTATTAACTTGGCTTTGAAGACCTTAGATAGGCAGGGCAGGATGGATATAGGTCTGTAACAGTTTGGGTCCAGGGTGTCTCCCCCTTTGAAGAGGGGGATGACCGCGGCAGCTTTCCAATCCTTGTGGATCTCAGACGATATGGGGGGGGGGGGGGCGGAGCTGTTGGCCGAGGTTGGAGAAGCCAGGTGGAAGGCATGGCCAGCCGTTGAGAAATGCTCGTTGAAGTTTTCGATTATCATGGATTTATCGGTGGTGACCGTGTTACCTAGCCTCAGTGCAGTGGGCAGCTGGGAGGAGGTGCTCTTGTTCTCCATGGACTTTACAGTGTCCCAGAACATTTTGGAGTTAGAGCTACAGGATGCAAATTTCTGCTTGAAAAAGCTAGCCTTTGCTTTCCTGACTGACTGCGTGCATTGGTTCCTGACTTCCCTCAACAGTTGCATATCGCAGGGACTATTCGATGCTATTGCAGTCCGCCACAGGATGTTTTTGTGCTGGTGGAGGGCAGTCAGGTCTGGAGTGAACTAAGGGCTACATCTGTTCTTAGTTCTGCATTTTAGTTATCATTATAGTTTCTGTATATCATGTTGTTGTTTCTACTGTAGCACACCGTAGCCATGTATTGAGCATATTGTATTTAGTTTTTTTATTCAGATTTTCAAGTTCTGGTGACAAATCATGCATTCTGATTCTTGCATAGCTTGTACTGGACACATACTGCATGATGTGTGTAAAATACTTTTTGGAAGGTTGTACTGATTATAATGAGGTAATGCTAAGCTAAATGCCAGCTATGTGTGGCGCCATGTTTGTTGACATCATACAATGCATTCTGGTCGTCACGCAATAGTCTGTCAGACAAAAGATGTTATAACAAAACGAGGTGAAAGGATGGTTCACTCGACTGACTTAGATTGTAACTATCGTTACTCAGGGTTGCCAGCTCAGAGCCTCTTTCCAGAGTTTTTTAAATTTATTTAGCTCATAAACTTCTCCTGTGTTTAACCCCATTTAGTAATATTGGGGTAATATTTCCTGCATCTTATCCCCCACGATACCTTCCCCCATTTCTACCCTAAATGGATTTGAAATCGCCCATGAATGAAATGAACCCCCCCCCCCACACACACACACCCCCTAAAATGATTTCCCACAAATCTGGCAACCCTGTTTAGCTTTCGCGCTACGGTTAGGCTAGGCAAGTAGGCTTGTATTTGGGGTGATGATCCATGAGGTGATAACATTTTATTTGCTTTGTGATTTGTAAAAAACTGTAAACGACTTGTCAAGTCATGTGCTCCGGTTCTTGTATACACTGTAACAAGAACATTGAAGATTTGTTATATGCTAAAATGTGTCCAAACTAAATTTTTTGGGCAATGGGCGCAGCCATCTTTCACTGTGTTTATTTGCATCTTATAGTGATTGGCATTCTGGGATTAGGGAGTTTTCACTTTCACAAACATAAACAAACATGGCTGCCATCATAGAGAATTTAGCTGCTGTTAGCTTAGCTGACACACATCTCTTTCCTAAACAACATTACATTTCTCCCTTTTGCTCACCAGAGATGTGGTACATTGTCTAGCTGTTAAAAAACAAAACATAAGTTAGTGACCTGTCAGCACAACCTGTTATTTAGAATGGTTTATGGGAAAAGGGGATACCTAGTCAGTTGTACACCTGAATGCATTCAACTGTTTTGGAATGTGGATGTGTCTGTGTGACGCTTGAATGATGAAGTTCGCATTTATCTTTTATAATAAAAGGTGAAATTCAGGAATAAAGTTGTGAAGACCTTTATTTCCTATCAGTACAAAACATTTTTTTGACGCTTTTTAGACAACAATGCTGTTTAAACATGTTTGTTGCGTCATACGTTCTGTTGCTACTGTTCCAATCACATATTTGTGATGGTATGCGGCAGGGACCACTCAACAATGATCACAAATATGTGATTGGACGCATCAGAGGGTTACAGTGATTTCAGAAAGGATTCACACTCCATGACTTTTTCCAAATGTTAAAAAAAAATTGGTCAACAATGTACACAAAATAATCAGTAATGTCAAAGTGAAAGAGAAATAAAAGTAAGATAAAACACTAATATACTGTACCTTGATTAGATAAGTATTCAACCCCCTGAGTCAATGTTAGAATCACCTTTGGCAGCGATTCCAGCTGTGAGTCTTTCTGGGTAAGTCTCAAAGAGCTTTTCACACCCGGATTGTACAATATTTGCCCATTATTCTTAAGAAAATGATTCAAGCTCTGTCAAGTTGGTTGTTCATCATTACTAGACAGCCATTTTCATGTCTTGTCAGAGATTTAAGTCAAAACTGTAGCTAGGCCTTTCTGGAACACACTAACACTGTTAGTATTGTGGAGTAACTACAACGTTGTTGATCCATCCGCAGTTCTCTCTTATCACAGCCATTAAACTCTGTAACTGTTTTAAAATCACTATTGCTCTCATGGGGAAATCCCTGAGTGGTTTTATTCCTCTCCAGCAAATGAGTTAGTGAGGGCGCCTGTATCTTTGTAGTGACCGGGTGTATTGACACACCATCCAAAGTGTAATTAATAACTGCACCATGCTCAAAGGGATATTCAATGTCTGCTTTTTTATTTATACACTGCTCAAAAAAATAAAGGGAACACTTAAACAACACAATGTAACTCCAAGTCAATCACACTTCTGTGAAATCAAACTGTCCAATTAGGAAGCAACACTGATTGACAATAAATTTCACATGCTGTTGTACAAATGGAATAGACAAAAGGTGGAAATTATAGGCAATTAGCAAGACACCCCCAAAAAAGGAGTGATTCTGCAGGTGGTGATCACAGACCACTTCTCAGTTCCTATGCTTCCTGGCTGATGTTTTGGTCACTTTTGAATGCTGGTGGTGCTCTCACTCTAGTGGTAGCATGAGACGGAGTCTACAACCCACACAAGTGGCTCAGGTAGTGCAGTTCATCCAGGATGGCACATCAATGCGAGCTGTGGCAAAAAGGTTTGCTGTGTCTGTCAGCGTAGTGTCCAGAGCATGGAGGCGCTACCAGGAGACAGGCCAGTACATCAGGAGACGTGGAGGAGGCCGTAGGAGGGCAACAACCCAGCAGCAGGACCGCTACCTCCGCCTTTGTGCAAGGAGGTGCACTGCCAGAGCCCTGCAAAATGACCTCCAGCAGGCCACAAATGTGCATGTGTCTGCTCAAACGGTCAGAAACAGACTCCATGAGGGTGGTATGAGGGCCCGACGTCCACAGGTGGGGGTTGTGCTTACAGCCCAACACCGTGCAGGACGTTTGGCATTTGCCAGAGAACACCAAGATTGGCAAATTCGCCACTGGCGCCCTGTGCTCTTCACAGATGAAAGCAGGTTCACACTGAGCACATGTGACAGACGTGACAGAGTCTGGATACGCCCTGGAGAACGTTTTGCTGCCTGCAACATCCTCCAGCATGACTGGTTTGGCGGTGGGTCTGTCATGGTGTGTGGTGGCATTTCTTTGTGGGGCCGCACAGCCCTCCATATGCTCGCCAGAGGTAGCCTGACTGCCATTAGGTACCGAGATGAGATCCTCAGACCCCTTGTGAGACCATATGCTGACACATGCACATTTGTGGCCTGCTGGAGGTCATTTTGCAGGGCTCTGGCAGTGCACCTCCTTGAACAAAGGCGGAGGTAGCGGTCCTGCTGCTGGGTTGTTGCCCTCCTACGGCCTCCTCCACGTCTCCTGATGTACTGGCCTGTCTCCTGGTAGTGCCTCCATGCTCTGGACACTACGCTGACAGACACAGCAAACCTTTTTGCCACAGCTCGCATTGATGTGCCATCCTGGATGAACTGCAATACCTCAGCCACTTGTGTGGGTTGTAGACTCCGTCTCATGCTACCACTAGAGTGAGAGCACCGCCAGCATTCAAAAGTGACCAAAACATCAGCCAGGAAGCATAGGAACTGAGAAGTGGTCTGTGGTCACCACCTGCAGAATCACTCCTTTTTTGGGGGTGTCTTGCTAATTGCCTATAATTTCCACCTTTTGTCTATTCCATTTGCACAACAGCATGTGAAATTTATTGTCAATCAGTGTTGCTTCCTAAGTGGACAGTTTGATTTCATAGAAGTGTGATTGACTTGGAGTTACATTGTGTTGTTTAAGTGTTCCCTTTATTTTTTTGAGCAGTGTATATAGGTGCTCTTCTCTGTGAACACTTGGAAAGTCTATCTGGTCTTTGTGGTTGAATCTGTGCTTGAAATTCACTGCTCGACTGAGGGACCTTACAGATAATTGTTTGTGTGGTGTACAGAGATGGGGTAGTCATTGAAAAATCATGTTAAACACTATTATTCCACACAGAGTGAGTCCATGCAATGTATTAAGTGACATGTTAATCACATTTTTACTCCTGAACTTATTCAGGCTTGCCATAGCAAAAGGGTTGAATACTTATTGACTCAAGGCATTTCAGTTTTTCATTTTTAATTAATTTGTAAACATTTCTAAAATCATAATTCCACTTTGACATGATGGGGTATTGTGTGTAGATCTGTGACACAAAATCTCAATTTTATCCATCTTAAATTCAGGCTGTAACACAACAAAATGTGGAAAAAGTCAAGGGGTGTGAATGCTTTCTGAAGGCACTGCATGTGATCGATAGGTAAACTCATGGTTCTCTGGCATAATGAATGGTGGTGGATGAAAAGAAATGGGGAATTTCCTGTGGAATTTGGAGCCTGGAGAGTCTATCCCGAATAGCTGTGAGGATGATGTTTCATTACTGTAAAATGCTGTTTCCATACAATCAAATAAAGGATATACACATGATTTAATCAAGGACATGACAGTAACATCTCCCCTAATCTGCTGTGCATTTATGAAGATAAATATGTGTGTGCATGTGTGGTTGAGTATGTGCATGTGTTTGCATGTGCATGGATACAGTGTATACTGTACATTCCATTGGTTATGTTTTTCAGGACGGCCTATATGTGCAAGTCAGTAAATGTGTTGGTAGAATTTGGTCATGATTTGGTTTTGCCCAATATTTATGTAAATGCAGTACTGTAAATTCAGGTTGGTTTCAAGTACAGCCTGTCTGTGTAGGCTAGGGTGTGTAGTATGTCTGTTGCATGTATAGTGTCTGTGTTATGTGTATGTAATATGAATGCGGTGTGTCTGCATTAAAAATGGACACAATCTTTGTTGGGGTCTGTGTTTGTTGTTTGTATGAATACACTGCTATTCCGCGGTCTGGTCCTTTCACATTGTAAGTTGTTGCGAAGCTTGGGTCTGGGCCAGCTTATCAGCCCTTGTGACTGACAACTCTAAAGCCGGGTGTTTAACATCTATCCTTGTGTTTCTCTTTTGATCAGCGTCTGCCATCCTTACTGATTTTCCAAATCACTGATGCTTGTCAAAGAATGAATTACCTGGATCGGAGCTCGACTGCCTCCAAGCACCAGCTGCAGGTTCACCGGAGAGCACCTCGGCTTTCTCCCAGCATTCCCAGCTAATCACCCACAATCCATTTCAACGGCAACCTGGTTGGCTCAGCTACTCGGAGAATAATGTGGAATTAGGCTTCACCGCAACAGTAACAATTTTAGATTTGCATACCGGCGGTACACGGCAGATTATCTACGTTGCTCGGCATAGTGGTAGTTGAATATTAGCATCAGCGCCAGTGTTAATGGCAGTTGCGTCCTACAGCTTATTAAATAAATAATTGTGTCAAGCCTTCCGCTAAGCGCATATCCTCCCCACGTTATCATTTAATCTGCTGCACAATTTGTTCATTACAGGCAGGAGAGGAAAATTCAGAAGCATGGCAAAAAGGAAAAAGTATATAGTGCATTTAATGGGGAAATAGGTGGCCTTAACTGAACAGTGGACACCAGGGCTGTCTCTGTAAAGAAATAATTACATGTCATTGAAGTTTACCTGTTACAAAACCTTGTAATAACCGTTTTTTGTAACCTAGGTCAAATGAACACCGACACACAGTGAGAAATATGGTAAACTTGTCATTATAGATGATTTTCTCATTTGCTAATGATTGCGGTAACGAGGATTCGCTTCAAATACCTCCTGTTGGATGCAGCATTACGTCAACCTATCTCGTCACCAAGCACTCGCTGACCTCTGTGTCACAGACACACCGTGGAGAGGAGGAGACACAACAGAGCAGACGGTCATATAACCAGGCAGACAATACCAAGCACAAACACAGCTTAGTACAGGCAACTAGACTGGCATATACATATTCTGTCACAGAACAGACTGTGTGCATCACAGATGGAGTAGAGCACAGTGCAGGCGAACTATAGACACTTCACAACACGGGCACTTCAGAAAGCAGTGCAGACAAAACAGTACAGACAAGATTTATCTATAGCATTTCATGTATGTAACAGGAGACTGTTTATATTTCTCTGCAAAGTCAAAGCAGAGTAGACATACCACAGCAGAGTTACCGTCTGGTCCGTCAAGAGCTCTCACACACACATGAACATACAGACATGCACGCACGCACGGCACACACACACTTACACTTGTGCAGACTGTCCAACAGTGCAGCTCCCAGTCAGACCAAAGTGCAGACAGCTTGTACCCTGTTGTCCCCGCGACCCTGACCCAGACAGTCCAGTCAGTACCAGACACCACCACTCCCGAGACATCATACACTACTCCACCGAATGATAAGTATCCTACACTATATCACTATTTTATACAGTACAGGGCTCTAGACAGTTCACTCCCTGGGAGTCATTGCATTGTTTTTCCTCCTTAGCCTTCAGCAAAATGTGAAAGGGCAGTCGTTCCACTTAACGAAGTTGTCATTCAGGTTATTTTTTTTCTTCAGGCTGTCCGACTTCACTTGGCCGCAATTCCAGGAATAGGACGTGTGAGAACTTTGTTGTGTAATACCTCAGAGGTCTGAAGCTCCGTTTTCCCGAATGAAAGCAAATAATTTAGGTTTCACACTTCAACAAGGATGCTATTCTTGATAAATGGTCATGAAATAAACATGCATTTTGGTTTTGTACTTCTCCAACTCGGCTACCTGCGCCTTCAGCTTCCCCGTGTCTTTGTGGAGTTTCTCAAGCTCTTTGGGGTGCATCTTGGTGGTAGTTTGAAGAGTGTCCAGTGCATTATTCCGGGGGGGGGGGGGCTCCAAAAATGGCATGGGGCGAAATGAGGTTCACAGTGAAATATATCAAAATCGTGTGATCAGACATAATTCAACTCGTTGAATCAAAAACTTGAAATTCTGCCAGGTCAGAGGCAGTAGGGATGACCAGGGATGTTCTCTTGATAAGTGTGTGAATTGGACCTTTTTTCCTGTCCTGCTAAGCATTCAAAATGTATTTTTGGGTGTCAGAGAAAATGTATGGATTAAAAAATACCTTATATTCTTTAGGAATGTAGTGGAGTATTAGTAAAAGTTGTCAAAAATATAAATAGTAAAGTACAGATACCCCAAAATACTACTTACACTACTGAATATCCTATAGTATGTTCTGTGTAGTGTTGCACTTATGTTTGCTGGAATATCGTCATAATTTCGCCACAATATGGAATCGACTCATTCTGCCCATCAAATAACTTTGAAGGTTAATGTTAGTCTGAAATTAGTCTGAAATTCAATAATGATCCTATGGCAAATTTTCCTCTCCAATCTCATTTTACGGATGTATTTAAATTTATGGCTCTCACTGATTTAAAATATCTGCTTCCATGGCTTTATGCCAGAGCCAGAATAGTATTATGGCCATAATTATCAACCTGTTGGTCCGGAGTTGATTTTTAGATTCTTCTCAGTGGCAATACTTCAGTTCAGTTTTGAATGCCAATTTGATATTTTGTTTTAATATGAGGTTGTTTTACTTGAGGGATAAGGGCAGTTTTAGAAGGTCATGTCAAATTCGGAATGTTTCACTTTAACTGCAGCGGTACATAGCAAATTCCTCTTTGGTGAAGCAAAAATTATGTTGTGGCCAGTTTCATTCACAGTCACATCAAACTAAAGCACAGACATATGATGCTTATGATACTCCCTCACAGACCTAAGTCAAGGATCACAGCTGATCCAGCAGAATAAAAAAAATCGACCTTGCATTGAAGTGAGAAATTGCCTCAGAATCATAATTCACCAAAATCAAATGTCTTGGCATCTTGGCCCTGCAAACATCATTGTCTTCCTCTCCTCTGTCTATTTACAATAAATGATTGAATTCAACCCCACAAAAATCCAATTTCTGCTTTGTGTGTGGATGGGCACACACACACACACACAGCTGTACCCGACACACACTGCGAAGCTTATCTCCCTCGTTCCGTATTGGAGGCCCATGGAAACACTCTTTATTATTTCCCTCGTTCTTCCAAAGCGCTGCTGTGTGCTTTGGGATTAGGGAGGCTCTCCGTGGCGGCTGCAGAACTAACTGGCTGCAGGCGGCAGGGGCTCCAACTCCCCTCCTCAATAAAAACCTCTTCCCCTCCCCCTTCTACTCCTAAGCCCTCCCCTTCCAATGCCCTACACACCAGCCATTCCTTGGAGTATTACACCATCCTGATGTAATGTCTAACCAATCACATGATGGCTGCGCTAAACCATCCAGGATTATGGGAGCTAGTAGCTCAGACTGGGTAATGAGAGTTTATGGAGAGAGAGAGAGGGTGAGAGAGTGAGTGAGTGAGTGAGAGATAGATATCACAAGACATATTTTCAAGAGTAGCTAAGAGCAAATATACACTGCCTGATGAAGGATGGTAGTCCTTTGTTTGCCTTGTAATCGTGTTGAAGAGACACGTTTTCATTTGCTATACTCCTCTTCCAAATTAGTATCTGTGGTCAATCAATAATTGACAACAATTTGACAAGTTTGAATTATAACATGACATAGCATGCTTCAGATCAATTATTGACGTTTGCTTACAGGACCTACTATCTAATATGAGCCAAGCCCCTTCATTTGCTTTCTAATAGCTATTTTTTATGATGTCTGGCCTGGGTTAAAAGCTTCCCTCATGGACTGTGAGCTGTCCAACCATGACTTATCATTAGTTGTTCCTTACCACTTCAGTGCACATGGGAGATGGAGTCTGTCAGTCTCAAAGATTGGCACTGCTCAGTATCACCCCACTACACACACAAGGCCCACACACTACACACACCCACATACCCATTTCACCCTGCAGGTACCGACTCCCCTGTCAGAGCCGACTCTCTCATGTGTCTGCAGCGGTCTCAGTATGACGTGGTGTGTGAGCATGCTGCAGTACTCTCTATACGCCAGAGGACCTGTGTGTCTGCCTGGTAAATGTTTGTGAATGCACTGGGAAAACTACAGAGGAATTGCCTAGGACTAGTTGAGAATATTCAGGTCTGCTTGGAGTCTTGCTCTGGGAATGATGTAGCACTAGTGGGACCAATAGATCTGAGAAGAGATTACCACATGTTGCGACATTCTATTCCTAATTCAATTTGTCTCAATGTCTTGTGTCCTATGCTACCCATTTAACATGCAATTGGTGAAGAGGGTGGTTGAATGATGCAACTATAAAATACATAGCTAAAAAAACGTGTCAACCACAGCCAACCCTCTTGAAACCAAAACAGAACAGACACCAACAGAAGTTTTGGTCTAAAGTATTGAATCTATCTGAAATAAACCAGGTCCTAAAATGGTTCTTCCTCAGCTCTTAATGTTCCTTGGAGTGCTCTTGTCCGATAAAGAACCTTTGAGTTAAGTGTGGAGCATGCATCTTTGTCTCCCTTTCATAGCACACTGCAAATTGGCCACTGTTAACAAGTGTAGATTTTTCAGTGTAACATTTCTAGTGTTGATTCAAAAGTTAAATTAACACTATAAAGATTAACACTCATTGGTGTAATAAAACAGTGTTGGTGGTATTAACCAGAATTGAACCAAAATCACTACTAGCAGTATCATATTTCCCAGCGATGCTCTATTGCAGGTTGATATTTAGAATTGTTTGTTTCAATATCTATGTTTTTGCATGTACATTGATTGTTTAATTAATTGTATGCGAAGTAAATGTAAATAACATACATTTTTCTAAACTATTTTTATCTGTTACTTGGACTTATTGCACCCGTTACTGAAAAGGTTGTTCCAGTTTAGATGTTTAAGGTAGTCTCATATCCTAGTGTTCCCAGTCCTAGCAGTCATTCTGAATTCAAAATGTTGGATATACCCAATCTGGTTGGATTCCAAAAGGAATTACTCATCACTTTGCAAGCCTCCATAATGTGATTTGTAGGTCTGATGCCACTGTATTAGAGTACAACTAGACCCTCAAAAGGAGGCCTTATGAAATATGTATTGTATTGTTCCTTACTTAGGAATTTATGCCTTTCCTATGCACACCTTCCCAGTATTTGGTATTCAGACTTACCTTTTTTCAGTAGCATAACACACACTTGCGCGCTCTGAATACATTTCATTCAACCACTGAAAAAACTCCCAGTTGCTGGCCTACAGATTTTATAGTGGAGTTTTCATTCAATTGGGATTTCAGTACATTTAAAGTATCTTAAACCATCCCTTTAAATACTGTGTACGTTTTAATTAGAATTTCTTAGACAGACTCAATAAAATACATTGAGAGAACGGGTTCAGAATACAGGGATCAATTAATGAAAGCCATCTATGCATATTCATCTCCGTTTCGCACCAACTGATAGATTTAAAAAATACTCTGATCTTGTAGATTATTTTACATTCTGAAAGTATGTATGAATAAATAAACATTTTAGAGAGCCTTTATGAACGGAATATATTGATGAATAAAAATGCAGCGGTTTGATTCATCTTTAAAGTTGCCATATTCAAGTTCAATCCATGAAATATTGGAAGGTGGAAAGAAGTGTACAATAGGGGTTGAAAAAGAATCCTCTAAACCTTCATTCTCAGTAATCATGGAACTGTATGACAACGATCCAGTCATCGTGATACTTGCGCCAGGCTCCAATTCTAAACTGCTATGTGTGGTCTGAGTTCGATAATGATTCAAATAGGCTACATGTCCCAAATTATTGCACAAAGTTAGCCTAATTATGATCCACTAATGCTAGTGACCCTCAGGAACAACTTACAAGGACGTGAAAGAGGAAAGAAAGCTATACTGAATGTAAATGAATAGAATGGAACGATACAAAAATAAATGTTTGGGTATGGCTGACGGTGGCTCATGACAGCTAATATTTAGCATGATACAAATTGTCAAATAAAAGTGAGAAAAGCCTGACCATATAAACAAAACATTCTAAAGCACATACATCAACTAGGTTCAGCCCTATAGAAGCCTATTGGGTCTCCAAATTTCATCTGCAAATTATGCGGGCACACAATTCAAATTCGGACTAACAGCACAGCTATTTATAACCAACTTCACTGTGGAAAAGGGGCCGCAATATGTCATGTTGATATGATTTTCAGTCTGCTTCCATATGGCTGGTTTCACATTCATCTTGAGGGATCAGAAGGACAAATGATCTTAAACAATGCTATGTGTATTTACAATCCCCTTCTCCAATCAGATTATTAATTTACCTAACTCTTATCAAAAGCTCTTAAAAATGTGTCAAGTACAGTGCATGGAAAATGCTTTTTTTTTTTATAGATAGGAATAAAGAAAGTAGATGCTTATTCTGTTTGGAACTGGCAGGTTTGCTCAACCTTATTCATGGTTTCCTCGCGCATAAAGGTGGTGGAATGATGAGTCAAGGTCAGAATACAACGACACACCTCTGCCACACCTTCATTTATTTGAGCTCCATCTCGAACGACTAGTGGGTGAATAGCATGATATTCTCATGCTTAAATTCAAGGTCAGAATACACATAGAGAGAAAAGCGCATAAAAAGAGCTCAAAGTTACATTTACGCACACTTCACTCGGGTTGGAATCGGGCCTTAAAAAACATATTCACTTAGGATCTCACTTGGTATAGGCCCAAGAAGGAAAATTAATGAATACAACAACCACTTCTCCGTCACTCAGTCTAAAATTCACTCGAAAGGTTCCCTTGGTAATATGCAAATAAGGCTTAAAACCCTACTGCAGGGCTATTCAATTCCGGTCCTGGAGGGCCGAACATTTCTGGCATTTTGACTCTTTTGTGTGGTTCTTCAAAAAAATCGTTCCATTTATGGTTCTTCAGAGACAGTAAAATGGCTCTCCTATGGCAAAGCCCTCAATAACCTTATTTGGTTTCAACTTGCACTTTTACTTTTAAGTGTATAATACAAACATTTATTCTAATTGTGTCAATTGGCTAGACAAATTCTCTCTGGAGGGAAAATATATATTTTATACTGTATGAATGGACTGCCTATTCTGTGGTAAGACTTCCAATTTAGTAAAAAAGTTGACGTCATACGAAATGTTTCATATCTTGTGTACGATGTGACCGAGATAATTCCTATGCCCTCATAGTTGAGTGGTTCTGTAATGTGTGTTCACTTCCCTGTTCCCTCACTCATTGATTGTCAGAGGTGTCAGGTTTGCTTTCCCTCCAGGTCTCTTTGGGGCTTTGCTCTGAGAACACTCTGGCTGTTCAACTGACACACTTGTAATTCCACTCCGCCTCCCGGGAGTTATCCCAGGTTTGTGTTTGGCTTTCTCATTTGAACCCCTGCCAAACAGTACACGACGAGGAACCACCACATTCCTGCTATTTCAGTCAATCTCTCCCTCCTTCCTTCTCCGAGGAGCTCTGTGATGCTCCCTCTCTCTCTCGCTCTCTCTCTTTTTCCTGGCTCACTGTTCCATATCCAAACTTTGGATTGCAAAACAGGTTGAAATATGGGGAATATGGAGGATAGGAAGTGGAGGGGGGGTTAGCGTACTCTCGTTAAAGTGTGTCTTCTCAGACACACCAAGTGGAGCTTTCAAACCTCAGAGCGAAGGAGAGAGAGAGAGAGAATGAGTAAGGGAGAGAGAGAGAGAGAAAGAGAGAGAGAGAGGGAGAGAGAGATTGTGCTCCTCTGCAAAGATGAATGAAATACTCCAAATAAGGAAAACATCAAAATATTTCATTAGCACCTCTTTATTTCTCCTTGAGTGACAGAGTAGAAGAGATAGTGTCACGGTGAATTAATGATTTTAGATTTTTCTTTCTCGTCTCTGTTGCCACTGTCGCCTCCCTGCCTCCCTTCCTCCCCCAGAACGAAATCAGCAGATGGATTTAGCTCAGTTTTATGAATTCCTCACAGACCCAGCTGCACATAATTACACCCAATTCTGCCACCTTATCTTTCAAATTAAAAAGATTAGATTATTTTTGAAAGAAATGTATGCAGCGTCTCCCAACCTACAGACCCAGCAAGGACCACAGTATTTTTGACAGTGCCTCATTTTCATGTATTCATATATAGCCAACTGAGTGTCTGCATATTGACTCTTATAGAGGTTGATTTTAGTGCCGATATCTAATATCAACAAGCCCCACGAAAGACATGATTGGTTTAGATAATTGAATCTACACAAAATGCAACAGTTCTTTCAAGAATCCACTACAGAGTCATCACTGCTTTTTTTGTTATATGGTATACATTAATAAGAGTCGTATTAAGAATCCCTTTTGTATGCGACAAAGAATATGGCTGCCGTTTAGGCTGTATTGTGTTGCAGACTGGAACATAGACTTTTTTTTGTATCATCCTTCCTTATCGCAGCAATAGAATACCTCGTTCCCTGTTGAGATAAGAAATACAGAAAATTCTGTGAAGTGTTGTGATAAAAATGTACCCCTTTTTTTACTATTCAGTGAAGTTTATATTTTCTTTGTGTATATCATTGTCTAAAACATTGGACTGTCTCAAGAATTAACTTTCCCAGACAAAAATATTGCATTTCTCGTATTATTTCCCTCCATTCATTAATTTAAAGTCCTTATCATCATGGCAAAATGTTAGCAAAATGACATCAACATACAATGGCGGAAGAATGTAACAAGATTTACTGAAACACACCGAATGAAAGCGGTTTGATTTGACATGTTGACAAAGTAACAGTTTAATTGAATTAGACATGCTATTGTTGAAAGACATGCCATCACTCTGTTGAATCGAATGCAAGACCTAGAATTCGCTATTGAAAAAATTGGATTCTTATGAAGTTGGTGTGAGGAAAGAAAGTAAAAATAAAAAGGATTTATGGTTATTTAATTTGAATTTGCACACCATTTTCTGGATGGTGATTGGTTGGTCAAGTTAAAGTATATCTTAATGACGATGCCTCATTTCCGCTGTTATGTGTTATGTTATTGTTATGTTATATGTAATGACCAGCTATAAAAATGTTTTTTTTTTTATTAGTCTGCGGTGGGTGGCTTTGGGAAGAAACAACAGTGTCAAATAACCATTTTATAGCTGGTCATTACATACAACATAACAATAACATAACACATAACAGCGGAAATGAGGCATGTCATTCTTAGAGTGGAAGGAAACCAATCAGTCTTGTAACATCACACACACCACTGTAGACATTCGCTTATACCTTCACCCTACAGTGTCACCAATTGATTAGCTGATTGAGATCCCATTCATTGCGGGTCAGGTCTTTTTAAAATGTAACTAGGCTAAGACGTCTCCAAGCAGAAGCGTGCTCCGGCAGATCACTATACTATGGATCAGATGTACTGTATACTTTCATTGGGAATAAGCTTTGTGGCAAATTGATTACGGTGGAAAGAGGTGGAAAGAGATGGTGAGAGGAAATCTTTTTAGGGATAGGGGGCAGCATTTTCACTTTGGATGAATAGCGTGCCCAGAGTAAACTGCCTCCTACCCTGTCCCAGATGCTAATATATGCATATTATTATTACTATTGGATAGAAAACTCTCTGAAGTTTCTAAAACTGTTTGAATTATGTCTGTGAGTATAACAGAACTCATATGGCAGGCAAACTTCCAAACAGGAAGTGGAAATTCTGAGGCTGGTCGATTTTCAACTCATCGCCTATTGAAATCCCAGTGGAATATGGTTCTGTTTGCACTTCCTACGCCTTCCACTAGATGTCAACAGTCTGTAGAACATTGAATGAAGCGCCTACTGTGATGTGGGGCCGGATGGGAGGTGTTTGAGTCAGTGGTCTGTCACGAATCCCGCCGAAGATGGTGCCTCTTCCTGTTCGGGCGGCACTCGGCTGTCGTCGTCGCCGGCCTACTAGCTGCCACCGATCCCCTTTTCTGTTTCATTTAGTGTGGTCTGATTAGTGCACCTGTTTCTTGTTTGGGTTTTGGTTTTGGGCTATTTAAGCCCGGCTTTTGTGCGGGCTTGTTTTTCTGTTATTGGTGTGTGTTTATTTTGGTGGATTTTATTTCCCGTGTGTGTGGCGTTGACCGATACTCTGTTCTTTGGGAATAAATATATCCATGTTTCAAACTAACCTGCTCTCTGAGCCTGACTCCTCCACCCACTACTTCTAGAAGTCCTGACATGGTCTGGCAGAGTGCCAATTCCTGGTCATGCGAATTCCACATGATATCGACTTGCGTTCCAGTACTTCTAGAGACACAAAGGAATTCTCCGGTTGGAACGTTATTGAATATTTATGATAACAACATCCTAAAGATTGATTCTCTACTTAGTTTGACAAGTTTATTCGACCTGTAATATAACTTTTTGAAGTTTTCGTCCGAGTTTGCCTGGATCTGCGCGAGCGTTTGGACATGTGTACTAAATGTGCTAGCAAAAGTAGCTACTTGGACATAAATAATTGACATTAACGAACAAAACAACAATTTATTGTGGAACTAGGATTCCTGGGAGTGCATTCTGATGAAGATCATCAAAGGTAAGGAAATATTTATGATGTAATTTCGTATTCCTGTTGACTCCAACATGAGGGAGAAATGTTGTTTATATCTGAGCGCCGTCTCAGATTATTGCATGGTGTGCGTTTTCCGTAAAGTTTTTTTGAAATCTGACACGGCGGTTGCATTAAGAACAAGTGTATTTTTAATTCTATGTAAAACATGTATCTTTCATCAAAGTTTATGATGAGTATTTCTGTTATTAGATTTCTCCTGATGATTTGGAGCCATTTCTGAACATGGCGCCAATGTAAACTGAGATTGTTGGATATAAATATGCACATTATCGAACAAAACATACATGTATTGTGTAACATGATGTCCTATGAGTGTCGGATAAAGATCATCAAAGGTTAGTGATTGATTGTATCTCTATTTCTGATTTTTGTGACTCCTATCTTTGGCTGGGAAAATGGCTGTGTGTTTTTTGGACTTGACGGTGATCTAACATAATCATATGTTGTGTTTTCGCTGTAAAACATTTTTTAAATCGGACACGATTGGTAGATTAACTTCTTATGGCTGCAGGGGCAGTATTGAGTAGCTTGGATGAAAGGTGCAGAGGTGCCCAGAGTAAACAGCCTACTCTTCAGTCATAGTTGCAAATATTTGCATATTATTATTAGTATTAGATAGAAAACACTCTGGAGTTTCTAAAACTGTTTGAATTATGTCTGTGAGTATAACAGAACTCATATGGCAGGCAAAAACCTGAGAAGTTCCACTTCCTGTGGAAGGAGACAGGAATTAGTCACCACTGCCACGAGCTGACCATGCTTTGACCACGCGCGTTCACGTGATAGGCAGCTCCGTTCCATCTCAACTGAAGTCAATGTAATTCTCCGGTTGGAACGTTATTCAATATGTATGTTAACAACATTCTAAAGATTGATTCAGTACATCGTTTGACATGTTTCTACTGACTGTTATGGAACTTTTGGACATTTTGTCACGTTATAGTGGACGCGCTTTGTGACTTTGGAATTGTTTACCAAACGCGCTAACCAAAGTAGCTAATTGGACATAAATAACGGACATTATCGAACAAATCAAGCATTTATTGTGGACCTGGGATTCCTAGGACTGCATTCTGATGAAGTTCATCAAAGGTAAGGAAACATTTAGCATGTATTTTCTGGTTTCTGTTGACTCCAAAATGGCGGCTAATTGTATTATATTTCTGAGCGCCGTCTCAGATTATTGCATGGGTTGCTTTTTCCGTAAAGTTTTTTTTAAATCTGACACAGCGGTTGCATTAAGGAGAGGTATATGTATAATTCCATGTGTATAACTTGTATTATCATCTACATTTATGATGAGTATTTCTGTTCAAATGATGTGGCTATGCAAAATCACTTGATGCTTTTGGAACTAGTGAATGTAACGCGCCAATGTAAACTCAGATTTTTTTTATATAAATATGAACTTTATCAAACAAAACATGCATGTATTGTGTAGCATGAAGTCCTATGAGTGTCATCTGATGAAGATAATCAAAGGTTAGTGATTCATTTTATCTCTATTTCTGCTTTTTGTGACTGCTATATTTCGCTGGAAAAATGGCTGTGCTTATTGTGGTTTGGTGGTGACCTAACATAATTGTATGTAGTGCTTTCGATTAAAAGAATATTTGAAATCGGACACTTTGGTGGGATTAGCAACAAGATTACCTTTAAAATGATATAAGACACATGTATGTTTGAGGAATTTTAATTTTGAGATTTCTGTTGTTTGAATTTGGCGCCCTGCACTTTCACTGGCTGTTGTCATATCGATCTCGGTAGCGGGATTACAGCCATATGAAGTTAACAAGATGTTTATCTTTCATTTGCTGTATTGGACTTGTTAATGTGTGAAAGTTACATATTTCTATAAAATATCTTTGAATTTCCCGCGCTGCCTTTTCAGCGGAATGTTGTCAGGGGTTCCGCTAGCGGAACGCATGGCCTAGAAAGGATATGAGGTTTGGGTGGCATTGGCGGTTGCGGCAGTTCAGCTGTGTATCTTTCGCCTCGTACAGTTATCACGGAAAAGAGAAGCACAGCAGTCTGGGAAAAAGGCCTGAGCTCTTTTCTTCCTGCCACACTTAATCACTGGTCATGATTGCAAACAAAATCATTAAGCAAAGGAGAGCGAAAACACATGTTTGTCCTTCAAATACATGGCTGCCATCGATCGGCATCATTATCCGCCGATAAAATTGCTGTCTAAGTGCTCTTAGAGATTTGTCATTGAATTGGGTGGCGATGTCGTTGATTAAAGTTGTAGCGTTTTTGGTAGACAATTAAGGCGTGTTTTGTATTCACCCTGTTGTGTGACAGTATTTTGATATTCCGCAGACATAGTAATATGATCGCTATTCAGTTTCACGACCAGGCTTTGCCCTTAGGTAGAGGTGACTTTGGCACTGAGTTACAACAATCACTGTAGAGGACCATGTTGAAATTAGCTGTTAATCTTTGAAAGATCTTTAAGGCTGTGGAAATCAAGACTTGAACATTTGGCACCAGACAGGACATTTACTCAGTTTCAGGTATTTCTTGAATATGTATGTTTCAAAATGGATATTATTACACTCTTTGTATGTAGATTAGGATCCTTTGTATTTTTGTATTTTATTAGGATCCCCAATAGCTACTGCTAAAGCAGCAGCTACTGTTCCTGGGGTTCACAGAAAACATACACTTCAACAACTGATGTGCTGCTAAACAGAACCAATCCATTGTCATCCACCTCCAGGTTTGACCAGTTTCTATAGATATCCCTAAAGACTATAAGCATATTATGTTGAACTTTGGTTGGTTGTCTATGAAGACTTACATGCTGTGCTGTGTTTGGTCTGTAAAGACGTTCATGTTGAGAAGCTGAAGACTGCCAGCTGTAATAGAGTAGGTACTGTAGTTTCTCTCCAGTATGTGGCGACTGTGGCATGTTGCAGCCTCGGGATATAGACTATCTCGCTGACTAAACTGTACTATTTGACACAGGGCCTAGTTTCTCTCATGCAGCATTACAGCAGGCTAGCAAAGCTTGCGTTTCCATGGCGACTGATTCCATGATCAAGAGGTTTCAGGCCTCCCTATCTCGTCTCGCCGCCAGCTCAGCAGATGTGATCAGTCACCGGATTTCAGAGCAAGATTCCTCAAAGGGAAAATATATTTCTGATTTTCAGAAAAAATAAATGTCTATTGGAAGAATACATTTGTTTGGGGTTGTCCTTGAAAATAAATTCATCTCCTGGAAGAAGATGTTGACTTGGTAGCCCGTTTGTTGTTCTTGTGTATGAGTTGAAGAATTCCAATGGTACAATCAGTGTTTCATGAAGCTACCGTTCATAAATAGACGTCTACAAGCAGTCCTATGATAAGGTTGTGCGAATTATGAAATGATCAGCTCTCTAAATGTGAGAAGATTTATCTTACAGTTCCAATTATGGCGTACATTTCCATATGACTATTCGGTATGAGGTGGTGTAGTCTTTCTTTGGCTGTTTGGTTGTGGTTCACTACGTTTTGAAATAAAGCCTGAAAGATTCAGAACAATAATTGTCACATCTGTCCCTTTTCACAAAGGCTGTTGCACAATTTGAACCGGAGCGCTCATCCTGTATAAATTATGGAAATGGGGGAAAATACGAAAAAGTATTTAAATCAAATGTTCCTTTCAGTTAATGAAATGTCTCGTTCTTATCTTGGTCCGCTATAATCCATATGTTAATGTCTAATGTAGAACTGTTTATCTGTGCAATTTGCCCCTCTACTCTTTCTGTCTTATCTGAAATTGTGCTGTAAATTTGGCCCCGGTGAATTATTATGCTTATCAACCTGCCCATAAAGCAAATATTCAAATTTAGTTGCATGATTAGCCCTATTTATCTATATAATTGGATTGAGTTCGCCTCTAGTCTATGTGACTGTGAGCCGCTGATTTAGAGCCGCAGACAAATATGTGCTGTAGAGGATGGCCACCTTAATTGTATTTCAGAATAATTCCATTTGGATACAATCAATAGGTTTACCCTTGAATTTTTGGAGTCTAATCAAGTCATAGTTGCCTATGAGATTATTGAAAAGAGAACAACCCCAGGCCTGGCGTCAAAATGAGACAACACAGAATTTACTGCGGGAAGGATTAGTGTCTGGAGACCGAGGGAGATTTGCACAGGCAGAATGTGAACACGGCAATACAATACATTACAATCGTTTCCGGCATGCCGTAATTCATGCAAACATCCCCAGGCTATTTATACCACGCCACTAGAATCTAATTGTGTCCAATACTTAATCCAACTAAAAGTAACGGTGGCAGAGGTTCAACTTCTGTTAACATGAATATTTAAAAGACGTTGTGTTGCTAGACAAGTGGGACAGTTTGCGTGTGTAAGAGAGTCCCTTTTAGGGAGGGAGATTCAATGAATATATTTAAGACCACAGGACAAGTCGTGGTTTTACTCCAATTGGTTTCATTTTTGTATTGAAGGCAAAAAAAAATTCTTAGACTGATGGGCTAAGTGAATGTGGGACAAATCTGTCACATTAGACAGCTTTGATCAATGGGAGGCTAGACCACCTTTGAGCCCCCCATTACTATGTGCTCTGGGAGGCAGCCTCTCATATCATTACGCTTCCAGCATCGAACATCCAAGCGGAGAACAAGCACGCACACAACAGCATTAGCACGCAAAAGTAAAGGAATTTCATTACCCGCTCATAACATTGATTGTGTATGTTTCTACTGAAATCAATAGCGCTTCGCTCTGCAAGCTAATTGGATTACATGTGCAAATATCAAGGTAATGTGAAATGTTTATGAAATGATTACCTTGAAAGTAGGAGGTTGATGTCGATCAATAATGCATTGGTATTTATTCATCTCTCAACAACAAAAAAAACTAAAGACACACATTACCTGTCCTGTCTTAAGCTAACGGCAACACAAACCCAACATTATTGCCTCTGTGAGTGTGAACAGTGACATTAGCATTAGCACTAACGCTAATCGTTAAGTGAAACTGTCCTCTGCTGAGACGGCTGTGAGGATACACTCAGAATTAAGACTGTTTATTAATCAGGGAATAGTAAGTAATCCATGGCCATTAATGGAAATGGCTGACACTAATGGATGACAGTTGCTCTCCCACACTTAAGCGGGGACTTCATTACTGACAGGGAGATTAGTGGACGAGAAACCGCATTAAAGACTCCACCTGTGAACGCCGCAGCGCGCGATGCCTTTGACAAGATGATGGAACACTGTCAAGCTCATTTGCTCTTCAATAGACTATGTTTAATTAGAGGATCCTCAAAAGAAACCAGCCGGAAGAGAAAGAGATGACATCAAACAAATCATCTCTCAGGTTCTTCAGTGCTCCAATGCCTCAAATTGTATAATCACTTTTTTGTGCCTATGACCTTCCTCTGGAGTCCTCATAGAGTAATACTAGCTTTGTAAGCAGTGTGTTTGGCTGATGAGAAGTCTAGGTGACCTGGCTGAGAAATATGCAACACATTAGCCTTCACTATAGCTGTTCAGTAGCTGGTGGAACACGATGCTAATTCCACAGCTTTCACTTGCCGCCAGTGTCCCCAACACACCATTGTAGATTATACAAAACCCCGGGTTATACGCCATTTGCGTCAAATATGGATATAAGGGTTGTATAATGCATCCCAACCTCTGTGGCTAGCGTATACGACACGCCATCAAAGGGTTAAGCACTTAGCTGAGACATGACAATAACATGCTCCCTGAAAGTGATGAGTGTCTGATCATGCATCTCAGCATTATATATCAGACCTCTTTAATGGATTCTTCCAATGAATCCTTGCCATTGCATTATTGAGATGGAATAAAATGCCAAAAGCGGACGTTTTCATTGGCCGGTGTGTCTAATAGTCTAAACCGTCTAATGACGGCTAGAACTGCTTTACAGCACCTGGAGGATTGTCCGTGTTGGAGAGATCTCTTTTATTTTTCTACTTTATGTGATGTGTCTGTCACATCTCTGAGTATGGGTGTTTTTTCACTTAAACTGGCTCAATGCAAAGTGAGGAGCACTTTGCTAATTAAAACAATTATCCAGACACAATACATTGTTCAAGCTGTTGAAATTAATAAAGGGCTTAATTGAGGCAGATCAAGAGCAGTTTTTTTTAGAAGAGCGCTATAATCGTTAGAGACTCGATGTGGTAACGTTCTCACACTGGTTGTCTGTTAATTGCATTGCCAATTTGCTGAGCATTTCGATTTTGTCCAGGAACTCAATCAATTGTAGGCCTACTCTAGACTGTACTAGACTCAATACTTCACCTTCAATGATTGCAGATGTGATGTGGATTTTACTTTATCATGAGCATAGCCTATATAGGGTCAATAGATACCAACATGTGTTTCCACATGTTCACTGTATACTTTTGGTTGGGAGAGACGTATAGTATTGAAGATAGGAGCTATAGGAGGGTGAAAGGCGCTAAAGGATGACGGCTCAGTGTAATGATGGAACGGTATCTATGGAAACCACATGTTTGACTCTGTTCCATTAATTCCATTCCAGCCATGACAAGGAGCCCATCCTCCTATAGCTCATCCCACCAGCCTCCACTGGTATTGAAATACTGTGACATCTGTCAGTTAATTTACTTGATATTCCCCACCCAAAAAAGAACCAACTATGACAAGTTTAAACACACTATGAGGACCTGAAATGTCTCTGCAAGCAATTTATGGGCAACAGACTGAGAGGAGATCTCCAAGCCCTGTGAAAAATGCCACTAATCATCACGCTCAAGCGTTTCTCTCTGTCACGGCTGTCTCTGTGGAGCAAAGCAGTGCCCAGAAGTCTCCATCATCAGCCCTAGGGTCCCAGGGGACAGGAGAAATCACATTATATATGCTGTCACACAAAGTCACTGTCAAGGTGCACAGAGCTCTGGTTAGATATAGACTGATGAATTGCTACGAAAGCTCACCCCAGCAACAGTATGCTCGAATACGCTCAAATTTCAACAAGTGAGATACATTTCGCAGAGATATGAAGCAAACAACACAGCTCTCATCTCATTTGTACTTCCAAAACGTGTATTCTTTAAGGGTTGAATTTGCAATCGAGCTGACCTTGTGCTTACTCCGGGTGCATCATCTTGGATTTTGATGAAGATGCTCTCGTTTTCATTTACCACCCCACAGGTTTTTTTTAATAAGAAGACCTGCCTATCAAATTGGGTGGTGGATGATGAAATTGCAGTGCAATAGCGAGCGGTGAGCGCTTGTTCAGCACACCAGACTTTGCTGACCGTGTTGTGTCAGTGGGGTTCCAGACAGCTGCATTCTCTTGAGGCTGGGCTGCCCGCTGCGCAACAGAGAGAACACAGTAGACGGAATTAACTGCAGCTCCAGAGAAATGGGACCCGATGACTCGTGACCATGAATCAATTTGTCACTTTTTTGATCAGTCCTTTTAAATGATCGTATCGCTGTGTGATAATCTCATGTGGAATAGAAATTCCAACTGGTCATTATAATAATGCTTTATTGTGTTCCTAGCCGATATATGAGGAGTTAGAGTTCAGTTTGAAATGGTTGTAGTGGAACTCAACAGTGCTTCTCTCCCAAAGTAAAGGATATAGTTCAGATGAGTTGGAAACGTTTTAAGCCTTGTATGGATATCACCTCATAAACCTTTCAGAACGTGTTTCTAGTGAATATGAGGTATTTCTTAATACTACATTATTTCCTTCTCCGGAGATGGAGAGAAACTGGCTACTATGCCTGTGCCCATAGTCTGAATTCCCTGGAAATTAAAGCATGCTTATTATTCATGTTCAGTGCACGTTCCGCGGTTTGTTTGCGTTTCTTATCCAATTGACGTGTTCAAGCCATTAATTATTCAGTCCAGCGTATTCTATACAGATGCTAATGACAGATAGGTTAAACATTGTATTCTATGCATTTACAGCACACAGCTGCTTACTGCACAGCACACTCAGGACCTCTGGCGGCCGTGTCTGCCGTGTCCCTCCTCGCCACCAGTGTGGAATCAGCAAAAAAAAGGCAGTAGTCCCTCCAAGGACCAAGAATAGCAAATGGCAACGGTAGAAAGTTTTGCATGCATTTTATTCCATTCCAAGTAGCTCTGATGAAACATATATTTCACAGTTAATGTAGAAGTCTACAGACTGAAAAATAAGGCAATTTGTGTCCATATTTGTTCTGCTTCAGTTCCTGGAAATCAATTATAGACCGGGACGACATTAGAAATGGAGTCTGGAGTCATTATTAGTTGATTGATTGATTGGAGCCTTGAATGGGTAATGGTTGATTCGACTGCATATGTGGACAGGTTAGACAGGAGGTCACATTGCATTATCTGTCTCTGTTATTTATTCCAGTCACTTAGGACACGGCGGTGAAAGAGTCTCTTCACTCATAGATGTAAACACGTGTGTACAATTTGCACGGATGCGGCTAGCCTAATTTGTTAAATTGCCCATGGACAACTGAACACACGCAAAGGGTGGACACCCTCACATACACGCTGTGCACATGTGGTGCGTTTCACATCACTCAGTAAAATGGATCAGTTTGATTATCCTCCCAAATGACCTCCTCTGGAGTGGCTCTCTCGTTGTGGGCTTCATTTCCATGAGCCAATTAAATAGATCCAGCTCTGGAGAGCATGGCCTTGGAGTTCATCTGCTGCCATATCACATCCATTCCAGGAAGTAAGGTGGAGAGTGCGGGACAGATCCGGAATGCTGGTCACTATAACAGAGTAAGAGAGAAATGCAGTGTTAAAGGGACCATTGATCAGTACACGGCACGTATGAACTGCAGTCTACTGCGCACTATCACTTCTCCAAGCTCGTATGACCTGACAGGAGCTGAGTGTTATCCCACGACCAAAGCCTCCCACTTTAGATTGGTGACCCCGACAGGATCTATCGTAGCTATCCTTTTAGAGCATCCCTGAAGAAGCATTTCTCTTTCCTCCAGTCTTAGACTGTGCACCATAGGGATAGGTGATGAATGAAGTGGACACTGTGTTTATGGCGTAAGGGGCTGGGAACCTATAGAACCATCCACGGGAAGCGAAGAGAGGTGTTTATTTTCAGCTGCGCCACCCTGATGTCATACATGTCCAGATGGGGCTTTCTTCATGTTAAATGTGTGGTGGTTCCGTGGGCAGGCAGCGTGCATTGATACCATGCGCTCGCCTGCTAGCTTTAGATGACAGAGCACCAGGCGGCCCTAGATGATGTAAACCCCATTCTGGGGACTTTGTGGCCCAACGTTCCTGTTCCACTCAGTTTGTGCTGAATGGGATTTCTGAATCATTGTCTGCAGTGGGACGCTTCATCTCACATGCTGTCCACTGGAAATGACCTTAACTTTCTCAGCTGAGTTCTATGTAACACAGAGCAAAGAGACTTGAGTTCTGGGAAGGATCCAATAAATGACACATTTCTGAGCATCAGCTAAACCAACAGAGGTAAAACTGTGATAGAAGGCACAGTGTGTAGTGATATGGATGCCCCTTTGTTTGCAGCCAAGGGCCTGAAGAAATCACGCGAGAGACATGGGGATATTGGCAGGTGCAATAGAGTCTCTAAAGGAAACTAAGCTTGTTCTCTCTGAGGACCCACACAAATACACACATACACACACACACACAGAAAAGTATCCCATCTGTAATTAGTAGTTAGAGTGGGAGCAGTGGGGGAGAGTGTTGAATGTGGGATTGAACTCCATTAGCGCTGAGCTGTGAGGAGACCCAGCATGCATTTCACTTGTGCCGCGACAGAGCCCCACATATATGGAGATTCAGAATCGTCCTCTTCCCCTCGCACGGATCCCCCTCAACATTAGCCCTGTTAACAAACAAGGTGTGTTGTGCATATTTAAGCATGCATTCCATTTACAAAGGATAAACAGACATATATGGGTCTGCACACCCTCAGGTACAATAGCTTAGCATGTTCATGTATGCTTTGTCTGCAGTCATGCACATTTAAACCAGACTCTGTTTGAAGTGTGTGCCTAGACATATAATATTTGATATGAGGGTAGATTTGGTTTGTGACCGGAGCAACTGGTTCTGAAGAAAATTGCTAACCTAATAAAAATGATCAAACAAAACTCCATCAGCAATGGGCTGCCACTCTCTTGACAGAGTAGGTGTTATGTTCTGCTTAATCACGGGCACAAACGAATCATGCCGCCAACCGAAGTGAGTAGAGTGGAGTAGAGTCCTTGGGGGTACTATGATTGACACTCAATTGCTTAGTATAAACAGAAAAAGCTATTGGTGAAATCTATTCTTTATTCTATACAGAAGGTATAATGTATTGAATAGGGACAATGCACAATGTTCAACAGTGTAGTTGAAATGATCTTGAATAACAATAAACTACATTCATCAAATCAGACTCCTTTACTATGTGAGTAAATGCTATAGGTCATAAACATATACCGATTAATCTAGCCAGCTTGGGAGTCTGTCTACGCATCAAAACTCAGATCATTAAGAGGCTTATAGGACCTATGAGCTGTTAATTGCGATCACAGTCCAAGCTTTAATTTTGCAAGTTTATCTTAGCCAGACATCTAAAGGTAGAACCTACGCATAATCTAGTGCTATGTGTATAGTGTAGATAACATTTACCAATATATCCATCTATTACTATGTAAAACGAGGAATGTATTTACTCAAATCAACCAATAAGATGTGTTAGTCATGAGAGAGACCCTCAAACGATTACAGTGTACATGAAATATGTGATCCATTACAGAATAACTATCAACGTATAATATGTAACGTGGTTACAAGTATCTTCAGTTCAGAATAATCTCGAAGAGAGAAACCTGTGTGTCTGATACACACAGTAGGCTTACGGATACACGATTCTCAAAGGATCAGCGAATTCGCTGCCCTTTTAACCAAATTCAAGCGGCAACTCACCACCACTGAAGGAACATTACTTTGCATTTTGCTAGTGAAAACAAATGGGAGGAAGACACACCCAGATTGTAATGTAATCAATTCAATTTGAATGTTATGACCGGACAATAGGAATGTGCCTGACAACCAGTCAACCCAACATACAATTTCGACCCAGTCTGTAACGGTTTCTCTCCTCCTCTTCGTCTGAAGAGGAGGAGTAGGGATCAGCCCAAAATGCAGCGGGTTTTGAAAACATAATGATTTATTAAACGACGAAGACGAACACGAAAAAACACTTGGAATGATACAAAATAACAAAACGAACGTAGACAGACCTGAACTAGAGAACTTACATATAACACGAAGAATGCATGAACAGGTACAGACTACAAACAAAACGCTACAGTCCCGTGTGGTACGAACATACATACAGACCCGGAAAACAACCACCCACAAACAAACAGTGAAACCAGCCTACCTTAATATGGTTCTCAATCAGAGGAAACGTCAAACACCTGCCTCTAATTGAGAACCATATCAGGCAACACATTAAACCCAACATAGAAACAAAACACATAGAATGCCCACCCCAACTCACGCCCTGACCAACTAAACACATACAAAACAACAGAAAACAGGTTAGGAACGTGACACAGTCAACCAGAAAACATACAATGCAATAAGACATATCATATTGAAACAAACCAAACACAACTTTTTCATTCACACAATAACATCAATTTAGTCTATTCAAGTTTTCATAGGTCATCACATCTATCCTGGTGTCAATGACCCTAGGACATCCGGTGCCAGCTCAGGATGTACGTTGCTTCTTTAAAATGTGATCATATGGCCATCTATATGGAAAATGCTGTATTGAATCAACATGCCGGGCTAGCATCAACAACTTGCCATACGCGAGTATCAACATCTTAACATTTTTCCACTACACCTGACTTCGGTAAAGAGCTATTTTCCAGTGTCCAAGATGTAATTCACCATAGCTTGTTGGTCAATCGATTATAAAGTAATGATCTGCATATTATTCATCTGGACAGCTATCGTCATGATTATTAATTAGTTATTAATTAAAACAGGACCAGTTTCAACTAAGAATGTGTCATCATTTTATTCCTAAAACGATTCAAACATTTAAATTAGAAAATGTGTTGGCCTTATAAGTAATGCCACGTCTTGGTGAGATCTTTTCTTATTTTGGTCAATTAGTAATTCAGCACACACATGTGCAGACACTCGCACCTGGCAGCTCGTCAGCCGCTCGTCTGCCGCTCGTCCCATGTTAATGAATCACACTAGTGCTCCTGCAGCCTTCCATTTCAATCTCACACCGATAAGTCTTCTTATCATGTCATTAGAAGTGATCAAGATAGAATATCACTCAGCTTTCTAATCTCACGCTCTTCCAAGGCCCTAAATGAATCTGAAGCTGATAATTCTTTAATGTGAGCGGCATTGGAACTTCATCCTCAAGTTATTCAATTACCTAATGAGAAACACTGTCTCGTTAATAACTGATATAAGCTCCTCATTAGCGACATTATGTGACTTTAGCTTGCTGCGTTGGAAGCTAAAGATTCCATGTAGTGAGCGAAGTGCGCTTTGCTGTACAGTACATGTAGCGCGGCGAGAATCGGGTCAAGAGTCTTCAACAGGCACATTCAACAAGCTACTCAGCATCAAGATCAAGCCTGATGACTTAAATTGATATTACAGCACTGTGGAGGATTCCGATGGTTGGGCGCACTGTTAGTGCTCTTTTATAAGTACACTTAATGACGTAGCTATTTTGTTTTGCATGATTATTTGAAATTCATGAAGTGTTCAGCCGCACCAACTTGACATGCGTCTCCATGGACATAAATTACTGAAAGTCAACTCCATTAATAAAACACAAGCCTGTGTACTGTTAAAATTGCATTATGTCCCCCTACTTGTGTGTATGATTGTCTCCCTTTGATAAGTGAACGGAAGCCAGCACTTAAATTGATTTTACATGTTTTTTTAATCACAGGAATTTAGAGGGTTTTTTCCAGTTTTGGTTGGATTTTCTACAAGTTTGCCCTTGTTGGTGTTTAACACTGTGATAAATAGGAAGCTCAGCTAAAATCAGCTTCATTGTTTAGTGTGAAGTCAGTGCCATATTGGCTTCATCGCATGATCTCCTCTTGGAAGCCATTTTTCCACATTGCAGAGAAAACAGAGGGTGCATTCTCTCTTGTCTCTGTATTGAAATTCCTGTCTCTTGTCCCAATAAGATTACCCCCTTCGGTCCTATGCCAACCCTTGCCCTATTGTAAGTATAAGCCACCAATGCTAAACCCTAGGAATAATTATACTGCTGTGTGACTTTTGTAACATGCTAGCGGTCCTTTGCCAGCCAGAGGGAGCACAGGTATAGGATTGTCAGTCAGAGGGATTGGAGATGAGGTTTGAGTGCAGTTCTGGGCGTGTGAGTGGATTGGAGCGCACATGTGTAATGTGTGTGGAAGGATGTCCTGTTGTGTGAGAGCCAGCTGCGAACTGTGCCAATTCTCCCTATTCCCCTCTACTGCGCCATCTCCATCACTCTCTCTCCTTCGGTCCTTCCCTCTTTCTCCATCTCTCTCTTCCTGAAACAATTATACAGATGTCTAATGCTCTCTCCCGGCTGTAGGGAGCGCACAGGGCATCTATCATCCTTGGAGGGGGTGAGCTCCAAGCCCTGCGTCCCGCTCCACAGAACACTCGCTCCTCTGGGCTGGAAGGGCCGCAGTCGTACCGGGATCCAAACCTTGGCCCACAGCCCGACAGCAGGTTTCCACAGCTCTCCCCTCTCTCTCTCTCTCTCCCAGATATAGGCTGCGTCCATGTGTGCCAGCAGGCTTTGCTGGTATCTAATCTAAACCAGGTTTTTGTTTGTCTTCTGAGCTTGTTGATCAAGAGAAAGCGGTCGGGGAGGAGATAGAAGGGGAGTATAATGCTGGTGACAGTGAGATATCAGTTATGCCGAGACCCTCCATGCCCCTACAGGGGCTGTTTGCCAACCGGACCAAAGGTTTTCAGTGGTCGGTTAAGAAATAAGAACAGCTAAATATAACCAACAGGATATGGCTCTGATGTATTATAATGCCTGACTGCTGTATTGTCATGTTTGATGCTAACATACTGTAAGGTAGCTAGCTGTCTTAAGCCTGTCAAGCGTTTCCCTATGTTATCCATGCCACCCAGGTCAGATAGATGAATCTGTTTTCTTTAGAATCTCCTGCTAAATAGCAAACAAGCTGAAAGGAAGGTTTGTGTGGTGAGTGGGGGTCGGCTGACTAGAGGCTTTAGAGAAGCTCTCAAACATCCAATATCTTGATAAATAAATGTGGCGGACAAGCAGAAAAGAAATAAGCAAAAACTTGTGCCCACTTAAGGCCCATCATCTTTTCCGTGAAGTCTTCCTGCTGTAATATCAAAGCACTCTCCATATTTTATTGCCTTGCAGATGTCTCCCTGCTTCACTGTGGTGCTGAGTAAAGCTTCAAGGACTTCGGCATTTATGGATTACATACCAAAGTGATATTAGTCATAGCAGAGGTCGCTTCTCAGGGACATTTTCCGCCATGAGCAGATAGACAGATCTACTTTTTTGTATACTTGTCAATTTTGTGAAGGTACTGTATCAATAGGTTTAAAGTAAGATGGATAAGTAAAGCATAGCCCGCTGACTTAGAGTAGCTAAACACTTAACATCTGCACACAGTAGCTCCAAAATTATTGAATCCATCACCCAAGGATCAACTCCTTTCATCAAAGATCCTCCCACTCAGTTGCCCTGTAGCGAGGTAAATTCACCAATACAACGCATCTACTCTGAGGTGTAATGCAGTTCCCATACCAAAAAGGTCGGGGATTAACCAGTGACTGCAGTGCTTTGACTCTGCGTGGGTGAATTTGAGGCCCAATCGAACAGGAATGATTGGGATCAATACACACCAGGACACGCTGGGGCCGGAATCAAGAATCAAGCCTTAGGTGGATAAGATGTGGAACAGAGAGAGGGCCGAGCCTTCAGAAATAATTGTGCATACATCCCTACATTCCAGGATCTCAGTAACCTTTTGCTGGGTGTACTGCAGCTCTGTGAGTTCTCAGAGGCTGCCGAAGTACATGTAAACAGAAGGGAAAAGCAAAATGGCAAATCCCAGCTGTCAGAGTGACCCTGGGGTCAGCACCTGTGCTTCTGCCTGACCAGCTGTAAAATTAGGAGCAAACGAGGCACTCCTTTTACAACGTAGCCTTGTCTCTCAGGGGTAAATAATTCTGATTAAAAACAAACTAGCACACAAAACCACAAAAAATAGGCCCGGGATTACAAAGCCGAACGTTGTGCCAAGCGGGTTTAAAAAAAATTCACAAGTTGGATTGACACAGTTTCCTTAGAAGTGTGTTAAGTAGATCTGTTTCGGTGATCTTCCCGGAGCTAGAACAAATGTGTGGTATACTCTCCTAATTGAAAGTAGTGACCGGAATAGAGTACATTACAATGTCCCCTTGCTGTGCCTTTTGATTCAGGGAATGATGCGGGCGATAGTATGAACTGAAGCATTTCACTGAACTGAGAGGTACCTCGGTTACTCAACGTGTTGAATACTAATGAGCTTCGCTGCCACTCGCCTTTTCAATCTCAATTTCACCACGTTGTTAGCTTTATCCGACACCAAAGACAGATATTGGAGCGGTTTACCCCTTTGAAAAGGTCAGGGACAGACTCCGAGATAGTTGCTTTGTAACACCTCTCTGGTCATAGCATGCATAGTTATACAGTACTACCTGTCCTAAAACATTGTTGCACCCCACATCCAAGCCCACCAATAAGTGAATGGATCTCATTTCCAGTGCATCTAATCTGTGATCAAATGCCAGTCTCATCCCAAGCTATTAATGGTCTGATTCTTTAATTGGTGAGCTAGCCTTCTAAATGTGTCCGTCCCAGTAATTTAATAATGGCCATTTTATGCTACTCTGACTTTTCAAACAGCTTGTTCGGGGCGGCCACAGGGACTGGCTATTGATTGAAACTCATAGGCAGGGCTGTGTGTGAGAGAGCCTGCTCCGGCTTCTTCCCAGACTGAGAGTCCAGCCCCAACCGCAGCCCTCCCCACTCCACACACTCATAAACACAGAAACACACACAGAGAAAAATACTCTCTCACACAAATAATTAGGCACACGGACGAAAACAGATACACTCAAGCAGAGTGACACACAGACACACAACAAATGTGCACACATAGCCAAATGTGTGCTTACAAATACAGATGGCCACTAATACACACACACTGGAAGAACTACTGAATCAGAACTGTCTAGCTCCATCCAGTGCAGTTCCTAGCCCTTGTCTGATACCCCTAATACAGCCACCCTAGTCTCGGTAGCATACAATGTTTACAAGTCACACTCATCTCCATCCCCCACCTCTGTGTGCGTGTCTGTGTCCCACTATCTGGCCCTGTGCATGACGTCGTCCCCGTGCGTGCGTCTGAGAGTAATGAGGAGTGGACAGCGGAGAGAGAGATAAGGAGAAGAGTGATGGGGGTCAGGCTAGCTTAGCTGGCAGTGGGCTTGTAGACCTCCCCTCCAACGCCACACAGAGCCCATGATAGTGCCGTATGTTTGCACAGGGCGATAAATTATTTTGCTTTGTTGACGTGGATTAATGTAACCTCCTCACTCCCTCGTTCACAGGAACATTTGGGCCCTCTGAAGCCCGGCCCTTAATGGCTAAAATGCATGAAATTCATATCTGCTTTCAAAGGCGGGGGCCAGAGAGTGACCCCGGTAATACTTGGAAACCGTCATGGAACTTTAGTGTGAAAGGTGGTTGAGATGCATTGAACAGACATAGTTTGTAGTTCGCAGGCCCTCATAAGGTTATCTTAAGAACAGATGGTATAGTTCTATTTTCTAAGACTGTGTCTCGCCAACCGCTATTGTTACATTGTAAGAGGCACTTTAGAATATCAAAGATGTTTCTTATTTCAATAATTAATCAGTGTACGGCTAAGGGTTCTCATTATTACACTTAATGTGTGTGCCCTATGGCCCTTATCTTTGATCTTTCATTCCACTCACAGAGGTTTGCATAATTCTGTAACTTTGGGCAAAAACATAAAAGATAACAGGAAATGTACAGACCGGATTGCTTGTCACCTGGGCAAAATATTAGTCAAGTAAACACATGGGGGGAAGGGGTGTTTAGGAGGTTGAACAGTATTTTGTGAGTTTTGATAGTGCCTGTGATGTTTTTACATGGCAACGTACGTTTAAACAGTTGAAGTTGGAAGTTTACATACACTTAGGTTGGAGTCATTAAAACTCGTTTTTCAACCACTCCACAAATTTCTTGTTAACAAACTATAGTTTTGACAAGTCGGTTAGGACATCTACTTTGTGCATGACATAAGTCATTTTTCCAACAATTGTTTATAGACAGATTATTTCACTTATAATTCACTGTATCACAATTCCAGTGGGTCAGAAGACTAAGTTGACGGTGCCTTTAAACAGCTTGGAAAATTCCATAAAATTATGTCATGGCTTTAGAAGCTTCTGATAGGTTAATTGACATAATTTGAGTCAATTGGAGGTGTACCTCAAGGAGGTGTATGTAAACTTATGACTTCAACTGTATATCTCAGGCTGTTGTTAAACTCTTCGCAAGTGTGTGCCTGTGAGAATTATATTGATCTGTTGGTATCTACAGTGTATTCGTTATGGACTAATCCTGCGGGCTGTTTTTTTAGCAAGTTGGATGCACTTTCTGCAAATGAGGAGATCCAGTCTGCATATTTGAGTGGCCAGGAGATGTACTTAGGTTTACAGGAGGTGTAAAGTAACTATACTGAACAAAAATATCAACGCAACATGTACATTTTTGGTCCCATGAGCTGAAATAAAAGATCCCAGAAATGTTCTATATGCACAAAAAAACATTTCTCTCAAATGTGTATACATCCCTGTTAGTGAGCATTTATCATTTGCCAAGATAATTCACCCACCTGACAGGTGTGGCATATCAAGAAGCTGATTAAACAACATTCTTATTACATAGGTGCACCTTGTGCTGGGGACAATAAAAGGCCACTCTAAAATGTGCAGTTGTGTTACACAAGACAATTCCACAGATGTAAGAAGTTGAGGGAGCATGTAATTGGCATGCTGACTGCAGGACTGTCCACCAGAGCTGTTGCCAGAGAGTTTAATGTTCATTTCTCTACCATACGCCGCCTCCAACATTGTTTCAGAGAAATTGGCAGTACATCCAACCGGCCTCACAACTGCAGACCACGTGTAATCACACTAGGCCAGGACCTCCACGTCCAGCTTCTTCAACTGCGGTATCATCTCAGACCAGCCACCCTGACAGCTGATGAAACCGTCTCAGGGAAGCTCATCTGCGTACTCATTGTCCTCACCAGGGTCTTAACCTGACTACAGTTTGGCATCGTAACCGACTTCAGTGGGCAAATACTCACCTTCGATGGCCACTGTCACGCTGGAGAAGTGTGCTTTTCACATATGAATCCCGGTTTCAACTGTACGGGGCAGATGGCAGACAGCGTATATGGCGGTGTGTGGGCGAGCACTCATAAAATAAATGAAGACACTACTTAAAGTTAGTTCCTACTGTACATTAATTTCCTCTCTTTCAATTTAATGCATGGAAACGATAACGTTCAAGAAACCTTGGCGGAATTAGCCAATTGTTAAGGTCAATGTTTTTGTTTTAAAAGTAACTCAATTCATTTTACTCTGAGCTACTTATTACGTTTACTTAAGTCGTTTTTTTTACAACAGTAACTTTACTTAGACTACTTGAGTAAAATGTCATTAAACTAACAGTACTTCTACTTGAGTAACATATTTCAGTACTCTTTCCATCCCTAGTACTTAGCTCTGTGAATAATGCATGTGTCTGTGTTGGTGGGGATGTGTGATGGGTAATGCTGTTTTAGTACAGTATGTTCCTGTTGGCGTGTGTGTGTGTTGTTTGTGTGTGTGTGTCTTTTCTCTCTGCGTGTGTGGCTCTGGGCAGGAGCTCAGGCCCTGCGGAGGGCTCATCCTCCAAGAGCCCCCTTCCCTGCAGGCATGGGTCACAGCTCCCCTTCTCTCGTGAAACTCTCTTCCCACAAGCCACCACCACGATGTCTGGTCTGGCCACTGCAGCCACACAACAGCTCACCCCCCCATCCCTCTCGCTCCATCTCATCTCTCTCACTCCCTTCATCCGCCCTCTCTCTCTCCTGTTACACAGCTGGCAGAGGTCAGCGTGGAGGGCTCAGTTTACCCTGCTCTCACACAGAGACACAGACCTCCATATCACCCAGATTCAGACTTGCTGCTGCTGCTGCACTCTCACGCATTCAGATCTCACTGTCAAGCAACATACAGTATATGTTGCTCATGATTTTACAATGTAGCACTGGACAGGGCATGACTTAAAATGTGATCTTCACGTATTTCTACGGGTGATTTCAGTTCGATGGTCTGTAAAAGAAAGTATACGTTTCCCCCTTTGTTTTTAGGAGATTTAGCACTGATGTGTATGTGTTATTTTAAGTTATGAATTTCAGCTCATTCTGCTGACTGAAATGGTCACAGTAAAACTTGGACTTGATTATTGCCCATGTATTTTGACATAAAGCAGTGTTATACATTTTTGTGCTTGCCTTTTGTACTTGTGCTGTTGTGTAGCGCCTCTGCTTAGAGTACACTCCATGTCTTAGGCCAGGTTAGGCAGTAGTATAGCTCTAAACAGCGGGCCCACACAGACCAAGGCAACACCATTTGTGGATTAGTCTGATGAATTATTCAAGGCGAAATTCCCCATTGAAATGTGTTAAAGGTCCCTTGCTGGGTTTAAAAAGAGAGAGTACAGTCAGCACTGACAACAAAAGGTTCGACTTCAAATAAGGCCCCATCGCATTAGCTCATTTGCATTACAAGTTATTCATTTTAACATTAGACTTTTGTTCCAACTGTGTGGCTAAAAATATGAATCAATTTCAGACAGATTTTTTTTCTGTAACCTTGTTGTTGAATGGTTTGGCACACGAAGCAAAACAATTAGCTCCGTGGGGCGCTTTTGAAAAGTATTTTTTTATGACGTTTGTACAGAGCTGCTGATGGTGAAATCTTGTAAAATAGTAATATGAAAACAAAGCCTATATGTTTCCCTGTATGGTGTAACCCTTTGCCAATAGTTCCTATATAATTGTATCAAGCATAATCAGTATGTGCAACATATTACAAAGCAGAGCAAAACTGCCGTGTCTTCATATTGTCAACATACACGTACTGTAGCCTACTGTATGGGATAGAACATTGATGACAAAGCAAGTCACTGAAGTAGGAAAATGGGTCACACATACTTTGCTGGAATTTTATATTTTAAAGTGTTTACTTAGACCTCTGTATTCCATATGTGCATTAATAATTAAAATACGTTGTCTTTTTTTAAACTTCCAGCAGGTGATAGCTAAATGAAGAAAAGTGCAAGTCCTGAATGATGTATGTAATACTATTACATATCTGATGACTCTAAGCAGTTCTTACTCCTGCTATATCCTACCTGTGAGAACCACAGAAATGTATGTTTTATATCAAACTATTCCCTAGAATTTACACTAAAAAGAGTAGGATGATAATAATGTAACAATTGTTTTGGTTTCTTATTGGATGGCAAGGTGACTCATGAGAAAGCACCATATTTCAAACAATTCCAACAACCATTTCCCTTTAACCCATAAAAGTTTAAGCATCAGAGTCTAAGCCCTGTCTAAGCCGGGGCTTACTAAGCTACATGGTATTGTTTTAAGAAGGTCATACCAAGCATTATTTAGCTATTTGATTTACATTTTTAAGACTCCTTAAAGTATAAAATAAATATATGAAAACATTATTAGATTTACATTTTTATATGTCCTTATTGTTATTAGCCCATACTGTACAAACACATTGAATAACAGATTCACTACATGGAACAAGAGATAACCCCCCCCCCACAAAAATCTATAGGATGTTTGTTCTGAAGTGTCCGTCCTATATTGGAGAGATGCACTATATATACAAAAGTATTTGGACACCCCTTCAACATAGTGGATTTGGCTATTTCAGCCACACCCGCAGCTGACAGGTGTATAAAATCGAGCAAACAGCCATGCAATCTCCCTAGACAAACATTGGCAGTAGAATGGCCTTACTGAAGATCTCAGTGACTTTCAACTTGCCCCCTTTCCAAAAAGTTGTTTCGTCAAATTCCTGCCCTGCTAGAGCCTCCCCGGTTATTGTGAAGTGGAAACGTCTAGGAGTATAAAAAAAAAAAAAACGGAACGCTACAGCGTACACATTCTAGGCAATTCTGTGCTTCCAATTTTGTGGCAACAGTTTGGGGAAGGCCCTTTCCTGTTTCAACATGACAATGCCCCCATGCACAAAGCGAAGTCCATACAGAAATGGTTTGTCAAGATCGGAGTGGAAGAAATTGACTGGCCCGCACAGAGCCCTGACCTCAACACCATCAAACACCTTTGGGATGAATTGGAATGTCGAATGTGAGCCAGGCCTAATCACCCAACATCAGTGCCCGACCTCACGAACACTCTTGTGGCTGAATGGAAGCAAGTCCCCACAGCAATGTTCCAACATCTAGTGAAAAGCCTTCTCAGAAGAGTGGAGGTTTGCCCATGGTTTTGGAATGAGATGTTCGACAAGCAGGTCAATCAATCAAATGTATTGATACATCAGCTGATGTCACAAAGTGCTGTACAGAAACCCAGCCTAAAACCACAAACAGCAAGCAATGCAGGTGTAGAAGCAGCTGTCTACATACCTTTGTTAAGAAAAATCTGGATTATTATATATCTATTTTTTTTATACATGTTTTTAACCCCTTAATTTTGCCACTATGGAGTATCCATATACAGTATACTTACATGAATTTGTTTCAACTGGTACCTTCAGGCGAGTCTTGTGAGGCCTGTGGGCGTCCTAGAGCAAAACAACCGGCACTAACGTGTTCGTGAGAGTCTCACATATTAGTGTGCAGCCCAAACTGTTCGGACGCTACAGATAGAAGTTGGCAGTCCACAAAAACGGAGAACACAATTGTGCTTGTGTTTCCCATAGAGGTGTCATAATATAACAACCAAAAATATAAACGCAGCATGTAAAGTGTTGGTCACAGGTTTCATGAGCTGAAACAAAAGATACGCACCAAAAAACGTATTTCTCTCCAATTTTTTGCACAAATTTGTTTACATCCCTGCTAGTGAGCATTTCTCCTTTGCCAAGATAAGCCATCCACCTGAAATGTGTGGCATATCAAGAAGCTGATTAAACATCATGGTCATTACACAGGTGCACCTTGTTCTGGGACAATAAAAAGCCAAACTAAAATGTGCAGTTTTGTCACAAAACACAATGCCACAGATGGCTCAAGTTTTGAGGGAGTGTGCAGTTGTCATGCTGATTGCAGGAATGTCCACCAGAGCTGTTGCCAGAGAATTTAATGTTAATTTCTCTACCACTCTACTATAAGCCACCCTAATGTCATTTTATAGAATTTGGCAGTACGTCCAACAGGCCTTACAACCGCAGACCACATGTAGCCACACCAGCTAAGTACTTCCACATCCGGCTTCTTCACCAGACACCAGGACAGCTGATGAAACTGTGGGTTTGACTAACCAAATAGTTTCTGTACAATCTGTCAGAAACCGTCTCAGGGAAGCACATCTAACCGACTTCAGTGGGCAAATGCTCACTTTGGATGGCCACTGGCATGCTAGAGAAATGTGCTCTTGAATCCCGGTATCAACTGTACCGGGCAGTTTGCCCGTGTATGGCGTGATAATTTCAGCATGATAATGCACAGACCCATTTTGGAAAGGTTCTGTACACAATTCCTAGAAGCTGAAAATGGCCCAGTTATTCCATGGCATGCATACTCACAAGATATGTCACCCATTGAGCATGTTTGGGGTGAACTGGATCGACACGTATTACAGCGTGTTCCTGACAATATTCGGCAGCTTCCCACAGCCATTGAAGAGGAGTGGGACAACATTCCATAGGCTACAATCAACAGCCTGATCAACTCTATGCAAAGAAGATGTGTTGTGCTGCATGAGGCAAATGGTGGCCACACCAGATACTGACTGGTTTCCTGATCCACGCCCCTTTCTGATCCACAGATGCATATCTGTACTCCCAGTCACAATACATCCATAGATCAGGGCCTAATGAATTTAAAAATGAACTGATTTCCTTACATGAACTTTGAAATCTTTTGAAATTGTTGCGTGTTCCGTTTATATTTGAGTTCAGCGTACTTTGTAGGCCAAACCGTTCGGACACTACAGACGATTTTGTGAGAAGACCGATTTTCGAGGTGTCTCATGGTCTAACAAACCCTATCTCTTTCACCATTCACCGCAGATGTGGATGTGCAACATCGGCGTATGCGGTGGATTGAGACGCATACAATGCAATGAAAAACAGATATCTCTAGCTTAAACCAAGCTACTAAGCTTACACTTAAACAGAATGTAATGGGGATTCTTTAATTATGCTCATTAGATTTCTGCAGGGGCGCGAACACAGACTCCAGGTGGTTATTAATTGCACCAAATACAATCATCTCCGCAGGAAAATATGTTATAGAAATCATGTGTGGTTGTGAATGTAAAATGGTTGAAATTGACCACCTTATTAAGGGGAAAGATATTGCTAAAAGCTTTATTGACCATTATGGGCAAGCCAGATCGCCACATCCACCATGCACACATTTGAGTCATGAAATCCCTAGGCCCCTGGAGAGAGAGGTGAAAGGAGTGAAGCTCCCTATAGCCTACTAGATAAGTGAGGAGTTGAAAGGATTGGAGAGGCAACAACTTCAAAGCAGGGCCAATGGGCATTACCTGAAAAATAGGTACACCGTCACATATCCATCCATATAGGCCAGTGGGCATTATTAAAAAGACATGAAGAGGATTCAAAGTGTGAGTGGTCAGCTTGGGCCACTCTGTCCAAACTACAGTACATGATACTTATAGGACCACGAGTTTTCACAGGTCGCGTGGTAAGGAAAAACGCCTTGCCCCTATGACACAGATACTGTCACGTTCCTGACCTATTTATGTTAGTTGTTATGTGTTTTAGTTGGTCAGGACGTGAGGTTGGGTGGGCATTCTATGTTTTCTGTTTCTGTGTTGGTTTTGGGTTGCCTGGTATGGCTCTTAATTAGAGGCAGGTGTTTGGCGTTCCTCTAATTAAGAGTCATATTTAGGTAGGCGTTGTCACAGTGTTCGTTGTGGGTGATTGTCTTCCGTGTTTGTGTTATGTCTGCACCATACGGAACTGTATACGGTTTGTTCGGTTTATGTAGTCTGTTTCCTATTTGTGCGTTCTTCGTGTTTATGTAAGTTCTCATGTTTAGGTCAGTCTACGTCGTTTGTTATTTTGTATCATTTCAAGTGTAGTTCGTGTTCGTTTTCGTCTTGTCATTAAATTCACTATGTGTTCAAACTTCGCTGCGCCTTGGTTCAATCCCTGCTCCTCTTCGGATGAAGAAGAGGAGGACAGCCGTTACAGAATCACCCACCATACCAGAGCCAAGCAGCGGAGTCAACGGAGAAAGGGACAGGAGAAGAAGGAGCAATGGACATGGGACGATGTATTGGACGGAAAGGGTTGCTACACTTGGGAGGAGATCCTGGCTGGGAGGGATCGCCTCCCATGGGAACAGCTGGAGGCACTGAGGAGAGCAGAGGCTACCGGGGAGAGGAACCGGAGCTATGAGGGAACGCGTCTGGCACGGAAGCCCAAAAAGCCCGTAAGTAATTCCCAAAAATTTCTTGGGGGGGGGCTAAGAGGTAGTGGGCCAAGGGCAGGTAGGAGACCTGCGCCCACTTCCCAGGCTTACCGTGGAGAGCGGGAGTACGGGCAGGCGCCATGTTACGCAGTAGAGCGCACGGTGTCTCCTGTACGAGTGCATAGCCCAGTGCGGGTTATTCCACCTCCCCGCACTGGTAGGGCTAGATTGGGTATTGAGCCAGGTGTCATGAGGCCGGCTCAACGCGTCTGGTCTCCAGTGCGTCTCCTCGGGCCGGCATACATGGCACCTGCTTTACGCATGGTTTCCCCGGTTCGCCTACATAGGCCGGTGCGGGTTATTCCACCTCCCCGCACTGGTCGGGCAACCGGGAGTATTCAACCAGGTAAGGTTGGGCAGGCTCAATGCTCAAGAGTGCCAGTACGTCTCCACGGTCCGGTATTTCCGGCGCCACCTCCCCGCCCCAGCCTAGTACCTACAGTGTCTACACTACGCACTAGGCTACCAGTGCGTATCCTGAGCCCTGTTCCTCCTCCACGCACTCTCCCTGTAGTGCGTGTATCTAGCCCGGTGCCTCCAGTTCCGGCACCACGCACTAAGCCACCTGTGCGTCTCCAGAGCCCTGAACACACTGTATCTTCTCCCCCTACTAATCCTGATGTGCTTGTCCTCAGCCCGGTGTCACCAGTGCCGGTACCTCGCATCAGGTATAGAGTGGGCTTTGAGAATGCAGTGTGCCCTGTCCCTGCTTCCCGCACTAGTAGGAAGGTGCTTATCCTTAGCCCGGTGCCTCCAGTTCCGGCACCACGCACCAGGTCTACAGTGCGCCGTATCCGGCCAGAGCCATCCGTCTCACCAGCGCCATCTGAGCCATCCGTCTCCCCAGCGCCATCTGAGCCATCCGTCTCCCCAGCGCCATCTGAGCCATCCGTCTCCCCAGCGCCATCTGAGCCATCCGTCTCCCCAGCGCCGTCTGAGCCATCCGTCTCCCCAGCGCCGTCTGAGCCATCCGTCTGCCATGAGCCTGCAAAGCCGCCCGTCTGCCATGAGCCTGCAAAGCCGCCCGTCTGCCATGAGCCTACAGAGCCGTCCGCCAGACAGGAGCCGCTAGAGCCGCCCGCCAGACAGGAGCCGCTAGAGCCGCCCGCCAGACAGGATCTGCCAGAGCCGCCCGCCAGACAGGATCTGCCAGAGCCGCCAACCAGACAGGATCTGCCAGAGCCGCCAACCAGACAGGATCTGCCAGAGCCGCCAACCAGACAGGATCTGCCAGAGCCGCCAACCAGACAGGATCTGCCAGAGCCGCCAGCGAGCCATGAGCAGCCAGAGCCGTCAGAGAGCCATGAGCGTCGAGAGCCGTCAGCCCGCCATGAGCGTCGAGAGCCGTCAGCCCGCCATGAGCGTCGAGAGCCGTCAGCCCGCCATGAGCGTCGAGAGCCGTCAGCCCGCCATGAGCGTCGAGAGCCGTCAGCCCGCCATGAGCGTCGAGAGCCGTCAGCCCGCCATGAGCGTCGAGAGCCGTCAGCCCGCCATGAGCGTCGAGAGCCGTCAGCCCGCCATGAGCGTCGAGAGCCGTCAGCCCGCCATGAGCGTCGAGAGCCGTCAGCCTGCCATGAGCGTCCAGATTCGTCAGTCAGCCATGAGCTGCCCTTCAGCCTTAAACGGCTAGATACCCAGAACTGCCCATCAGTCCAGAGCTGTCTCTCTGTCCGGAGCTGCCTTTCAGTCCGGAGTTGCCCCTCTATCATTATCTCCCTCTCTATCTTGATCTACCTCTATATTCTTATCTATCCCTCTGTCTTGATCTATCTCTCTGTCCCGGTGCTGTCCCTATCAGTGATGTTATTAAGAGGATTTTGTGGAGGTAAAAGGAGGGTGGACATTCTTAGAGGGAGGAAGCTAGGATGGATTATGGTGGGGTGGGGACCTCGCCCGGAGCCTGAGCCACCACCGTGGTTAGATGCCCACCCAGACCCTCCCCTAGACTTTGTGCTGGTGCGCCCGGAGTTCGCACCTTATGGGGGGGGTAATGTCACGTTCCTGACCTATTTATGTTAGTTGTTATGTGTTTTAGTTGGTCAGGACGTGAGGTTGGGTGGGCATTCTATGTTTTCTGTTTCTGTGTTGGTTTTGGGTTGCCTGGTATGGCTCTTAATTAGAGGCAGGTGTTTGGCGTTCCTCTAATTAAGAGTCATATTTAGGTAGGCGTTGTCACAGTGTTCGTTGTGGGTGATTGTCTTCCGTGTTTGTGTTATGTCTGCACCATACGGAACTGTATACGGTTTGTTCGGTTTATGTAGTCTGTTTCCTATTCGTGCGTTCTTCGTGTTTATGTAAGTTCTCATGTTTAGGTCAGTCTACGTCGTTTGTTATTTTGTATCATTTCAAGTGTAGTTCGTGTTCGTTTTCGTCTTGTCATTAAATTCACTATGTGTTCAAACTTCGCTGCGCCTTGGTTCAATCCCTGCTCCTCTTCGGATGAAGAAGAGGAGGACAGCCGTTACAGATACACACTCTACGTCACTTCCCCCCTTTCAGCTACGTCCCTCTAAGGCTCCGACATGGTAAATCATTTGTTAGCATGGCAACATGTAAGAGAAAAAAAAAGGGAATAAATATGGATTTACGGTCGGGGAGAAGAGCATCGCATCATCAAAGCAACAAACACGCCTCTCCACGCCACTGGTGCCAGTTCAATGAGATGGAGAGATGAAAAAAGAGATGAAAGCTAATGAAAGACAAACATGAGAGGTGGTGAGGGATGGGAGATACGGGGGGATGAGAGGGGGATGAGAAGGGGGAGGGGGGGGGGGCGACAGTGTCTGGTGGGGTCCAATCAAAATGCAGCATGCTGCCGTAGTCAATAGCAGGGAGATGAAAAGGATCTGGTACCCAGACTGTGAGGTCTCTGGGAGGGAGGCCTAGCTCTGTGTGTCTGTGTGTGTCTGTGTGTGTGTTGGATTGCCAAACCAACAGGCTGCCTTGTTTGCGCCAACTCCTGTACTCTAGCTCACTGTAGTGCAGTGCAGCGTTAGTGTACATATCACAGGGTGTTCTGTACTGTAGGCGTAACTAGCAGAGAACACATGCAGGTCAGCCTGGAGTAGTGGAGCACAGTATGGATTTTTCCCACTGGCCCCCACAGGTACCAGTACCCTACGTCCCAGTACAGAAGCTTCAGCTCAAGACTACAGTACGGACTGTATGTACAGTTACAATGAAGCAGCTCAATGAGCTTCATGTTTGTGGTTGCATTAGAGACACATGGAAGGGACGTCATCACAGTGCCTGAGATGTTGACGATTTGCAGTAATTACGGTCACATGGTCATCGTTAAGTCTTAATCCAAGACTCTTTAGGAACACATGGTCATCACGCCACTGACAACTGTGGCATCTATTACTAAACCGTCCGCATGCTGCAATGAAACAGGTTGCAATACAGACACGCAAAAGGATGTCGTCAAACGGATGATGCTGATGATCATTCGATTACTGTAACATGATCATTGCCTGAGTCTTGAATATGACATCATGCTACTGACAACATTAAAACCTATTGCTAAGCGTATGGCGTTAACCGTGCAACTCTTACACACCATTCTTAGTCATAGCTGTTGAGTTGGATCAGACTGAAACACCAGTAGTCTGTGGTAGACGGAGGAGGCCAACTGTGCTGCGGTGATGTCAGTAAACAGTGCCGGTATTCTACTATTGGCTCACCTAATAGAACAGGCAGTCGTTAGCTTCTTCTTGGCTGCGGCTATGTGTGAGTGCTCGCGCACGCGTTTGTAACTTGTATATAAACGCTGACCTGTACATTCGTTTTGAGGGGTCCTCTCCTTCTGTCTCAACCCCCCTTCTCCCAGTCTGCGACTCTCCCTCATTTCTGTCGCTCTCTCTCTTTCTCTTGACGCCCCCAGTCTTCTCTAACCACAATACCCTAAACTTTCAGAAATAGCACTGTAGCCTATACTTTAAATGCATACTTACTTACCATTGTCTTATCTGTCAAAGCAGATTTAATGATCTATAATTGTGTATTTCGCTATGTTTTCTACATTGTGTACACTTCACTTTGTAACACACGGCCTCCCCTATAGGCCTTGCTACTGTGAGGCCATAGTCTGACAGGGTTTAAACGCAGTGGGTGTGTGATTCATGGTACTGCTGTCCTCTAATTGAGGAGATAAGATCAGCTTGTGTATTAATGGACAACTAATTACCTGACTGGAGGTATTACTGCTGCTACTCTGCAGGTAACGTATGCCTCAGCCAGGGTCACTGCCTCAGCAAAACCCTTTATCTCCGGTCGTTAGAGCCATAATGAAGTTATGCTTCCTCTTCTTCCCCCCTCTCATGTCTATGGCATATTGCACTGGTGGCCAGTGGAATGGTGCTCAGTCTTGTGTTATAGGGCTGGGGCTGTATGTCGCCTATATAAAGAGACTGAGAGTAGGAGAGCTGATTAAGGATCAGTTTTTCCTTTTAGTTCAGAATGATTAAGAGTGCATGGACAGGGAGGACCTGATCCTAGATCAGCACCCCTTTTTGAATATAGGCTTTTGTAATGTGTAGGCTTTAGATGTGGCCTCTCTGTCGATGGAGGTTGTTTTGTAGCACTGACTGCCCAATGACATTATACGTGGCCAGTTATCAGAGTTTATGTTCGTAGAGACACAGGTTGCCTGTTAAAGATTGGAATTGTGTGCTATTTTGTTCTGTTTAAGCGTGTGCCATTTGTGAGTGTGCTTGGCTGTTAGCCAGAGAACCTGTTATTTGGGCTCTCTCTCACTGCTGCCAGGCATTTGATACTGGGGTACTTTTACACATATTTAAACCCTGAACATGCAAGGAATGGGCCGAGAGCAAACAGTGCACTCAACTGGATCTAGATAACTGGAGTGCCACCTGCTGGTAATGAAAGGAAATGCATGTAGAAAGTGCACAACGATATATGCTGTTGGATGTACAGATATGCGCACATGCACACACACACGCACGCACACGCGCACGCACACAAACATTTTTGTTTTACTTTCCTTGTGTGACCAAACAATTATTCCCTTTCAAAATCCTATTTTCCTTCACCCAAAACCTAACCCTAACCGTAACCCTTTACCTAAATGTAACCTTAACCCTAACCTTAAGCCCTAACCCTGAACCTAACCCTAACTCCTAACTCTAAAATACTGTAGCTTTTTTCCTTGTGGGGGGAGGGGGGGGGGGGATCTGCGAAATGTCCCCACTTGTCAAAATGTTCCTTTTTTTACTATCCTTGTGAAGGCTTCTTGTCCCCACAAGGATAGTAAAACCAAAAACACACACACACAAACTTACATTCATAGCATATATTCGCTATTGCCATCTGAAATGGAGAGAATCTTCCCCTCTCTTCTCTTTCTCTCATGGTGAAGTAGTATATGACCTGAATTGTGTGTCAGATCTGCAGTAGGATTAGCGACAGGTCTTGGGTGTTGAACTCTTAACCAAAGCACCTGATCTGCTTGCCTGCAAGCACAGACCCAATGTGTTTCACTATTGTCATGACCAGAAAGCGTTTAACTTTTTCCAAAATAAAAAAGCAAAAGGGTTCATAAAAAGGGCCCCTGCTTTTCCTTTAGAGGGCCAGAGCGAGGGAGGTGCAAAGGAAGGGAAGGAGAAAGAGGGAGGTGGGGATAAAGATGGGAACGGGAGGAGGAAGAGGAGTAGGGGCTCCTGGACCCTCGTTTCCTGTGTCAACCCTTCAGAGGGGGGGATAGTGTTCAGGATCTATTGAGCCCAAGTCAGTGGAGCAGTAATCCTGCAGACTTGTTTGATTCCGACTGTTGTCTAGGCCTCGGTGCACAGCCCAATCCTCCCTACATAAGACTTTTACTCCCTCTCTCCCTCTCTCTCTCTACCCCATCTTCTCATAAAGCATTGATATGCATGACGGGAGGCCCAGAGAGGTGTTAGTGGTAGTGGTGGTGGTGGGAGGAGAGAGGGAGTCTGGGTATTAAGTGTGTATATATTGCAACAGGAAATGCCTGGCGAGTTGACTGCCGACACAGCAGCTGGGACCTATCAGCGGCCTGACAGGAGACAGGGGCCCGAGCGAGGTGTTCACGAGCTGCCAGCCCAGTGGACCTTCCTTCTCTCTGCTTCTCTACCATTTTCGCTTTCTCACTCTGAGTCTGCACTTTAGGAGTTGGTTGATGTCGACTGACTGACCGACTGATCGGTGTGGGAGAGTTTGAGACTTCTCTAGTTATCAACAATTTGGGGGTACTTTTTTCCAAGATTGCTTTGGCTCTGTAGCAGTTAGGAGGATTTCATGCTGTGACGACTTGGGGTTTGGAACTGAACTCTATCATCTGCCCCACGCGCTGGAAATGGATCACGTATGCTATCAGCAGGCACGAGAGGACCAAGTTGATCAAACGGGGGGATCTAGTGTGTATAAGCACATTATTGTAAGTCCACCTAAGCACATTATGCAGGGAGGGGGTAAATCTGCTTGCATGCGTGTTCTTTAATCGGCTTTCCGTCCTTGATAACAGTGTGTACCTATTTTTGTGTGTTTATGTAATGGTTGCCGCAGGTCTGTTATGGTGGGGCCCACTATGGGGACTGGGGGGCCTCTGGGTGGTTCAGGGTCCCTTATTTCACTGAGCTGGCTTCTGCATGGGGGCCGGCTAAATCCTGTCTATTCTCCCTGGCACTGCCCCCGTGCCAGGAATGGGGCTTTGTGCTGTGCAGGTTGAGTCCTGCTACACACTGCAGAGGGGGGTAGAGGGGGGCACACACGGGCACAGCCCAATGGGTATTCACTCTTACCAACGAAGGCACTGGGCCGGAGCACAGCAACATGACACACAGACAGATGGATTTGGGCAGATACAGGGAAGGAAGGCATGTTTATAATTGATTCATTTCAGTTATTGCAAATGAAAACTGTTAATCAATTAACTTAGCCTGTACCAGGGTAAATACAATGTTAAAACAAGTCAGGCATATGTAGGCTATTGATATAATTTATTCTACAAAAAAAGTGGTTTCAGGTGCAGTATCACAAGAAATGACATGATTTGGAAATAAGGTGAAAATGATGATCACACTATATGACTTCTCATTGCCCCTTTCGTGATGTACAGTACTGCTCCATTGTGATTGGACCTGGATTTGGCTAATGCTGACTTTGATTTACAGGTTCCATTTAAATTGTGGCACTGCTTATTCCTGTGCTTCTGAGACTTGCTGATACCAGCTCGCTTTTTCCAAACGCATATTTTATTTCACTTTTGTTTGATGGCCCCATATGGTAAGATGTTTCCTTATCAATACAGAATTCCAGATATAATGAAGCTCAATTAAAAAGCAATATGCAATGACTTTCCGTGATCATTAAGGCCTTTTTTGACATTTCAACATTGACACCCTGGTACTTCCTCACTCATTAAACATATTCCGTTTCTCATGTTTGCATCCTTTCCATCCCTCATTTCCTCGCTCACACTCACTCCCTCACACTCACTCCCTCACATTCCAAATCTCTACCGTTCTCCCAAAGCGTGCACTTGTAAACTCCCCCTCATGGATTTAAAAGGAATGGACTGCTGTGAGGAATATGAAAAAAGCAATGCTTGCTCCAATCCAATGCTTTTAAATGCATGAGGGCGAGTGAACAAGTGCACACTTCTAAAGAGTGTATAGAGTCAGAACGCAGCAATTCCCCATAAGTAAAATGTATTTAAAATACATGTAGTATATTTGCATGTTTGCTCAAAATGCATGTAATGCCTGACAAAATCCAGAAACGCATGGCTTTGACATAGATTCTACAGGGTGGCCAAAGTGGTTCGTAATTCAGCTTCTAAAATTACTCTTTACGTATTGATTAAAGGAGATCATTGTTAAAAATGATTTCGATATCACCTAATTCTAACGTTCTGTCATAAAGAGCACATGTTCAACTTTTTAAAAAACAACAAGTGTTCCCATCTAAAAATCTATAGTAAGTGCCTCTCTTCAGCTTAATTAAATCATGAAAAAGGCTGTTTTTGTTTGTTTTGTTTTTGATTTTATTGATTCAAAGAAAAACAATACATGGTATAACGCTCCACAATATGTCAAGGTGTAGATCTAGGTCTTGTGCTTCCAATGAGTGGTATTATACGGCTCTTCAATGGATGGTTAGCGGTGTTATGGTGTGTTTGTAACCAAGAGGAAAGGGGGAATTTACCACAACTGGGAAAAATCCACTTGGAACGGCCCTTCAACTGGTAATTGCTAGTTAAATCAGCCACGAATCGGGTTGCAAAGTTACCGGTAATTTAGCAAAGTTGCCATGAATCTTCAGTAATTTTGACAATTAACAGAAAATCTATAGCAATCAATCGTAACTTTGGTTATTTGTACTTGAACAACTTTTTTATATATCTGTGTCTATATTGTCCATACGTTTATAGTAGATAGACCATATGGTTCAAGAGAAAATAGCCTAATTAATGAAATGAGCATCTAATCAACAATAGCAGTATTTTCAATAACCTCTGCAACTCTTCCAACTATTGACTTTTTTCACAACTGCTACCAGTTTGACGCAAAAACATTGACAACAAATACATATTGACTAAAAGTAAAATAAATAAGTACGTTAAAAAATCTCAAGGATATTTCACCCTCATATTAAACACCAATTTAGCCACTAAATATTTAGGATAATGTTTTACAGCTTTGTCATTCAATAAAAAATCTTCTTATTTCATTATTTCATATATTTTCCATGTGATAAGGCCAGAGAGTGGGCCAGAGATAGTTACAGAATTACAGATAATCTGAAATACCCAAAAGGGCCACTAGCTGTCTTGTGATCGATTACATAAATTCCTTAAAAGATACCAAAATTCTGGTAGTTACCTGGTAAACTTTGAAAGTTTCCACCAATATGCCCTCTCTTTGCAACCCTAGCCAAGAATTCCATTGTGACAGGGGGAATGGAAGCGTATTGTGTACAACAGGGAGGGGCATTTGAATGGAAGATTCACAAAACATTTGAAAATGTTAAAACATTTCTAGCCTGTCTATCTATGGGTAACAGGGTTGGCGTGTTATACTCGACCTGCTCAGTTTTCATCACAAAACACCAGATAATGTCCAAAAAGAGTAGAACTAGCTCACCTGCTTTTAAACAAGGATTTCACTTGTTTCTTCTGAAATAAATATTTAAAAATGAATAGTTTCACAATATGAAAACGAGACTTCAGTTCACATAACAGGGACAGATCTAATCTTCAGTTTGTGCATTCATTCAAATCGTTCTAGAAGTCACAGAGGGTTCACGGATGGACAATGCATTTACATTTGAGTCATTTAGCAGACTTTTCAAAATGTTGCATTTTTTGTACTAGCAAGACTTTATTCATATTTAAAATTGATTTGAATACTCCGTGTGAAGTATATTAAAGGGCACTTCATTTCATACAGTTCTGCCTGTTGGTTGCAATGCTCTCGTCAAGTTTGTTTGTTTATTTGTCATATATACATGAAAGACATTGAGTCACTAAATGGCCGATACTGTATCATGTTTTTAGTTATTTTTGTATTCATTTAAATACATGCTAGTGCATTTGGTATGCATCAGTACAACAATTTCGTGTTTTCCAATTGGTAGTTACAGTCTTGTCTCGTCGCTGCAACTCCTGTACGGACTCAGAAGAGGCGAAGGTCGAGAGCCGTGCGTCCTCGGAGACACACCCCAACCCACACTGCTTCTTGACACGATGCCCACTTAACCCAGAAGCCATCCGCACCAATGTGTCAGAGAAAACACCGTACACCTGGCGACTGTGTCAGTGTGCACTGCATCCGGCCTGCCAAAGGAGTCGCATTTTTGGCAAAATATATTGTAGCAGGGGCAGCCTATTAGAAGACTTGGAGGCGTTGCTTGTTGGGGACATTGCTTGGTCTTCGTGCTTTTTGGCCTCCCATGAGACGGATTGTCATGCCAGTTAATGTGTTATGTTGTGTTACATGATTAAATGTTCAAAGCACTCGATCAACAAGAAAACATCTACATTTGGTCAAATGTGGTATAACGGACTTTGCTACAGGCTGTATGACAGCAACCCCAAACTCCATAAAACACCTAATATCCAGCTCCCTCTACAACCTAGACATCAAAGTCACGGTCTCTGCAGCCGTTTCACCACCATTCACCCCAGAAGCAGTTCTAAGTCCATTCATCTTCACATTTTACAACTCAGATATCTATTACCCTCCAACTACCATTGACCACGTGTTTGCAGACGACCTTTGCTATTGGTCAAGCTCAACGTGTCCCCACCTGGCCGTCAACAAACTCACACAGTCCATATCCAAAATAGAAAACTGGTCAAACGTGGTATGTCAAACTTAACCCTCAAAAAACAAAAGTGCATCCTCTTAACAAGAAACACCAACACAAAACTGAAGAAGCCCATCAATTTCACACTGCATGGTGAGCAAGTTTCCTTCCAACAGAATATGCAGTGGACCACAGACACCAGCAACATAGAGAAGGAAGGACATTTAATAAGTAACCAACTCAAAGCCCTTTGTGGAAAGACAAATAGAGCAGCACAGGAAACAGTTTAAAAAGTTTACATCAGTTACAAAAAATCAATCTTCACGTATTCTCTTCATGCCTGGATTACAGCCTCCACACATCAAATGAACAGACTACAAAGAATACAGAACCGAGAAATAATCCTGGGGCAGCAGGTAGCCTCGAGGTTAGAAAGTTGGGCCAGCAACCGTAAAGGTAGCTGGTTCAAATACTGTAACCGACAAGATGAAAAATCGTTTGCTGTGCCCTTGAGCAAGGCACTTAATCCTAACTGCTTCAGAGGTGCTGTGCAAGGGGGACCCCACTCCCTGCGGGAAGATTTGATTTTGTCTCAGTGGGAGTTGGGATATCCAAGAAACCCATTCCCATACGCACTTGTGTGTAAACAGAAAAAATATAATCAGCCCCAAATTATTATTATAATAAACTGGCATACATATTTCACCACTTCATCGAAACATCTACAACATATCCAGAGTTTAAACCATCGCAGACAGACAAGCAAGGATAGTACAGACATGTTTGAAGAGAGACAACCCATCACTGAAGATAACCATACAAGAAGCACAGTGGGACACAGAAACACCACTATGCTGCTGATGTCAAAGCCGGACTGAAACCAACACAACCACCTATCCTTAACATGACCCCACCAAGCCAAACATAACTGACTCCAACCCCACATCACCATCTTTTCCTCTTTATTGTTGTTTTTAGTTTTGTTTTCTAACTTAACTTCTATTTTAGATGGACTATCTTTAATTGACCTACTTTAAATGTACTTACAACTTACTATACATATCTTAACCTTCCTTTTAACCCTTTAGTACAAAACTGTATGATATATCATATAACTAACCCTACCCCCTGTTCCCTATCGTCCCTAATCTGGGTCCGTATCCTTTATCCTCTACGGGATTGGTGTAACTATACCGGGACGGTTGAGGTAACGTGCGCTAATGTGATTAGCATGACGCTGTAAGTAAAACCAAACTTTACAGGACATGTCTTATATAGACAGAAAGCTTAAATGCTTGTTAATCGAACTGCACTGTCCAATTTCCAGTAATAATACAGTGTAAAAATACCATGCTACTGTTTGAGGAGAGTGCACAACAACAACAAAATGGTATCACGGCAACTGGTTTGATACATTCACCTCTGAAGGTAAGTAATGTACTTACATTCAGTAATCTTGCTCTGATTTGTCATCCTGAGGGTCCCAGATATAAAATGTAGCATAGTTTTGTTTGATCAAATACATTTTTATATTCAAATGTAGGAACAGGGTTCTACAGTTTGAACCACTGCTGTCCCTGGCTCCACAACCACCCCGCCCGGTCATCTAGATGTGTGAATGTTAGTGTATAAGCTAATGATCCATCATGTATGATATTCCTGTTGTATGTTGTATTACCATATCATTTTTGTATGTTCTCTGTAGTTATGTACTTGAAAATGTACTTTTTTTAAATTAACCTTTATTTTACTAGGCAAGTCAGTTAAGAACAAATTCATATTTACAATAACAGCCTAGGATCAGTGGGTTCCCTGCCTTGTTCAGGGGTAGAATGACAGATTTTTACCTTGTCAGCTCGGGGATTCCATCCAGCAACCTTTCGGTTACCGGCCCAACACTCCAACCAATAGGCTACCTGCCGCCCCAATGTACCAATTGACCAATTGTGCACATTTGAGCAGACTTTCTACAAAATATTGTCCAGTCTAGCAATGCTTCACTGGATCAATCTTAAACTTTGCACACACACTGCTACCATATAGTGGCCAAAATCTCAATTGCCCCTAAACTGCAATATTAAACTCAACAAAAAAAGAAACGTCCTCTCACTGTCAACTGCATTTATTTTCAGCAAACTTAACATGTGTAAATATTTGTATGAACATAATAAGATTCAACAACTGAGACATAAACTTAACAAGTTCTAAAGACATGTGACTAACAGAAATGGAATAATGTGTCCCTGAACAAAGGGGGGTTCAAAATCAAAAGTAACAGTCAGTATCTGGTGTGGCCACCAGCTGCATTAAGTTCTGCAGTGCATCTCCTCCTCATGGACTGCACCAGATTTGCCAGTTCTTGCTGTGAGATGTTACCCCACTCTTCTACCAAGGCACCTGCAAGTTCCCGGACATTTCTGGGGTGAATGGTCCTCACCCTCACCCTCCGATCCAACAGGTCCCAAACGTGCTCAATGGGATTGAGATCTGGGCTCTTCGCTGGCCATGGCAGAACACTGACATTCCAGTCTTGCAGGAAATCACGCACAGAACGAGCAGTATGGCTGGAGGCATTGTCATGCTGGAGGGTCATGTCAGGATGAGCCTGCAAGGACAGTACCACATGAAGGGAGGAGGATGTCTTCCCTGTAACGCACAGCATTGAGATTGCCTGCAATGACAACAAGCTCAGTCCAATGATGCTATGACACACCGCCCCAGACCAGGACGGACCCTCCACCTCCAAATCGATCCCGCTCCAGAGTACAGGCCTCGGTGAAACGCTCATTCCTTCAACGATAAACGCCAATCCGACCATCTCCCCTGGTGAGACAAAACTGCGACTTCAGTGAAGAGCACTTCAGTGAAGAGCACTTTTTGCCAGTCCTGTCTGGTCCAGCAATGGTGGGTTTGTGCCCATAGGCGATGTTGTTGCCGGTGATGTCTGGTAAGGACCTGCCTTACAACTGCCTTACAACAAGCCCTCAGTCCAGCCTCTCTCAGCCTATTTGCGGACAGTCTGAGCACTGATGGAGGGATTGTGCGTTCCTGGTGTAACTCGGGCAGTTGTTGTTGCCATCCTGTACCTGTCCCGCAGGTGTGATGTTCGGATGTATTCCCGATCCTGTGCAGGTGTTACACATGGTCTGCCACTGCGAGGACGATCAGCTGTCCATCCTGTCTCCCTGTAGCACTGTCTTAGGCGTCTCACAGTATGGACATTCCAATTTACACATCTGCAGTCCTCATGTCTCCTTGCAGCATGCCTAAGGCACATTCACGCAGATGAGCAGGGACCCTGGGCATCTTTCTGTGTTTTTCAGAGTCAGTAGAAAGGCCTCTTTAGTGTCCTGAGTTTTCTTACCTGTGACCTTAATTGCCTACCGTCTGTAAATTGTTAGTGTCTTAACGACCATTCCACAGGTGCATGTTCATTAATGGCATATGGTTCATTGAACAAGCATGGGAAACAGTATTTAAACCCTTTACAATGAAGATCTGTGAAGTTATTTGGATTTTTACGAATTATCTTTGAAAGACAGGGTCCTGAAAAAGCGTGTTTCTTGTTTTGCTGAGTTTATATTATGGCCTTAATATTTCATTTCAAAGCTGATTAAAAAATACATTTTAAAAACACGTTTTTTGTTTGTATTATCTTTTGTGTTATATTCTCCTACATTAATTTCACATTTCAACAAACATCAAAGTGTTTCCATTCAAATGGTATCAAGCATATGCATGTACTTGCTACAGGTCCTGAGCTCCAGGCAGTAAGATTTGGGTATTTAATTTTAGGAGAAAATTGAAAAAAAAGGGTCTAGTCCATACTTTATATTGTCATATGAATTTTACATACATTTATATATAAAAAAATGTAATACTTTTCATAATATATCTTGGAATGTATTTAATCCAATCCAAAATGCATTATTTGGCCAATTTTAAATATTTCACTTGTATCCTAAAATATGTGTCTAGAAATATGATAAATGTTTATTTCTTTCCATATGGGATCACTCACTCATTCACTCTTATTCATTCACTCACTCACTCACTCACTTTTTTTATGTGGGTAGAATACTATCTTGAGACATGTGCACATAACTTAATTTCTTCCGCGCAAAACTCCTATTGACTTTAATGCATGAACAAAAGTTCAAGTTTGAGTTCTGCTCTCATTTATAAAGTTAGGATTCAGCCCGCAATGACAGAAACACACACTCTCCCTCCCAGGCCCCAGCTGTGTCTAACTCTCTTCACTCCGTTTAATAGGCAGCTATATCCATTTGCTAACGTAATTACATTGACAGCAAACCTGAGAAAGTAAGTCATAAAAATCTCTGTTTTTCCCTTTCTGGTCATCTCAATGTTCTCTTTTTCCCTCTATCCCTCTCTCTCTGACACTCTCTCTCACTCTCTCTCTTCTCCTCTTCCAGACCCTTTTAGCAGGCCCTTCACTGGGGGAATTCCATTGGGGGGGAATTTTCCCCACATTACTCTGCTGGCATAGGCCTTTAAAGTCTTCATTGTCAAGGAAGACAGTATTGGTAATGGGACCACATAAGCCTTGAATGGTAATACACTACCGTTCAAAAGTTTGGGGTCACTTAGAAATGTCTTTGTTTTTGAAAGAAAAGCACATTTTTTTGTCCATTAAAATAACATCAAATTGATCAGAAATACAGTGTAGACATTAGTAATAATGTTGCAAATGACTATTGCAGCTGAAAACGTCTGATTTATAATGGAATATCTACATAGGCGTACAGAGGCCCGTTATCAGCAACCATCACTCCTGTGTTCCAATGGCACGTTGCGTTGGCTAATCCAAGTTGATCATTTTAAAAGACTAAGTGATCATTAGAAAACCCTTTTGCACTTATGTTAGCACAGCTGAAAACTGTTGTTCTGGTTGAAGAAGCAATAAAACTGGCCTTCATTAGACTAGTTGAGTACGTGGAGCAGCAGCATTTGTGGGTTTGATTACAGGCCCAAAATGGCTAGAAACAAAGACTCTTCCTTCTGAAACGTGTCAGTCTATTCTAGTTCTGAGAAATGAAGGCTATTCCATGCAAGAACTTGTCAAGAAACTGAAGATCTCGTACGACAGTGTGTACTACTCCCTTCACAGAACAACTGAGCAAGAGGACAGGTACATTAGAGACGCCGCACAAGTCTTCAACTGGCAGCTTCATTAAGGTACCCGCAAAACAACAGTCTCAACGTCAACGTTTATTTTTATTTTTTTTGACTCCAAGGTGGCGTAGCAAACGTGGTTTGTCGTCCTCTCGTTTACTTTTGTATTTTTAGTATATATTTCAATTTATTTTCAATCTCTTCTCCATTTTTAAACTAATATACCTTCCGGTAACCCGCCTCACCCAATGTGAAACGGATCCGCTATTTTTTATACCTTATATCCTGAACCTCCGTCAGAAGCTACCCATCAGAGGCTAACCAGCTAATTAGCTACTAGCTATTTAGTCATTTAGTCACTGCGGCCTTTACCTTCTGCACAGACACCAGCCATTTTTGTAGCCTGGATAATACTTGCCAGCCTGCTAGTATTGGACTTTCTCCACTACAACGCCGGATTCCTGTCGTAAACACTGGACCATACTCCTGATCATCACAGCTAGCTAGCTGCCACTGAGTGACCCAGCCCCGAAGCTAGCCCTCAGCCAGGCTCACCTCCCGGCTTACTCTGTGATCACTCAGCTACTCAGCCGATGCCTCCCAGACTCCACCCCCAACACGGCTAGAATCCACTACTCCGCCGGATCCTTGCGGTAAGCACTGGACCTTTGCATCGGATCATCGCTGCTAGCTAGCTGACACCGAGTGGCTATAGTGGCTAACGCCCCTGCCCCGAAGCTAGCACCAGTTAGCGGCGAGCCAGGAGCATCTCCCGGCTAGCAAACGAAATTACTACAACTACAATACCTCTTTCGCCATCTGGCCCGGACCCTATGTCGACACGGCACTCCGCCGTACCACCAGAACTGGTCCTCCGACGTAACTCCATCCGCTGTGCCCTCAACCGGCCTTTGCCGGACGTCGGAGCAGACGCTTCTACTTACCCCGGCCTGCTAACTTTAAACGGCGTGTCTCCCATGTGTTAGCGTAGTAACGACTACCCCGCGGCATCCCTGTTCCATCCATTGCTGTTCACTGGACCCTATGATTACTTGGCTACATAGCCGATGCCTGCTGGGCTGTTCATTAATCACGGTACTCCATTTAGTGTATTTTCTGTTTATCTGTCGGCCCCAGCCTCGAACTCAGGCCCTGTGTGTAGCTAACTGACCCTCTCTGGCCATTCATCGCCATTATACCTGTTGTTGTTGTCTTAGCTGATTAGCTGTTGTTGTCTTACCCGTTGTTGTCTTAGCTAGCTCTCCCAATCAACACCTGTGATTGCTTTATGCCTCTCTTTATGTCTCTCTCAAATGCCAATATGCCTTGTACACTGTTGTTTAGGATAGTTATCATTGTTTTAGTTTACTGCGGAGCCACGGGTCCCACTCAACATGCCTCAGATAACTCCTTTGTCCCACCTCCCACACATGCAGTGACCTCACCCAGCATAACTATCCTGTCCAGAGATGCAACCTCTCTTATCATCACTCGGTGCCTGGGCTTACCTCCACTGTACCCGCACCCCACCACACCCCTGAATCTATTCTACCACACCCAGAAATCTGCTCCTTTTATTCTCTGGCCCCAATGCACTAGACGACCAATTTTGATAGCCTTTAGCCGTACCCTCATCCTACTCCTCCTCTGTCCCTCGGGAGATGTGGAGGTTAACCCAGGCTCTGCGTGTCCCCAGGCACTCTCATTTGTTGACTTCTGTAATCAAAAAAGTCTTTGGTTTCATGCATGTTAACATCAGAAGCCTCCCCCCTAAGTTTGTTTTACTCACTGCTTTAGCACACTCCGCCAACCCTGATGTCATTGCCGTGTCTGAATCCTGGTTTAGGAAGGCCACCAAAAATTTGGAGATTTCCATAACCAACTACAACATTTTCCATCAAGATAGAACTGCCAAAGGGGGAGGAGTTCTTTCATACTTTCCAGGTCTATGCCCAAACAGTTCGAGCTTCTAATCTTAAGAATGAATCTCTCCACAAATAAGTCTCTCACTGTTTCCGCCTGTTATAGACTCCCCTCAGCTCCCAGCTGTGCCCTGGACACCATATGTGAATTGATTGCCCCCCATCTATCTTCAGAGTTCGTTCTGTTAGGTGACCTAAACTGGGATATGATAACGCCTTGGCAGTCCTATAATCTGTGCTAGATGCCCTCAATCTCACACAAATTATCAAGGAACCCACCAGGTGCAACCCTAAATCCGTAAACATGGGTACCCTCATAGATATTATCCTGACTAACTTGCCCTCCAAATACACCTCTGCTGTTTTCAATCAGGATCTCAGCGATCACTGACTCATTGCCTGCACCCGCTATAGGTCCGCGGTCAAACGACCACCCGTCACCACTGTCAAACGCTCCCTAAAACACTTCTACGAGCAGGCCTTTCTAATTGACCTGGGTATCCTGGAAGGAAATTGACCTCATCCCGTCAGTCGAGGATGCCTGGTCATTCTTTAAAAGTAATTTCCTCACCATCTTAAATAAGCATGCAAAAAATGTAGAACTAAGAACAGATATAGCCCTTGGTTCACTCCAGACCTGACTGCCCTCAACCAGCACAAAAACATCCTGTGGCGGACTGCACTAGCATCAAATAGTCCTCGCGATATGCAACTTTTCAGGGAAGTCAGGAACCAATACACGCAGTCAGTCAGGAAAGCAATGAATAGCTTTTTCAAACAGAAATTTGCATCCTGTAGCTCTAACTCCTAAAAGTTCTGGGACACTGTAAAGTCCATGGAGAATAAGAGCACCTCCTCCCAGCTGCCCACTGCACTGAGGCTAGGCAACACTGTCACCACCGATAAATCCACTGCCCACTGCACTGAGGCTAGGCAACACTGTCACCACCGATAAATCCACAATAATCGAGAATTTCAATAAGCATTTCTCTACGGCTGGCCATGCTTTCCTCCTGGCTAGCCCGGCCAACAGCTCCGCAACCCCCCACAGCTACTTGCCCAAGCCTCCCCAGCTTCTCCTTCACCCAAATCCAGATAGCAGATGTTCTGAAAGAGCTGCAAAACCTGGACCTGTACAGATCAGCTGGGCTAAACAATCTGGACCCTCTCTTTCTAAAATTATCTGCCGACATTGTTGCAACCACTATTACCAGTCTGTTCAACCTCTCTTTCGTATCGTCCGAGATCCCTAAAGATTGGACAGCTGCCGCAGTCATCCCCCTCTTCAAAGGGGGTGACACTCTAGACCCAAACTGTTATAGACCTATATCCACCCTGCCCTGCTTTTCTTAAGTCTTCGAAAGCCAAGATAATAAACAGATCGCTGACCATTTTGAATCCCACCATACTTTCTCCGCTGTGCAATCCAGTTTTCTAGCTGGTCACGGGTGCACCTCAGCCACGCTCAAGGTACTAAACGATATCATAACCACCATCGATAAAAGACAGTACTGTGCAGCCGTCTTCATCGACCTGGCCAAGGCTTTCGACTCTGTCAATCACCGTATTCTTATCGGCAGATTCAACAGCCTTGGTTTCTCAAATGACTGCCTCGACTGGTTCACCAACTACTTCTCAGACAGAGTTCAGTGTGTCAAATCGGAGGGCCTGTTGTCCGGACCTCTGGCAGTCTCTATGAGGGTGCCACAGGGTTCAATTCTCGGGCCAACTCTTTTCTCTGTATATATCAACGATGTCGCTCTTGCTGCGGGTGATTCCCTGATCCACCTCTACACAGACGACACCATTCTGTATACATCTGGCCCTTCTTTGGACACTGTGTTAACTAACCTCCAAATGAGCTTTAATGACATACCACACTCCTTCCGTGGCCTCCAACTACTCTTAAACGCTAGTAAAACCAAATGCATGCTTTTCAACCATTCACTACCCACTCCAGCCCCGCCCGACTAGCATCACTACTCTGGTTGGTTCTGACTTAGAATATGTACCTAGGTGTCTGGCTAGACGGTAAACTCTCTTTCCAGACTCATATTAAACATCTCCAATCCAAAATTAAATCAAGAATCGACTTCCTATTTCGCAACAAAGCCTCCTTCACTCATGCCGCCAAACATACCCTCGTAAAACTGACTATCCTACCGATCCTCGACTTCGGCGATGTCATTTACAAAATAGCTTCCAATACTCTACTCAGCAAACTGGATGCAGTCTATCACAGTGCCATCCGTTTTGTCACCAAAGCCCCTTATACCACCCATCACTGCGACATGTATGCTCTTGTTGGCTGGCCCTCGCTTCATATTCTTCGCCAGACCCACTGGCTCCAGGTCATCTATAAGTCTATGCTAGGTAAAGCTCCGCCTTATCTCAGCTCACTGGTCACGATAACAACACCCACCCGTAGCACGTGCTCCAGCAGGTATATCTCACTGGTCATCCCGAAAGCCAACACTTCCTTTGGCCCCCTTTCCTACCAATTCTCTGCTGCCAATGACTGGAACGAATTGCAAAAATCGCTGAAGCTGGACACTTACATTTCCCTCACCAACTTTAAACATCAGCTATCTGAGCAGCTTACCGATCGCTGCAGCTGTACATAGCCCACCCAATCTACCTACCTCATCCCCATATTGTTTTTATTTACTTTTCTGCTCTTTTGCACACCAGTATTTCTACTTGCACATCACCATCTGCTCATCTATCACTCCGGTGTTAATTTGCTAAATTGTAATTACTTTGCTACTATGGCCTATTTATTGCTTTACCTCCTCACGCCATTTGCACACACTGTATATAGAAATTCTTTTTTTTCTGTTGTTTAATTAACTGTACGCTTGTTTATTCCATGTGTAACTCTGTGTTGTTGTTTGTGTCGCACTGCTTTGCTTTATCTTGGCCAGGTCGCAGTTGTAAATGAGAACTTGTTCTCAACTAGCCTACCTGGTTAAATAAAGGTGAAATAGAAAATAAATAAAACACAGTGAAGCGGCGTCCCGGAGTCTCTTCTTCGCTGTTGACTTTGGGACTGGTGTTTTGCGGGTACTATTTAATGAAGCTGCCAGTTGAGGACTTGTGAGGCGTCTGTTGTATTTCTGATCAATTTTATGTTATTTTAATGGACAAAAAATGTGTTTTTCTTTCAAAAACAACGACATTTCTAAGTGACCCCAAACTTTTGAACGGTAGTGTACGTTCAAGTAAATCTCCTCTTGTCCTTATTGTAGTTCACTTAATCTGCTGATTAAGTGAACTACAATTAAGGACATGAAGGTTATGGTGCAGATTAAGTGAACTACAAATAAGGACAAGAGGAGACTGGCTTGAACGTATGCTACCATTCAAAAGTAGTATAACCATACCCTGTGTTATATGCACAGTAAAAACATAGACCCATGCAATAAGGTACTGCATGATGATGGTACCATATTGGGCACATGTACAGGCTAGTCAGCAACGAGACAAAGGGTGTATGAGAATGGTAAAAGCATTCAAAAATATTGGTCAGATTCAAGGAAATCTGTCTCAAAGGTTTATGCAGAACCATTGTTTGCACATTTACTGCCTATACACACTCTGTAAACTGGTAGAAACTACTTGTTAGGGAGTCAAACTGTTATTTCTGCTTTTTGGAAAACCAATCTGCGGTTTTATTTAATTCTGGTCCAATGAATCAAGCCTGTTTGAATAAAATAAACAGTAAAACGTCTTCTTCGATCTTTACCCGCTTTTTTTTACCCCAGTCAGTCAGTGTGTTCTATTAATCCTCAGTGATTGGCAACAAGACCCACAGTGGGATAGGCAACAGCTTCACAATTACTGGGGACCGAGGCGTGGATTGGCCTGTGTTACATGCTTCCACAGATGTAGGAGTCTGTTAAGCACTGATTTATTTTGTATATTTGCATGGAGGTTAATCCAGACCTGTTAAGGAAGAACACCCAACTCCCCGGTGGCCCACAAACTAGATTCGCTATGCTAATTGCACCCCCCTCGCCCCACAAAATTCCAAAACGTTCCCCCTCTTAAACTAGGTAATTGTTATTGTTGCCAAAAGGAACAATAAAATAGGACAGCCTTGTCTTGTCATGCTGCGGTAATTTCCCGATAGCTACACACAGGGCCAAAGTCATGTCAAAATTCCTCAGTTCGATAGTTTCATCCCCTTTCATTTTTTGACAACAACGAGGAGCATTGTGTTTTTTTATCCAGTCTCTGTGGAGTTCTTTCTTGTTATTTTTTTCCTTTACCACCTCATATTCCCCACTGCTGCCTGTGCGCTTGCATCTGTAATCAGAATGTTACTTCATTGGGAGCTGTGCCTTTGTTGCCTGGCACTGTGGCGCCCCGGCTGTTCAGGGGCTCGCTGGGGGCTGCTGGGAGCTTAGCGCCACACTGGGTTTCAATGGGAGCCCACACTACTGCTAGTGCTTATCTACCCCCATGCAGGAGAGAGGTGGCATCGAACCGGTGGCTTATTAGCGAGGCAGGGAACGTATCCCAGCTCACACTGGGGGTGGGTGGGGGGAATGGGAAGGTGTGTCATCCCCTCTCATTCCCCCATATATTATATTCTCACTAATGGCTAATGGCTACATACACCCCCCATAGAGCCAAGGAGTCTAGGAACCAAAAGCAAACCTTTTTGTGTCGACGACGCAAAAGTGAGATGAAGGTCGGTTGGGAACCTAAGCACTTTATGTGTCGATGGAGGCATTTTGTTTTGCTTCTCGGTCAAATGTTTTCAGGAAACACATCAGCACGTGAGAAACAGTAAGAAAACATTGTTTGTGTTTTGTATTTTTTTGTGACATGGTGTTATTAGGTTGCGTTCAGATAAGGTAAGGTGTTATTTTGGGCTAAACGAGTGGAATCACGACGTGAAAGTAGTACACTATCCTTCCTGTTGGTAATGTCTTCATTATGGTGCTGTGGCTGTGGCCATTATGATAGAGCAGAAGGATGGTAATCATAAAATGAAAGGCCAGGAGGACCATTCTGCATCAAAGGCCCTGCACTGCAAATGTGCACCATTTACGTGCAATCACATACAATCTTACTTCCTCCATTTCCATTTCCCCTTTTCACTTACTGCAGTAATTTCCCAGTCCTTTTTCCAAGCACAACAGTAGCCACAGGACACCGGTTCACTATTTTAATCAGTGAAGACTGGGTTGTAGCAGAGTTTGCAAGGTTGTAATATAAGCTTGTACATTTGTATTCAGTGTTTAAAAGCATGGAGAATGTTATTGATTTATAACCATGATGAAAGGTCACCTGAGAAAGTAACCTTATTAAATAACATACAGGTATACTCAAGCATAGTATTGGATGACCATTAGCAGGTATTCTGTCTCTCCCTGGTGTAAATAAGGAAGGCATGAAAGGCCAAGGCAAAACACTGCCTATATATGTGATTCAAATTAGTTGCTTTTAGGAAACATACACAAGGTTTATTCAGCTGACGACCAACATGTATGAAGCTCGGTAGTAATCGTATCAAATGAGTGCATGTACATTCACTAGTACATTCAATACATGCATTATAATACATTTCCACTCAGAAAGAACACATTTGCATCTTGCCTAGAGCTAACGTTAAACCTCATGTACTGGATCCAACACTAATACACAGTAACGGGCCTCCTAAGTATTGTTTAATTCGAGGAGACATGTACGCATTCCGGTGACTTGGGCCTGTTCCCGACTTATCCTCTTGTCTAAACCACTCTATCCACTGTATACCCTCCCAAGTCCACTCAACTACTCCACATGCTGAAAAGGCCTGAAAAACTAGATGGAACGACGTGAAAACACTGAAACACTGGTCTATGCAGGACTTGTGACGGTCAGTGAACGTGGATCTCACGTGTCCAATTATCTGTGTGCTTTGTTTATCGTGAATGATCCCTATTTTCTCCCTTCCTTGTTTTGTCAGCGTGTATACAGTGTTTAAACGAATGCCTCGCAGACTGATTGCACTCGCGTGCTGGCTTAAAGAGAGCCATCTCCTAATCGCTGGCTGCCTCCAACTGTTGTTTTTAGGCATTAGCTGGTGTTTGGAATGAAGGACAGCGCTCCAGTTGCCGGCTTTGAAAGATTGATATCATCTGTGGACCTCATGGTGCTTGGCTGCAGGAGTTGATGACGGCTTTGTTTTGTGCATGTGCGTGAGCAAGTGAGTGAGTGATCGTGTGTGTGTGTGTCTTTGAATTTTTTTATGTGCATTGACCGCGCTTGCATGCATGCATGTGTCCCTGTGAATGTGGAGTGCGTGTGTATCTTTGTGTAAGTTGGTTTAACACCCACCGGAGCTGACTGGGGTACTGGCGTGAAGAGCGATGTCAGAGCAGACACAGATGTGTTCAGCTGGATCTCCGTGGAGGTGGTTGGTGGTGGTGAACAGGGGGGCCTGCGTTGCATCCAGGCTTCAAGCTCTTCCAATGGGATGGAGAACTGCCAATCCCTCCCTGCACCCAGTCCTGGGGCGTTGTCGGGTTTGAGCAGTGGCACTCCTAATCCATACGGAGGAGATGAGACGGAGGAATCTGGCCCTGGCCCAGGCTGAGGAAGAAGGGAAAAAGCCCCGGCTACTGGAGCTGTTCCAACAGGCGCTCTCATCCTCTCAACTGTTGCAAAAGGATTGGTGGTTAGCGGGATAATCCAGCGGCGTGGACGCTCCAGATAGCTGCCTGGGCGAAGAGAGAAAAAAGTACTATACCCTACCAATACAATGAGCGTCTTTAGCTGCTGCCGCAGGGCTTGAAGATAGAGCCAAATCTCAGTAAAGTTGTAGAAACAATTACGACACCAGTTCTTTTAGAAATATAATTTTGTGTAGGTGATGTCATCTTCGAGTGGTTCAATGGAATCTACAGTAAAAGCTGCATATTGTTCAAAATGTTTGTATCGAAGCATAGCAGTTATAGGGCTCCAATACTTTCATGAGCATGATTATTTTAAAGATAGCGTTAACTCTGTACATTTTTGTCTCATCACAACTAATCTAAAGTGGTTTTGTAATTTACTTCCCACTAGTGTTGTGGTTTCATATTCAGTAGGGTTTTCGTAATCGTCAGTAAAGATATTCAAAATGAGTTGTTACCTCACTCTCACTGACGAACATGAGCAAAACAAAGAAACCGACACCTGGCTGATATGCACAAAGATAGTTTTTTCATTTCCCTAGTTAAACACTCACCAACCTGTTTGTAAGATGTTGTCCTTGCAATATCTTTTCCACAATTCTCCCTTGGTCCACCGACTGTTGTTTGATGGTTGGTTTGAAGCCTGTTCTCTTGCACTTGCAAGGACACTCGAATTTGATCCAGTCTGCCTTGTAGGCAGCAGATGGGAGAGCTCCTGGGTGGCATTTTGCCCATTCCAAAGGGTCAATTATTAACAATTATGAATGTGAACATCAGGTGACTACTGATGGGACATTTTAAAGAATGCTTTTGGAGAATTTCGTTCTTGTCCAAATGTGGCGTGTGCCAAGTAAGAAACCAAACTGCATCGGCCAGACTGGTGTTTGGAGACATTTGCTGGTGTTTAGAGACAACAGATATTTACTGTGATCAGATATATTGTGAATCATAGTTTTAGGCTATTGTTTGTAATTTAGCTCAAATCAGTTTGGTAAGTTGGTAAGCAGCTACACGGCTGCAGATCAAGGGGTATTTGATAGCAACTAACATAAGCCTGCCTGTTTTTTGGTGTGTTACATCATTTACATGTACTGCTTAGTTGCACATGTTTCCGCCAAAGATGTATGTCCTAAATAGATATGCCAATTATTTCTATGTAAACCAGGAAGGAGTGACCGCTTCAATTAGCAGGCTGTCCCTATTTCATTTTCTTGTCAGACCTCAGAGAGTTCCTGTGATAAACACAATGCAGACCATGGCTAGACATTTTCCCATTCTATGTTTGGAGACAGAATGTTCCCTTGCCTCAAACTGATCTGACAACGATATGGGTGTTTGCGAACTACGCTTGAGTCCAGAAGCATCACATTAAAATGGGTATATTTGTGAATGCATGGGTCTATATCTCAACATGTTGAAACTGGTGTAATTGTAATGTATGTGAATGAAAACCCCCTATCCAACTGGACCCTGTATTACCTCAGAAAAAGAAGTCGCCGCACTATTGACTGAGCAGATTGAACATCAAGGAGTATTCTTTCAAAGGGTTATGTGTGTTTATGTAATGTTTTACAATTGAAAAAAATATATATTGCTGTGCTTTACAGTCTTGGGTATCATCACGACATCCACTGTAAAAATTACAGCCATGAAGGCAGAAGGGAATTGCTATATTTCTCAGGAAACAAATTATTATGTAACCATTCATTATGTTTTTCAAACAGCATTGCATTGATGTTACTGGTCCATTGCCTTGTGTTTTTCTTAACTCCAACATGGCCCTGTGAGAGTCTCTCTTAGAGCGAGAGAGCGAGAGAGAGAGAGAGAGAGAGAGAGAGAGAGAGAGAGAGAGAGAGAGAGAGAGAGAGAGAGAGAGAGAGCGAGAGAGCGAGAGAGAGCGAGAGAGAGCGAGAGAGAGCGAGAGAGAGCGAGAGAGAGCGAGAGAGAGAGAGAGAGAGAGAGAGACAGAGAGAGAGACTATAGCACAACATTAATTTAGATGCTACGTACCAAAATGAATTTTTCTACTTTGGATACACAGCAATTACGTACAGGAAGAGTTCCTAATTTTCCATGTTAAGAGAAGTGTTAAAATGAAATCAGCTGCTCTGCGCTCTTCTCCGAGCACTATTCTCGAGGATGCTGTGTTTTCATGGGGAAATCGTCTCCCCGCCTGTTTCCATTCACTTTATTCACTAAGCGCAGGCCTAATATGATTGTCATTCATTCAATGCATAAAGGGCCTCATTTAAAAAGGCTCAATCCAAATCTCATATCTTACATGAAACAGTCTTGGTTTATTTTACTCACCCTTTTTCTTTTCGGTCTTCAAACATCCCCTCCTGGCTGAAATAATGCCTTTCAACATCCAGTCAAAGGAATTGGGGAAGTTCTCGGAGGACTAGCTGCGGGTTTTTTTTTTTTTTTGCTCAAGTCGATATCTGCCCACAGCAGGTACCTACGCCTGAAGATAGAGGTGATATTGGGGAAAGTATCAGCAACTTCATTATAACACTCTTCACATCTTCTTTTTAGCTTCTATTCAGAGTTAAGCAGTGACACACACATATGATCATCTTTATAGGTCTCTCTAGCCTCGTATTTCTATATATACAGTTGAAGTCGGAAGTGAGCATACACCTGAGCCAAATACATTTAAACTCAGTTTTTCACAACTCGTGACATTTAATCCCAGTAAAAATTCCCTGTCTTAGGTCAGTTAGTATCTGGGACTGAGAGACTGAAAAACAGCTTCTGTCTCAAGTCCATCAGACTGTTTAACAGCCATCACTAGCACAGAGAGGCTGCTGTCTATGTACAGACTTGAAATCATTGGCCACTTTAATAAATGGAACACTAGTCACTTTAATAATGCCGCTTTAATAATGTTTACATATCTTGCAATACTCATCTCATATGTATGTACTGATTTCTATACTATCTATTGCCTATTCTATACTATCTATAGCCTATGCACCTCTGTCATTGCTCATCCATATATTTATATTCATATATTCGTATTCCATTCCATTCCATATTCCATTATGTATTTGTTGTGGAATTGTTAGATATTACATGTTTGATATTGCTGCACTGTCGGAACTAGAAACACAAGCATTTCGCTACACTCGCAATAACATCTGCTAACCATGTGTATATGACCAGTACAATTTGATTTGATTTTGATTTGGACAGAGGTTGCTATTCGGTTTTGTGATGAAACAAAGGTGTGGTTGAATTTATTCTGCCACTATGTCTTCTTATTATCTCGGCCCTTAGTCCTATATACCACGGTCGCAAGACATATGAACTAACGGGTTATAGACCAAACCACGCAATTATCACAACACATAGGTTGTAATATGGCGTTTTGGGGGGGTTTCCCTAGTGATTTTACCCACGCACCGCTACTGGCCAGAGGCCATGGAAGCCATTAGCGAGCAAACAGAAGTCCTTATCCGGAGGCAAATTTCACACACCTTCCCTATGCTCTGGCTCAGTGTGTCAACAGCACCTGGTGCCTCTCCAGAAGTGGTCTAGAGGCCAAGATTGAGGATCCCTAAGCTGCCATGCCGGTGATGTTTTACATTAGAATGGCTAATTTCCTGGTCCAATGCTGATTGATCAAGCGATGCATCTGCTAGCTTGCTACTATTCTAATGTAAAACATAACAATACAATAATATAGTATAATATATTGTAACGTGTTTTTGTGACAAGGAAATGCTTTGCCTTTTCGGCTCACTAATGTCAATTTCATGTAGCATTTAAACAATTAAAAAAATCCATGTTGTACCAATTGGTGAAAGAGGCAAGTTTGACATATTTTGCATAAAATTTGCCATTGTCACTCATTTATTTGAGAACTCTAAAAGTATATTTGAAGGAATCTATTCCATCTCCTTGACAAGTGCTTCAGATTGACTCTTTGCCAAATACAATGTGCCTAAGTAGTTCTCATTTGGAACGTGCGTCCCACAGCTTTAGCCTAGAGATTCTCATAATCACCAAACCTCCCATGGTGAAAGATTGTCAAAGAACCCATGTACCAAGTCATCGCTCTCCACAGAACCCTTCAGGCAGAGAAGGGGAAAACACGCACACGTCAAGCAGAAACACGGTTGTACATAATTAGGTACCTTATCCAAGTGCTCAATACAAACCCAGTAAAACAGCACAGAACACGACGGAGAGCACACACAGTAGTAGTACCACGACAACAAACGGTTATGGAAAATCTGTCTTTAAACCAATGTATATCAGCTTACTTGTACATTTCCCTTGCATAATGCATAGTGTTGTCTGTCTGAATGAGTGTATCTAATACACGGTTGTTGTGGGACTGTGGCTGGGCTATTCAGGGAGACGTTCTCCAGACAGGGAAATGAGGGGTCCCCAAGCCCAACTGTGGTTTAAGAGCTAACGCCACAGAGACTCACCCACCCAATAAAATCTGCTTTCAGGACCATTTATGTGAGTGTAGAGTTCATAAATGCTCCATGTTTACAGCATGATTTATGCAGGAGCAGTTTCTGTATTTTTATCTCTTGCGCCCGTTAGTAGCTCTGGTAAAAAAAAACGACGCGAGTGAAACGGCAAAAGGAGTTATTGAAGTGTAATGCAAAGGTTGATAAACACACTAAGTGATCTTGAAGTCTCTTGTGTTTCTTCAGTGATCTTGAAGTCTGCTGTGTTCCTGTTACCAATTTGCACCGCCCCATTTTCCCACATTAAATGGAGTAACCTTCGTTTCTCCTCATGTAACCTTCAGCATTTGATTATCGTACTAAAGTCCTTAACAGCATGAAGCTAATTTGCAGAGCTATTGATGTCTTGGAGAAGGTGATGGTAATGAAGTATACATGGCGGAGGATCATTTGGAGCTTCACTTATTGAACATTTGATCTGTTTATAGGTCGTTCCACGAAAAGAGAGTGCCTTTTGATATTTTAAGTAGAATTTGTACACAATTATGGAATTTTAAAAGCCTGTTATATTAAAGGAAGTGCCCTGTAATACTGACCACATGGAGAATTAAATCAATCGGATTATTTATATGAACAAAGACTTGTACCAAAGTGCCAAATGCAGCACCCTCTGTGACTTGGAATATTTAACCCACTTAACCCAAACATTTTTCTACGTTTTCACCATCATTGTAAAGCCCTAGTTATTCCCTTGCTTTGACAAAGTCCTTTTGGAAATGTAATATTTATTTCATGTCATTAGTGATTATAGTAATTGTTTTATTGAACCTCTTGAGATGGTAAAATTAGATATTTTATTAAGTTGAACGTGTGCTCTTTATGACAGAATGTTACATTTAAGGTGAAATGAAAAGTTTTTTTTTAACCAAGTTCCACTTCTCAAAAGGCATCGAATTTGTGGAAGGTCCCTTATATTTACACGAGGCATGATACTAGGGGGAAGGATGGGGGAAGGAGACCCAGTATGATGTTTTCTATAACCTGTGACAGTGTTCTCTGCTTCACTTTCCACCTGCGATGACAACGGCTAACAACAGCCCATGGAAACCGTTCGTCAGCCGCTAGTAGTTCTAATTAGCCTTTCTTGCATGAGATCCTTTCAACAATTCCACCTTGTTATGTTAAAACAGATGATGGCTGGTTGTTATATGGGACGGGAAAAGCCTATACTCAACTAACTCCCCCTTTCTTTGAACAGCTGGGAGCGAGGGAGAGGGAGGGAGTCCTTGGCATGTTTTTAGTGGCTGCTCCTTTCAAAGGTAGCTCCAGCCAGCCTTATCTTCCATCTTCACTTGGAGCCGCTAGTTGGCTGACACCTAGCTTGTTCTGAGTTCTGGAGCAGCCTGACATCATAAATCAGACTGGTCTTTACTCTCTTAATGTAATACGCCCTGGCGGGGGAGATGAGTTAAAGTTACCTCATCATACTGCAATGCTTTGAGATCCTTGAATTTAAACAAATCATACATTGAGCCTATCATTGGGATGCAAACCCTCTAACCTCATAAAGTCATAAATGTTTGACCTCGCGATGGTTAGGATCTTACGGAATACAACAAAGCAGACAAAATACACAACAATGAATCATAACAAATGTGATTGTAGTTATGCCTTTTAAAGAAACCGTTATAGGCATGTTAAGACATGTTAACACGGAGGAAAGGAACCTTGAGCTAATATCATTCAGTCAGTCTCCATGTACGTAGCTGAGGGTAAAAAAAGCACTTGAAACTCCGAACATGTCCAAAAAGCTCATGTGTATTAATGCTGTGATAGGGTTGTCCCTTAAAAGAGAGAGCTCTTTTCTTAACTCCTCTGTTTAACAGATCTTCAAAAGGAAAGCCCTCATTGTCCCCTTGCTGCCACCTGCACACAGAGGGCAGACTGCCACTGTCTCAATGGAGCTGCATGTGCACCCCAGCAGGCCTCGAGATAGCGGCTAAAGAGCTTATTTCCCAAATCTCTTTATCCTTTCTAGAACTGTGAGATGTTGACAGAAAGTCAGTTAACTCTAGCCAGTGGCAGCTGCATGGGTTTTGCATAATTAATTATTTATACCAAGCCAGACATAGTAATTACCATCCAGATGAATATGATATTCTAATCAGGCACGCTTTAATTTTAATTGCCCTCCAGCATCTAACTGTCAGTGCTGGCCTGGCTTGATAAAGTAGAGACTCTCGAAACACCATTAGACATCTGCTCAAAGAGCATTGCCTCCGCTACCCCACCAACACCACCACTCGCCATAACAATCAATACAGGATTGGTGTGTGTGATTTCGCTCGTCTTTCTGTGGAAAGCCATTTTCCGTCAATGACAAAAGCAGAACAAGGCTTCAAGCCACAAGGCCCCCAATGACTGATGAGGCCTAGAGGGTTGGGTTTCTCCGAATTTGGATTATTCCGATAAGATGAAGGAGCTTATCAGGCACCTGCCTGGACACCCATATGCTGGGCTAAAAAAAGGGTTTGTGGTTTATCATCATTTTGTGGATACTGACAGGTACAAAGCAAGCTTAATGTGTTTCTTTCCTACAATATCCTATCCCAGTAATGTCTTCTGAATCACCATGATCGTTCAATATGATATATAAAAAACCCAGAAAAGGCCTGTCCCAGTCTTATGATTTGTGTGACACAACTAATTTAATATTCAATCTTGACTAAGAGGGAACACAAGAACCTTTTTCAGATTGACACTCCTGGTTCACAGATTTCCCAGATTTGGTAATTTCAAGTCCAGTACCATGACGGATCTCTGCAGCAAGCCCAGTAATCCCACCAACTGTTTCCATGGAGAGCCATGTCCTGGATAGATTCCACTCTGATATTCGGATAGAAAAACATTATCACACGTTTTTCACAGGTCTCACATTAGCCATATGAGCCAGCTGTAAGGATACCCATTCCAATTCCCCTAATTTTGTTACTGATGCGATGTACGATAAATACAACATGATTAAGCAGTGCCATTCAATTATTGTATTTTTCTTTGAGAGCATCAAGATGAAACATAACACTTAGCTAAACTGTTCATGTCATATGAATATTTTTCATGATTGACTATATGAGCTCGGTATATGATCCTACTCTGCCAGATGGCTTTTTATGCATCACCAGCAATCAGAGGCAGATAACAAACCATTGGCAGAGGTAGATGTATATGAACAGTGAACAGCTGAATGAGAAAAATTACACCAGTTTGGGGATGTGATATTTGCGGTGCTGGAGGCCCGCGCTAGACACTATCTCAGCTTGTTTAAGTTAAGGCTGCCACTTATTCTCCAACCTAGAGAGGAATTGAATGGAAATGAAAACACTTTAACTTCCTTAGAACATTCTGGAAAGGCGAGACACATACAGATGTTGGATTTTAATTTGAGCCAGTTCGCTACAGCAGAAAAATAATCATGCAGCAACAGGAAATGTGAATTATTATGTGGATTATAATTAATGGACATTTTTGTAAGGGTTGATACATTTTTCGTAAGGGAAAATCAAAACCATTTCAAAATGGAAATTATAAACTTCAGAAGCCTTTTTAAACCTGCATTGCAGAAAAGTTATCCTGCAACAAGGTGATCAAATTTTGATCCTACATCTGTATGGAAACCGCGGTAGTTAAGCTGCTACGCACCTTGGATGAGAAGACGGATGGCCTCACAGATGTGCTTGACAGACTGATAAACCCAACGACCTCGACACTTACACGCAAATTAGGTCTGTAAACTTGCAGATCTGTTTAAACCTTTCAGCAAAGCCGTTGATTAACACATACCTTTAACACCTTATTTGTTATCTTTTTTTGCAACCTCTGTACACTCAAAAAAAGGAAGCTAATTTAACCAATGGCATAATCAGCGTTATTCTGTGAATTGGGTGGACTCAGAAGGACAAGAAATGTAACTAATGTTAGAAAATTTGTTCACTCAACAAACTGCTCACCGTGACCTGAATGTATGAAAACTTGTTGAGTTTAAATACAAATTCATGTTTGCCTTTGGAAGGCAACAGTATGTTGCCCAAATGTTGAGAAAACGCACAATCCTATTGCAGCTGGTTGCCATACAATTGTACGTTGAATCAACACGCTGCTTCAAGTGAGCTGAATTTGAAAAAAAGTATTGAGTAAAATTACAAATGTATGTTTGCTCAAAACCACTCAAAATAACTCCAATCATTATCATATTTCCCAACATGCTCTATTTCAGGTATATTTTCAGAATTTTTTGTTTCAATACCTGTGTTTTGCATGTACATTGATTGGTTGATTCATCTTATGCTACACAAACATAACTAGGACACATGTTTCTAAACTACTCTAAACTACTACTAAGTAGTTGCACCTGTTACTGAGATGGCTGTTCCAGTTTATTTGATTTAGTTAGTCTCAATAATCAATCGTCCATACCATGTCTGTCATTCTCAATGCAGGTTGCAGTTGATTCAAAGTTCAAATTGTTTATATCCTCACTTGGCTAGATTCCAATAGGAATTACACAACACTTTGCAAGCCAGCATAATGTGACTTGCAGGCTTGATATGGCCTGTAAACCAGGAGTTTGAGACCACTGCATTACGGTGTAACTAGGCCCTCAAAGAAAGGCCTTGTGATATATGTAATGTATTGTCATCAATATATACATTTTACACTGGGTGTGTCAGTCACCAGATCTCAACCCAATTGAACACTTATGAGAGATTCTGGAGTGGCTCATGAGAGTGTTTTCCACCACTATTAACAAAACACCAAATTATGGAATTTCTCATGGAAGAATGGTGTCTCATCCCTCCAATAGAGTTCCAGACATTTATAGAATCTATGCCAAGGTGCATTGAAGCTGTTCTGGCAGCTTGTGGTGGCCCAAGACACTTTATGATGGCGTTTCCTTTATTTTGGTAGTTACCTGTATGTTGGTTTAGCTATATACCCAAATGTTGAGCAAACTCACAATCCTATTGCACCTGGTTGCATACAATTGTACATTTTATATTTATATATTTTTTTACAGTGTATTTGTTAGTATTGTACAAGCAAACATAAGCGCATCATATTACTTCATTCACTACTTCTAAGCACTACTACTACTGGTACTGTATCTATTGCAAATATCTGGAAAATATCTTTAACAAAATGTTTTTGTCTTGAGTATGACTGGACAGCTGAAAGTTACACAGAATTTACTGTGCATTCAGAAAGACCCCTTGACTTTTTCCACATTGTATTACGTTACAGGCTTATTCTCAAATGGATAAAATACATTTTTTCCCTCATCAATGTACACACAAAACCCAATAATGACAAAGCAAAAACAAGTTTTTAAAATGTTATTTATTTATTTAGTATTTACATAAGTATTCAGACCCTTTGCTATGAGACTTGAAATTGAGCTCAGATACATCCTGTATCCATTGATCATCCTTGATATGTTTCTACAACTTCATTGGAGTCCACCTGTGGTAAATTTAATTGATTGGACATGATTTGGAAAGGCACACACCTGTCGATATAAGGTCCAACAGTTGACAGTGCATTTCAGAGCAAAAACCAAACCATAAGGTCGACGGAATTGTCCGTTGAGCTCGGAGACAGGATTGTGTCGAGACACAGATCTGGGGAAGAGTACCAAAAAATGTGTGTGTGTGTGTGTGTATGCATGTGTCTGTGACTATGTTTGTGTTGCTTTACAGTCCCCGCTGTTCCATTAGGTGTTTTTTTATCTGTTTTTTAAATAACACTTTACTGCTTGTATCAGTTACTTGATGTCGAATAGAGTTCCATGTAGTCATGGCTCTATGTAGTACTATGCACCTCCCATAGTCTGTTCTGGACTTGGGGACTGTGAAGAGACCTCTTGTGGCATGTCTTGTGGTGTAGGCATGGGTGTCCGAGCTCGGTGCATTTAATTTGTCAATACCTCTCATAAATACAAGTAGTAATGAAGTCAATCTCTCCTCCACTTTGAGCCAGGAGAGATTGACATGCATATTATTAATATTAGCTCTCTGTGTACATCCTTTTTTGTGGCACCTTACCACACGACTGAACAGTAGTCAAGGTGCGACAAAACTATGGCCTGCATGTCCTTGTTGTTAGTGTTGTTAAGAAGGCAGAGCAGCGCTTTATTTCGGACATACTTCTCCCAGTCTTAGCTACTGTTGTATCAATATGTTTTGACCATGACAGGTTACAATCCAGGGTTACTTAAAGTAGTTTAGTTCTCAACTTGCTAAATTTCCACATTATATAATACAAGATTTAGTTGAGGTTTAGGGTTTAGTGAATGATTTGTCCCAAAAACAATGCTTTTAGTTTTATTTAGGGCTAAATTATTCTTTGCCACCCACTCTTTGTTAAGTGTTGCAGTCATTTCAGTTGCTGTAGTAGCTGACGTGTATAGTGTTGAATCATCCGCATACATAGACACTCTGGCTTTACTCAAAGTTAGTGGCAAGTCGTTAGTAAAGATTGAAAAAAGCAAGGGGCCTAAACAGCTACCTTGGGGAAATCCTGATTCTACTTGGATTATGTTTGAGAAGCATCCATTAAAGTGGCATGGAAATACGATGACATTGCTAAAGTAGGCAAATTATTATTATAACCACAGCCGAATGCATGTTCAATCCATATAGGGCTTTCAGTCTTAAACAGCTGTGATCCATGGAGCGCTTTGGGTGCGATGAAACAACAGAGCCCCATTCAATTAACGGAAGCGAAGTGGGCGGAGGGGCAATTTGCAAATGGGGCTTGGAAAAAGGGGGCTTGAATTGTTGACATAATTCGAATCCAAACCCAACCTTAATTTACTTGTAGTGACGCACTCAGGGCTGTTTAACAAACCTAACGCAATAGAAAATCTAAGTGCAGGTGGTAGCGCTATGGGTTCAGGGGTGTGTCAGAAATATTTTTGCTATTTTCACAATTATCTGCGCATTTGCTGCCATTGGCGCGAAAGGGCTAGGTTTTGTGTCGAGGCTTGGCCCCTCACTGGCCAATCAGAACGTCCTCCTTGGTGAATATGTGGTTGCTTCAGTTTGTGTATATACAGTGTTTTATGTATTGCTTTGGAATGATGTATTGCTTAGCATTCACACTAGCATTCACACTAGGCCTACTGCAAATGTCATTATGGCTGAACATGGACCTGCCAAACATTCTCAATAAGCAGGTTAAAACCTGTTTGGGCTGCAAGCCCGAATTCGGTACGACAATGACAACAGCTGCAGGGCGCGAAATTCAAAATCTATTTTTTAAAAATATTTAACTTTTACACATTAACAAGTCCAATACAGCATTTGAAAGATAAACATCTTGTCAATCCAGCCAACATGTCCGATTTTTTAAATGTTTTACAGAGAAAACACCACATATATTTATGTTAGCTCACCACCAAATACAAAAGTGGACAGACACGTATGGATATGATTATGAAGTATGAATTATCATTGAAGTAGCATGCACAAGCCAACCGAAATAAACTAAAACCAACCTAAAGAGCCCAGAAAAAAACTACCTCAGATGACAGTCATATAACATGTTACACAATAAATCTATGTTTTGTTCATAAAAAGTGCATATTTTAGCTATAAATCAGTTTTACATTGATGCTACCCAAAAATGCTAACACATAGCTAGAGTCTGAATCCAGACGGGAGTAGCCAGAGAAAATACATACACCAACGTCGGCTACTAATTACACTTCATAAAACATTTCAGAAAAACATATGGTGGATAACTAATGAAAGACAGATATCGTGTGAATAAAGCCAACATTTCCGATTTTTGAAGTGTTTTACAGCGAAAACACAATATATCGTTATATTAGCTAACAACATAAGCTAGCATAAGGCAGCATTGATTCTAGTCAAGCGCTAGCCTAGCACAGTTAGCACAGTTAGCATACAACAGTTCGACAGATATATGAAAAAGCATCCCAAATTGGGTCTTATCTTTGTTGGTATTCCATCAGAATGTTGTAACGGGGTCCAATGTCCAGTACAGTCTTTAGTTGGGTTCCAGAACGAAATATTTCCCTCTTTGGTTAGCAAGCACCACGGCTATGCGGCGCTAAACTTTCTGTCTTCAAAACATTCTTCCAAAACATCACGTCTAAAGTCCAGAATAAATTGCAATAATATAATTAAAGTATATTGAAAAAACATACTTTAGGATGATTTTGTGACATGTATCAAATAATATCGTAGCCAGACATCATATTCACCTTTATCTACCTTGTTCCAGAAGCCGAGACCAAATTATCCTTCGCGTCCGGAATTTTTTTTTAACTGCGCAGGTCTCACAAGAAGGTGTGTTATTCAGTCCATGGACGAGATATTCGACTCCTTTCAATTCTCACTTCCGCATTACAGCCTGAAGAAGGCCTGTGACGTGTCCCTATGGTCCTAAGTCAAAGGGCCTTTTATAGAGAAGGTCTTAAAGAGACACATCGCATTTTGTAAATCTCAATTTGGCTGGGAAAATGGCTGTAAAAATATTTCTGTTCGACTTAGAGAAACAATTCAAACCTTTTTAGAAACTACAGACTTATCTATCCAACAGTAGTAAATATATGCATATTGGAAAATAAAAAGTTTCTTAGGAGGCCGTTTGAAAATGTGCACACATTTTCCAGTTTTTTCAATATTCAGCTTGCAGCCCAAACAGGATAAAATGTGTTTTTGATAAAGCCTAAAAAGAGGACGAAGAATTCAAATTATTATTATTATTATATATTTTTTTAACTAGCTTTAAATAGTCTACAGTATGTCACACTTACAGACAACGTCATGTCTCCCTGTGGGCATCTAATATTAAAACAACGCAGACTATGGATGGTTTTACGCATGTCCAAACTTTTCACAGTGTCACGGCTGTTGAAAGGAGAGGACCAAGGTGCAGCGTGGTGAGCGTACATTTTCTCTTTATTTTAGAAATGACGCCGACAAAACAATAAACAATACACAATACAAAACAAAGCTTGAAGCTCAAAGGCTAAGTGCCCTAAACAAAGTCAACCTCCCACAAAGACAGGTGGGAAAAAAGGCTACCTAAGTATGGTTCCCAATCAGAGACAATGATAGACAGCTGTCCCTGATTGAGAACCCTACCCGGCCAAAACATAGAAATAGAAAATCATAGAAACACAAAACATAGAATGCCCAGCTGTCACGTTCCTGACCTATTTATGTTAGTTTTTGTGTGTTAGTTGGTCAGGACGTGAGGTTGGGTGGGCATTCTATGTTATCTGTTTCTATGTTGGTTTTGGTTTGCCTGGTATGGCTCTTGATTAGAGGCAGGTGGTTTGCGTTTGCCTCTAATTAAGAGTCATATTTAGGTAGGGCATTCTCACTGTTTGTTTGTGGGTGATTGTCTCCTGTGTCAGTATGTTTGTTCGTACCACACTGGACTGTAGCGTTTGTTTGTTTCGTTTTCGTTTCGATGTCGTCTGTTTCCTGTACGTAAGTTTATGTTTAGTTATATAAGTTTATGTTCAGGTTTCGTCAACGTCGTTTTGTTATTTTGTAGTTTGGAAAGTGTTTGTTTCGTTTCGTGTTTGCCATCATCGTTGTTATAATAAAGATGGCTTATTTCCCACAAGCTGCGTTTTGGTCAGAAGATCCTTCTCTCCTCACCTCGTCCGAGGATGAGGAGAGCGTCACCCGTTACAGAATCACCCACCAACACGCTAAGACCAAGCGGCAAGGGAAAACGAAACGGAGTAGGGGACAGGAGAGAAAGGAGCAATGGACATGGGACGATGTTTTGGATGGAAAGGGTGTCTACACATGGGAGGAGATCCTAGCTGGTAGAGATCGCCTCCCATGGGAACAGCTGGAGGCACTGAGGAGAGCGGAGGCTACCGGAGAGAGGAACCGGAGCTATGAGGGAACGCGTCTGGCACGGAAGCCAAAAAAGCCCGTAAGTAATTCCCAAAAATTTCTTGGGGGGGGGCTAGGAGATAGTGGGCCAAGGGCAGGTAGGAGACCTGCGCCCACTTCCCAGGCTTACCGTGGAGAGCGGGAGTACGGGCAGGCGCCGTGTTACGCAGTAGAGCGCACGGTGTCTCCTGTACGAGTGCATAGCCCAGTGCGGGTTATTCCACCTCCCCGCACTGGGAGGGCTAGATTGGGTATTGAGCCAGGTGTCATGAGGCCGGCTCAACGCGTCTGGTCTCCAGTGCGTCTCCTCGGGCCGGCATACATGGCACCGGCCTTACGCATGGTTTCTCCGGTTCGCCTACATAGGCCGGTGCGGGTTATTCCACCTCCCCGCACTGGTCGGGCAACCGGGAGCATTCAACCAGGTAAGGTCGGGCAGGCTCAATGCTCAAGAGAGCCAGTACGCCTCCACGGTCCGGTATTTCCGGCACCACCTCCCCGCCCCAGCCTAGTACCTACAGTGTATACACTACGCACTAGGCTACCAGTGCGTATCCTGAGCCCTGTTCCTCCTCCACGCACTCTCCCTGTAGTGCGTGTATCTAGCCCGGTGCCTCCAGTTCCGGCCCCACGCACTAAGCTACCAGTGCGTCTCCAGAGCCCTGTACACACTGTATATTCTCCCCCTACTAATCCTGATGTGCTTGTCCTCAGCCCGGCGTCACCAGTGCCGGTACCACGCATCAGGGGTAGAGTAGGCTTTGAGGATACAGTGTGCCCTGTCCCTGCTCCCCGCACTAGTAGGAAGGTGCTTATCATTAGCACGGTGCCTCCAGTTCCGGCACCACGCACCAGGTCTACAGTGCGCCATATCCGGCCAGAGCCATCCGTCTCACCAGCGCCATCTGAGCCATCCGTCTCCCCAACGCCATCTGAGCCATCCGTCTCCCCAGCGCCATCTGAGCCATCCGTCTCCCCAGCGCCATCTGAGCCATCCGTCTCCCCAGCGCCGTCTGAGCCATCCGTCTGCCAGGAGCCTGCAAAGCCGCCCGTCTGCCATGAGCCTGCAAAGCCGCCCGTCTGCCATGAGCCTGCAAAGCCGCCCGTCTGCCATGAGCCTACAGAGCCGTCAGCCAGACAGGAGCCGCTAGAGCCGTCAGCCAGACAGGAGCCGCTAGAGCCGTCAGCCAGACAGGATCCGCCAGAGCCGCCAACCAGACAGGATCTGCCAGAGCCGCCAACCAGACAGGATCTGCCAGAGCCGCCAACCAGACAGGATCTGCCAGAGCCGCCAACCAGACAGGATCTGCCAGAGCCGCCAACCAGACAGGATCTGCCAGAGCCGCCAGCGAGCCATGAGCAGCCAGAGCCGTCAGAGCGCCATGAGCAGCCAGAGCCGTCAGAGCGCCATGAGCGTCGAGAGCCGTCAGCCTGCCATGAGCGTCGAGAGCCGTCAGCCTGCCATGAGCGTCGAGAGCCGTCAGCCTGCCATGAGCGTCGAGAGTCGTCAGCCTGCCATGAGCGTCGAGAACCGTCAGCCTGCCATGAGCGTCGAGAGCCGTCAGCCTGCCATGAGCGTCGAGAGCCGTCAGCCTGCCATGAGCGTCGATAGCCGTCAGCCTGCCATGAGCGTCGAGAGCCGTCAGCCTGCCATGAGCGTCGAGAGCCGTCAGCCTGCCATGAGCGTCGAGAGCCGTCAGCCTGCCATGAGCGTCGAGAGCCGTCAGCCAGCCATGAGCATCGAGAGTCGTCAGTCAGCCATGTGCTGCCCTTCAGCCTGAAAAGGCTAGATACCCAGAACTGCCCATCAGTCCAGAGCTGTCTCTCTGTCCGGAGCTGCCTTTCAGTCCGGAGTTGCCCCTCTATCCTGATCTCCCTCTCTATCTTTATCTACCTCTATAGTCTTATCTATCCCTCTGTCTTGGTTTATCTCTCTGTCCCGGTATTGTCATTATTAGATTTGTTATTAGGAGGATTTTGTGGGGGAAGTAAGAGGGTGGACATTCTTGAAGGGAGGGGGCTAGGATGGATTATGGTGGGGTGGGAACCGCGCCCGGAGCCTGAGCCACCACCGTGGTTAGATGCCCACCCAGACCCTCCCCTAGACTTTGTGCTGGTGCGTCCGGAGTTCGCACCTTGTGGGGGGGGTACTGTCACGTTCCTGACCTATTTATGTTAGTTTTTGTGTGTTAGTTGGTCAGGACGTGAGGTTGGGTGGGCATTCTATGTTATCTGTTTCTATGTTGGTTTTGGTTTGCCTGGTATGGCTCTTGATTAGAGGCAGGTGGTTTGCGTTTGCCTCTAATTAAGAGTCATATTTAGGTAGGGCATTCTCACTGTTTGTTTGTGGGTGATTGTCTCCTGTGTCAGTATGTTTGTTCGTACCACACTGGACTGTAGCGTTTGTTTGTTTCGTTTTCGTTTCGATGTCGTCTGTTTCCTGTACGTAAGTTTATGTTTAGTTATATAAGTTTATGTTCAGGTTTCGTCAACGTCGTTTTGTTATTTTGTAGTTTGGAAAGTGTTTGTTTCGTTTCGTGTTTGCCATCATCGTTGTTATAATAAAGATGGCTTATTTCCCACAAGCTGCGTTTTGGTCAGAAGATCCTTCTCTCCTCACCTCGTCCGAGGATGAGGAGAGCGTCACCCGTTACACCAGCCCAACTCACGCCCTGACCAAATCAAAATAGAGACATAAAAAGGATCTCTAAGGTCAGGGCGTGACACACAGTAGCTGGACAAAGATCCAATATAAATAGAACAATACAAAGGGACAATGTCCACTCACCGTTATACTGCTCCCAAATAGGCCTAGATTTTATGAACATAATCAGAACCATATTTAAGATCAGATCGCATTCACACATCTCCAGAAGTTGCATTGCAAGCGCCCCATGGACATTGTCACCATAATAGGTGAATCATTCTAATACGTTTGGTTGTAATAAAAATAAATGAAAAAACAATCCATCTGTTTTGTTTTTTAAACAACAAGAATACATACGTGTAAAATGTAATGATATCATAAGATCGGCAGGATAAAAAAAGACAGTCATTGCTGTTGAACCAGCCTTCGTTATAGTAGGCCTAAGGGAGGGCTTGGGTTTTGAACATATGAAACAGAAAACAAGCAATTTTTACAGGTTAAAGATAACTTTTAAATACGAGGTTCACCGGTATTCCCCAAAGGTTCTCATCTGTCATTTTATGATGGGCATGGACACCTGACCTTCATCATGGAGGAGGTTTTACACACACATACTGTGGGCCTGCCTACAATGCATATATAAACAGGGAATGTCAGCTCACTGTTTTACTCCTATAAAACTTGATATTTAACAAAGCTTTGGTGATTAAGATTTATTTCTAAGCGGTCTCAGGAACCAAACCCTTTTTTCGACAGTTTTGACTACTTTGCGATTGCATTGGGCCGACAAAAAAAAGTCTTAATTGAGAGGGGAGGCAATGCTTGGTTTTTAATCAAATAAAACGATTTTTATTTTTGATGTTTTTAAATATGAAGTATACAGGCACCAAAAGAACATTAGGCTACTCTTGTTCCATGTGCATATGGGCAGTGTGCATCACGGCTGGATAGGCTACGTTTCTGCTGTCAAAATTCATACCATAATCAACTGCATTACCACTAAAATACGTTTTTGGTTGGTCTTAAATATCCCTATCAGCGCTGCCTGAAATTAGCCCTTTGGATCATGTTTTTAAGGACACGCCTCAAATATTTCCGCCCCACCCATCTGAGCGCTGATATAAGACTATATAAGACAGGTAAATTGCCGAACCTGGCCCTACGGCTGGAAAACTTCAGTGTACCAGCTTTTACATGACGAAATTGCAAACTGACGTGCGTTTGACACTAGCCAAAAATGTAGCCCTCAGGTTCCAAACTCCGTTTTAGATGAAACTGACTTCATGGCCAAAATGATACTATTTATACTTCATAGTAAATTTTGACACTACAATAAATGTTTCTGACTTATATCGATGTCACATCGTTTTCAAAAGGATAAGTTGTTTTATAGTGGCAGTCCCTGATGCAGTCCATTTTCAACACATCAAGCTTTCCCGGTGAGAAATGCAGACTGTTTATCAGGTCCTGGATTTCTCTGGTCAGATTGTAAATTATTTTCTTTGTTGAATCTACAGAGCATTAAGAAAGAATTCACACCCCTTGACTTTTTTCCAGATTTTGTTTTGTTACAAACTGAGAGTAAAATTGATTTATTTGTCATTTTTTGTCAAAGATCTAAACAAAATACTTTCATGTCTGTAACGGGCTTCCTCCTTCTCTTCATCCGAAGAGGAGTAGCAAGGATTTGACCAAAATGCAGCGGGTTGTGAATACATAATGATTTATTAAAGCAAACGACGAAACACGAAAACAAACACTTGGAAGGATTACAAAATAACAAAGCAACGTAGACTGACCTGAACTTACGAACTTACATGTAACACGAAGAACAGGGAAAACAGACTACACAAAAACCGAACGAACAAACACACCAAAACAGTCCCGTGTGGCGCAACATACACAGACACGGAAGACAACCACCCACAACAAACAATGTGAAACAACCTACCTTAATATGACTCTCAATTAGAGGAAACGCCAAACACCTGCCTCTAATTGAGAGCCATACCAGGCAACCCATTAACCCAACATAGAAAACACATAACATAGACTACCCACCCAAAACTCACGCCCTGACCAATTAAACACATACCAAACAACAGAAAACAGGTCAGGAACGTGACAATGTCAAAGCGGAAGAAAACATTTATAAAACATGTATGAAAAATAAAACACTGATATATCGGGATTTCATCCGTTTTCAGCCCCTGAGTCAAAACATGTTAGAATCACCTTAGGCTCCAATTACAGCTTTGAGTCTTTCTGGTAAGTTTCTGAGAGCTGTGCACACCTGGATTGTACAATATTTGCATATTGTTATTTCTGTAATTCTTCAAGCTCTGTCAAGTTTGTTGTTGATCATTGCCAGACAGTCTTGCCATATATTTTCAATCCGATTTAAGTCAAAACTGTAACCAGGCCACTCAAGAACATACACCGGCGTTACCAAGACAACATTGAATTTGGCCTTGTGTTTAAGGTTATTATCCTACAGAAAGATGATTTTGTGAATTTGTGCCTGTGCTTAGCACTATTCAATTTATTTTTCTCCTAAAAAACTCCCTAGTCCTTGCTGAGGACAAGCATACCCTTAACATGATGCAGCCACCACCATGCTTGAAAATATGAAGAGTGGTACTCAGTCATGTGTTGTGTTAGATTTTCACCAAACATACTGCTTTGCATTCAGGACATAAAGTTAATTTCTTTGCCACATTTTCTGCAGTTTTACTTTGGTGCCTTATTACGAACAGGATGTTTTGGAATATTTATATTCTTTACATTCTTCTTTCATTTCACTCTGTCATTTAGTTTAGTATTGTGAAGTAACTACAATGTTGTTGATCCATCCTCAGTTTTTCCTATCACAGCCATTAAACTCTGTAACTGTTTTAAAGTCACCATTGGCCTCATGGTGAAATCCCGCCAGCGACTGTCGACAACTTCCGGTGAAATTGGAGGGCGCGCAATTCTAATAAATATTTGAATGGATATTAAATGGATATTGGATATTAAACATTTAGGTACATACAATTGTCTTATATCGGTTAAAAGCTTAAATTCTTGTTCATCTAACTGCATTGTCCGATTTACAATAGGCTTTACAGCGAAAGCATGCCATGCGATTGTTTGAGGACGGCGCCCCACATCAACATATTTTTCCACCGGCACAGGCTTCATAAAATCACAAATAGCGATTAAATATTCACTTACTTTTTTTGAAAATCTTCCTCTGATTTGCAATCCAAAGGGTCCCAGCTACAACATGTAGTGTCGTTTTGTTAGATAACATCCTTCTTTATACCCCAAAAAGTATGTTTAGTTGGTGCCATCGATTTGAGTAATCCACTGGTTCAACGTGCAGATAAAGGAATCAAAAAAGCAACCTCTAAAATTCGTTAAAACAAGTAAAATTACATTTCTATTTAATCCTCAGGTACCCTAAAATGTAATTAAACTATAATATTTCATACATCGCGCGTGCACAGACTGATTTCCAACTCTGTATCCCAGTACTAAAACTCATTATTCTTCCTCGTTTTGGAAGAAACAAGTCTGAAACCTTTAACAAAGACTGTTGACATCTAGCGGAAGCCATAGGAATTTAAATCTGGGAGCTGCATTTGGATATGCACCTATACTTTCCATTGTAAGAGCATGGGCTCTCAAAAAAAAACATCCAGTGGGTTTTCTTTGGATTTTCTCCTATTGTGTTATAGTCTTATACATTATTTTAACATTTATACAAACTTCAAAGTGTTTTCTATTCAATGGCACCAATTATATGCATATCATGGCTTCTGGGCCTGAGTAACAGTCAGTTTACTTTGGGCACGTCGGTCAGGCTGAAATTCAGAAACAAGGACCGTAGCCTTAAGAAATGTTTAAGCAAATGTATACTCCTGAACTTATTTAGGCTTGCCATAACATACAGGTTGAATACTTATTGACTCAAGACAATTCAGCTTTTAAGTTGATATCAATTTGTAAATATTTCTAAAAACACAATTCCACTTTGACATTAATAATGCATTTTAAATTCAGACTGTAACACTACAAAATGTGGAAAAAGTAAATGTGTGTGAATGCTTTCTGAAGGCACTGTACCAGTATTTGGACAAAGCTTTTGAAGCTATTTTCCTGCAGTTGTAACAATTGCTTGTAGAATTACATATTTTTTGTTGGTTCACACACACTCTCACTCCCAGTTCAGTCAGTTGACTTTGTCTCTTTCTCTACCTTTTCCTTATTTCTGTCTATCTCTCCAAACAGTGCCTCAATTAATGGATGATGCTTATTCATATGCTTTGCTTGCTAGCTAGCCAACTACCGCTAACACAGTCATGTCAACCTCTGCAGCCAGAATAACAGCAAAGTAGCTGTATTTATGTTTGTTTAAGCTGTTTTTTGTGACATTCATGTGGAAATGTCCATAACAAAGAGCTGATAATGCTTGATTTTGCCTTGCATACAAAAGTGTGCCTTCTCGTCAGGAGACTGTTCATCACGAGGAGATTGCATTGCAAATCAACACTAGGCTAGACTAGCTAAATAGTTTGTTGCTAGCAAACCTGCCAATTTTACAATATCAGTTGCAGAAATCCGCTGGTCAAACTTGAAACATGTGGGAGGATTTGACAGCATAGCGCCACTTGCTTCATGACTGTAACATTGAAGGACCGGAGAAATTAATGTTCATGCCATCACTCACCACGCTAGGTAATCAGATGTCTCTGCAAAAACAATTCAATTATGGCTAGCTACGTTTTTCTCATTAGACCTGCGCTTGCAATGTATCCAATATTGATTTGTGTGGTTGCTGGTTTAGCGTTCTGTAACTTTGTAGGAAGAATGGTCTGCATGTGCGGTGCTTTATATCGTGTCATGATTAGGTGTCCCGTATATCTGTCCCAGTGTCACGCCATGGCCTTAGTATTCTTTGTTTTCTTTATGTTTTTTAGTTAGGTCAGGGTGTGACATGGGGAAGGTATGTGTTTTTGTATTGTCTAGGGGTTTTGTATGGTAAAGGGGTCAGTGGCTTGTCTAGGTGTTTGTATGTCTATGGCTGCCTAGATTAGTTCTCAATTAGAGGCAGCTGTGGTTCATTGTCTCTGATTGAGAGCCATATTTAAGGCAGTCATAGGCATTGGGGTTTTGTGGGTAATTGTCTATGTTGAACGTTTGTTGCTTGTCATTGCACTTACGTCATTTAGCTTCACGGTCGTTTGTTGTTTTGTTTAGTTTGTATTCAGTGTTCGTTTTGTGGTTTTCCTTTCTCTAAATAAAAGAGAATGTATTTTGCACACGCTGCGCCTTGGTCCTCTCTCTCACCCATAGACGATCGTGACACCCAGAGACATCCAACTGTCCCTTTATCTCGTTTTAATGCACATTCTAGAAAACCCTTCTACTCAATCAGAAACGTGTATTCAACAATGCTGTGATGTAAGATATCCTAATGTTATTTGTTCGCGTATGCACGGCAGGCAACTGACTACTTGTATTCAACATTTTAGCAATATCAGAGCTTGCAATATTGGGTTACATGAGCTTATGAGGCCCATATCTTTGTTGATATTTCCACCTATTGTATTTCTGTATTTACAGGTCTATATTTCCAAGAATTGTTACGTGCCTCCTTGAAGGAGGGAGGTGTAGGAATCAGGAGCAGGAGAGCAAGGAAGTCCCAGTGGCACAATAGTTTATTCAGAAGTCCCAACTCAACAACAACATGGGGGGGGTACGCCCAATGAGGTCGCCACACACAGGGAAATAAACGCTACACACGGAGGAGAAACCTCTACTCCTAAACACATACCAAAACGGTACAACTGCCGTGTGAAAGAAAACCCTGTGGTGCAGACACGCACCCCTAACCAAGTAACCACAGCAAACAATCCCGCACAACGACTAGCAGGCAGCGGAGGTAAATAAACCCACCGAAATCAACTAATAGGACACAGGTGTAAACAAAACAGACAGACACAAACGAAAAGGAAAAATGGATCGGTGGCAGCTAGTAGGCCGGCGACGACGACCAGCGAGCACGGCAGGAACAGGGAAAGGAGCCACCTTCGGTGGAAGTCGTCAAAAGAATCATGAATACATCCTAATGATGTTCATTTGTGCATCTAGGGCAGACAACTAACTACTTGTATCCCAATTGTTTTGCAATATCAGAACTTGCAACATTGGATTACATGCAGCCCACTCCAGCCAGGCATTGTTCTGCACTTTTTGAGTTTGGGGGGGTAAAGTACCTTTCAATTTAACCACTTTTGCAGTAAAATATATTTTCACAACCATCCATTTCATAAATAGGAGACATTAGGGATGTAAATAAAACATGTTTGTGTCATGCCCTGACCGTAGAGATCTTTTTATTCTCTACGTTTGGTTGGTCAGGGTGTGACTCGGGTGGGAAACTCTATGTTCTTTGTTTCTATGTTTTGAACGGTATGGTTCTCAATCAGAGACAGCTGTCTATCGTTGTCTCTGATTGGGAATCATACTTAGGCAGCCTTTTTTCCTTTTGTATTGGTGGGTAGTTGTTTGTTTGTTGTTTGTTAGCGGCATGATAGCCGAAGTAAGCTTCACGGTCGTTTCCTTATTCTTTGTTTGGATGGCGACATTTATAAATAAAAAGAAATGTACGCTCACCATGCTGTACCTTGGTCCGGTCATTTCCACGACGACAGCGATCGTGACAGTTTGTGTGTTGTTCTATCTCAGGTAGGGGTATCTAAAAAACTATAGGCCTTTTTGAGAATTGGCCAATACCCTATCAGGGATAATCCTGCCTCCAATGGAGAGGTCAGAGGTCAACAGGCGCCAGCAGATGAATCCTCTTTTTTGGGTGGGCATAGGACGGCTATGAAGGAGATGGAGGAGAAGACAGAGGAGCTTCTTTCTACCCATGGTATCCAGAGCGAATCTAATGAGGAGAAAAAGTACCACCTGCACCTCGATAGCTGAGGGAAAACTTAATTAAAGAGAAAGAGAGAAACGTAGAAGGCAGAGGCACAATATAGTTTAATTCGACAGTGCCACTCAAAACAAAAAACACCGGAAGATAAACACCTGGCTAATAAAGGATGGAAAGTTGGGAGACGCTGTGACCTTGCTTTGGGATGGGAAAGTCTAATGAGGACACAGTCCTAAGAGAGGAGCGGATGTTCTCCATCTGTCCCCATTTTCACACACGCCTTTCATTACTGTTAGAGGAAGGGGAACGTATAGGGGGTCATTAAAGAAGGGACTGTACATTAAAGGAAGGGATTATACAGTGTGTGACACTGAAACTAGCTTTGAACGTCTACTACTGTACGTAATTAGTAAATGGGGCTGTGAAATTCTAAGTCAATTATGAAATACTGAGTCTTAGGAAGCTATGAGTGTGACAGTTGTTTTGTTTGATCTGACTAAATATGATTTAGGAATAGGCTGTAGCTAGTTAGATGTTAAAGGAAAATGTTGTGTGTTCTGTCAGAGTAACGGTTTAATGTTAGGTGTATCAAAAATACATGATACATGCTTCCGGTGTTGTGTTGGGAAATTACTCACTATGGATGTGTTTCCAACCTCTAACTGTGATACAACATGTGTTGGCTCTGGATTCTGCCATGCTAAGGATGGGTTAACTTAACATCGTAGTCCAAGTGTTTCAAAGGGGCCATGTGCGTTTTGATTACTGTCCAAACTGTCTCTCCACCTTTCATCATGGATCAAGCAGGCTTCCATAGATCCTCATTAGGGTCAATGTTCTCTCCCCTGCAGTAACCTTCACATCACTCCCATCAATGACATCACACTAATCATTTCCCCTCTCTGCATTATTTCACATTACAACTGTGACCTAAATAACTCTGCGAACTTCCTTTACGGGAATGGAACCCTTTGGGGCTGTAAAAGTATCATGTTTCTAAAGTTATTTTGGATATCACAAGTGGATGTGAGTTTGACACGGGTATAAAAAAAAAAATATCTACAAACATAAGATAGGTGATGTGATTCATGATTTTTGCAGAATCACATTGTTGTTGACCCTTGTACTGGAGTGAAGGTATTAAAAGTAAATACTTTCTGCACTGTATGCACTTGTCTGTCTGTTGGTTGGTTGTGCCTGTTTCCCAGGCTTCCCTGTACGGAGCTTGTGCCGGTATCCAAACATGTATGACTTGAGAGGCAGTCACCAGTCGAGTGTATAGCTCGCTACCCAGCTAGTTTAAATATCAACACCACTGCTACAGGATTAGCAAAACGACATGAGTGACCTGCTAACTTGCTGATTTACGTCATCAATATCCGGTCTGGTTGGCCGAAAGGCCTTTACAAGCAGCAGAGCGATAGACAGAGAAAAGCGTCTGCATCACCGATCCTCAGACTCAATTCCATCCCTTCAGCCGGGAGTTGCACGTCTCAGGGTAGCAGCAACACAGGTAGTCTATAGCTAGCTAGCCATCATAAACGTTAGCCTACTAAAATAGCCGCACAAGCCACTTATCAGCCAGCTATATATCAGGACTATGGAATAGTGTATGATCATATATTATTTGCCTACACAATAAATATTCTAAGTATGTCAATTAAGCAAAGTAATGTCTGTAAGAGATCTGTGCTACATGGCTACAGAGTTATTATGAAATATGAAATTACTATTAAATTACATTGTTATGAAGTTAGAAGATATAAGATTAGGAAGTTAGTATCAATCTGTACAACAACAACAAAAATATATAGTAATCTAGCTATCTAGACGTTTTGTTAACTGTAGTATATGGTAGCCTAATGAGTTTGCTTGCTAACATTATCAGTCATCAACATACTCTCTTTAGTGGCTTATTTCGGGAATGGTAGGCTAGAGTAAAGTAATATAGGGTGTAGTTACTATAGGCTACAGTATTTCTCACGATATTCTATTCATTTGCTCTCATTATTGGCTTATTTAGTAATAGAGCAGCAGCTGTATCCCTGAAGTGACCTTCAACCTCCCTGCTATTCAATACTTCTCCCCTGGATCAAGGCTTCAGCCAGGTAAGATGCATGATAGTGGCAACAAATGGAGTTGTTTTGGATAATAGTCATGGTAGGCTACAGTATTTCTTACAATTTTCTATTTTGGCTGGAATTGTATTTATTGCAGTTGAAAATAGTTCAGCAAAATACTTTACCTAACAAATTGTGCTGCTTTCCCCTCTTCTCAAAGACCAACATAAAACATGTTGACCAAATCTTCGAAAATGATACAACAGCAGCATCTATTGAGCCTATTGATTTCATGTAACTAAATAATCAAAGTAATAAATGCGCAAACAAGTTTGTGACTGCGGTTGCAGGATATTGTTTTGGGAGGGTGCCCTTTTCTTTGTGTGAGCACAAGGCCCCCGAAAGGTCTGTGCACAGCACTGGCTCAGAGTAATTGGACAGGAGCTGGCAACCTAAGAAACTCTGATGAGTTCTCCTGGAGAGTTTTCTACCCATGCTCATTGAGTCAGACCACTACCTATACCCTGAGGACGCTAAAAGAACTTCCCTCATGCCCTAATACTGTAGATAATTTGGAACATGATGTTTTCGTAATGAGCCTATGGAGTAGGGCTTTTTCTAGCTTTTCCTCATGAATTGAAGATTACTAACAGTAGCACCAATTTAAAGGTGGAAATTCCCCTCCAGTACCCTCAACGGGTGCTTCAGAGGATACTGCTTCAATGGAAACGGACAGAAACGAGAGTGGAAAGAGAGCTCAAACAACCAACCACTACTGCTCAAGCAAGTGAATTCAGTGGCATAACCATTACACACATGTCTGTGTTGTTTTCGCAGGACCTTTAACACAGGCTAGTGAACATGCCTGAGCAAATCCCTCTGAATTTGCCAGCTCGCCGACAGTAATCTGCAGCAGGGGGCGACCATCCAAAGTCTAAATTGAGCCCTCGGAGACCTATTGCCCAGAGAGAGCAGTGTTGTTAGAGAGCTGCAGGGACTAAGAAGGTATGTCCTTAAGTCCCACACCTTCTGTTGGAGTCAGATGAGATAAGGGCTATCAGCTCCATGGCTCCACTGAGAGATAGCACTGCAATCTGGTGCCTCTGAGCAGCATATCACAGTTCAGAGATACAGGCCATAAACACAGGCTCCAGTGACTATGGGCTGATTTTAGCTACCAGGCTATGCCAATGTGGGCATCAAAATGGAATACCAATAGGTTGCTTCATGGTGGTGTTCGCCAATTTGGCCCTGTATGTTAGTGTGGCCTAAATAATCATTAGAGGGATATTTGTCTGGATTATAATAATATAGCCTAGCTATTTCCATAGGGTCTTAATTATTTGTTTAATTACTTAGTAATCATGATTTGCAGTCATGTCGTGTTTCACTTCATTCTTACACTGTAAACTATTTTTTAAATGTTTTAACCCTGTAGTATGATACAGTTTACACCAGGGTATCCCAATGGGTGCACGTATTTGTTTTATTGCCCTAGCACTACATAGCTGATTGAAATAATTAACTAATCATCAAATTTTGATAATTTGTATGTCCACTACCGTTCAAAAGTTTGGGGTCACTTAGAAATGTCCTTGTTTTCCATGAAAACATACATGAAATGAGTTTGCAAAATAAATAAGAAATATATACTCAAGATGTTGACATGGTTATAAATAATGATTTTTAATTGAAATAATAATTGTGTCCTTCAAACTTTGCTTTCGGCGGTCGACGTCACCGGCCTTCTAGCCATCGCTGCTGTCACACCCTGGCCTTAGTATTATTGGTTTTCTTTATTATTGTAGTTAGGTCAGGGTGTGACATGGGTAATGTTTATGTTTTGTTGTTTTGGGTGTTTATTTGGTAAAGGGGTTAATGGTTGTAGTGTATGGTTTTGTGTTGAGTGTAGATGTCTAGTATTGTCTATGGTGGTTAGTATTCTAGGAGAGTCTATGGTTGCCCGAATGAGTTCCCAATTAGAGACAGCTGATTTCGGTTGTCTCTGATTGGGAGCCTTATTTAGGGTAGCCATAGGCTCTCATTGGTTGTGGGTAATTGTCTATGTCAGAACGTTTGTAGCATGTCTGTCTATGCACAACGTTTGTAGCTTCACGGTCGTTTTGTTGTTTTGTTTGTTTGTAATAGTGTTTTTTCGTTCCATGTTCATCTTCGTTCGTTTCATTAAAAGAGAAGATGTATTCTTATCCAGCTGCGCCTTGGTCCTCATTCTCTCCAGTACACGATCGTGACAGAATTACCCACCATAGGACCAAGCGGCATGGAAGGCGGCAACAGGACCTACCACCAAAGGATTTCTGGACATGGGAGGAGATACTGGATGGTAAGGGGCCGTGGGATCAACCTGGAGAATATCGCCTCCCTCGTGAAGAGCTGGAGGCAGCGAAAGCCGAGAGGAGGCGATATGAGGAAGCAGCACGGAGACAAGGCTGGAGACCCGTGAGTACAACCCAAAAATTTCTTGGGGGGGGCCTTAAAGGGAGTGTGGCGAAGTCAGGTAGGAAACCTGCGCCTACTCCCTGTACTTACCGTGGAGAGCGGGAGTACGGGCAGACACCGTGTTACGCAGTAGAGCGCACGGTGTCTCCTGTACGCGTGCATAGCCCGGTTCGGTACATTGCAGCTCCACGTATCGGCCGGGCTAGACTGAGCGTTGAGCCATATGTCATGAAGCCGGCCCAACGCATCTGGTCACCAGTGCGTCTCCTCGGGCCGGCGTACATGGCACCAGCCTTACGCATGGTGTCCCCGGTTCGCCTACATAGGCCGGTGCGGGTTATTCCACCTCCCCGCACTGGTCAGGCGACGGGGAGCATAGAACCAGGTAAGGTTGGGCAGGCTCGGCATTCAAGGGAGCCAGTACGCCTGCACGGTCCGGTATTTCCGGCGCCACCTCCCCGCCCCAATCCAGTACCACCAGTGCCTCCTCCACGCACTAGCTATATGGTGCGTGTCTCCAGCCCTTTACCACCAGTGTCTAAACCACGCACCAAGCCTCCTGTGTGTCCCCAGAGTCCTGTGCGTCCTGTTGCTGCTCCCCGCACTAGCCCTGAGATGCGTGTCTCCAGCCCGGTGCCACCAGTCCCGGCACCACGCACCAGGCCTACAGTGCGCCTCAGCCGGCAGGAGTCTGCCGTCTGCACTGCAATGACTGAACTGCCCGTCTGCCAAGCGCCATCTGAGCCATCCGTCTCCCCAGCGCCATCTGAGCCATCCGTCTCCCCAGCGCCATCTGAGCCATCCGTCTGCAATGAGCCTGCAAAGCCGCCCGTCTGCCATGAGCCTGCAAAGCCGCCCGTCTGCCATGAGCCCACTGAGCCGTCCGCCAGACAGGAGCCGCTAGAGCCGTCCGTCAGACAGGAGCCGCTAGAGCCGTCCGTCAGACAGGAGCCGCTAGAGCCGTCCGTCAGACAGGATCTGCCAGAGCCGCCAACCAGACAGGATCTGCCAGAGCCGCCAACCAGACAGGAGCAGTCAGATCAGTCAGCCAGCCATGAGCAGCCAGATCCGTCAGCCAGCCATGAGCAGCCAGATCCGTCAGCCAGCCATGAGCAGCCAGATCCGTCAGCTAGCCATGAGCAGCCAGATCCGTCAGCTAGCCATGAGCAGCCAGATCCGTCAGCTAGCCATGAGCAGCCAGATCCGTCAGCTAGCCATGAGCAGCCAGATCCGTCAGCTAGCCATGAGCAGCCAGATCCGTCAGCTAGCCATGAGCAGCCAGATCCGTCAGCTAGCCATGAGCAGCCAGATCCGTCAGCTAGCCATGAGCAGCCAGATCCGTCAGCTAGCCATGAGCAGCCAGATCCGTCAGCCAGCCATGAGCAGCCAGATCCGTCAGCCAGCCATGAGCAGCCAGATCAGTTAGCCAGCCATGAGCAGCCAGATCTGTCAGCCAGCCATGGGCTGTCCCTCAGTCCGGAGCTGCAGTCCCTCAGTCCGGAGCTGCAGTCCCTCAGTCCGGAGCTGCCATTCCTCAGTCCGGAGCTGCCCCTTCCCCTGGTGCTGCCCCTTCCCCTGGTGCTGCCCCTTCCCCTGGTGCTGCCCCTTCCCCTGGTGCTGCCCCTTACCCTGGTGCTGCCCCTTACCCTGGTACTGTCCCTGACCCTAGTACTGCCCCTGACCCTGGTACTGCCCCTGACCCTGGTACTGCCTCTTACCCTGGTACTGCCCCTTAGTCTGGAACTGCCCCTGAATGCAATGGGGTTAATGTGGAGGGGGGTCGTTTGGAGAAAGCCTAGGAGGTGGTTAGGTACTGTGGTGACGAGGGGACCGCGACCAGAGCCGGAGCCGCCACCGTGGAAGGAAGCCCACCCAGACTCTCCCCTAGACTGTGTATGGTGCGCCCGGAGTTCGCGCCTCAAGGGGGGGGTTATGTCACACCCTGGCCTTAGTATTATTGGTTTTCTTTATTATTGTAGTTAGGTCAGGGTGTGACATGGGTAATGTTTATGTTTTGTTGTTTTGGGTGTTTATTTGGTAAAGGGGTTAATGGTTGTAGTGTATGGTTTTGTGTTGAGTGTAGATGTCTAGTATTGTCTATGGTGGTTAGTATTCTAGGAGAGTCTATGGTTGCCCGAATGAGTTCCCAATTAGAGACAGCTGATTTCGGTTGTCTCTGATTGGGAGCCTTATTTAGGGTAGCCATAGGCTCTCATTGGTTGTGGGTAATTGTCTATGTCAGAACGTTTGTAGCATGTCTGTCTATGCACAACGTTTGTAGCTTCACGGTCGTTTTGTTGTTTTGTTTGTTTGTAATAGTGTTTTTTCGTTCCATGTTCATCTTCGTTCGTTTCATTAAAAGAGAAGATGTATTCTTATCCAGCTGCGCCTTGGTCCTCATTCTCTCCAGTACACGATCGTGACAGCTGCTCCATTTTTCATTGTTCCATTTGTTTAGTCTTGTTCCCCGCACACCTGGTTTACATTCCCTAATCACACTGCATATATATATTTCCTCTGTTCCCCCCATGTCTTTGTGTGGAATTGTTTTGTTACGTGTTTAGTGTTATGCGCCAGACTGGTTTTTCCCCGGGCATCGTGTTTTGACCCATAGTATGGTTATTGTCATACATTTGCATTATTGTGAGTGTTTTCACGCTTATTCACTTTTGCCATTGGCTGGAGGTTTTTGGACGCAGTTGCGTCTGTCTTTTGTGCTTCTGCCCAATAAAGTGCGCCTGATCACAACTCTCTGCTCTCCTGCACCCGACTTCTTACCAGTAGCGCACAAATTTGACAACCCTGTACAAATCTCCCACTTTACCACCACCAAAGCACCCCCAGACCATCACATTGCCTCCGCCATGCTTGACAGATGGCGTCAAGCACTCCTCCAGCATCTTTTAATTTTTTCTGTATCTCACGAATGTTCTTCTTTGTGATCCGAACACCTCAAACTTAGATTTGTCTGTCCATAACACTTCCAATCTTTAAAATGATAAACTTGGATTAGCTAACACAATGTGCCATTGGAACACGGGAGTGATGGTTGCTGATAATGGGCCTCTGTACGCCTACAGTTGAAGTCGGAGGTTTACGTACACCTTAGCCAAATACATTTAAACTCAATGTTTCACAATTCCTGACATTTAATCCTAGTTAAAATTCCCTGTTTTAGGTCAGTTAGGATCACCACTTTATTTTAAGAATGTGAAATGTCAGAATAATAGCAGAGAGAATTATTTATTTCAGCTTTTATTTATTTCATCACATTCCCAGTGTGTCAGAAGTTTACATACACTCAATTAGCATTTGGTAGCATTGCCTTTAAATTGTTTAACTTGGGTCAAATGTTTCGGGTAGCCTTTCACAAGCTTCCCACAATAAGTTGGGTGAATTTTGGCCCATTCCTCCTGATAGAGCTGGTGTAACTGAGTCAGGATTGTAGGCCTCCTTGCTCGCACACGCTTTTTCAGTTCTGCCAACAAATTTTCTATAGGATTGAGGTCAGGGCTTTGTGATGGCCACTCCAATACCTTGACTTTGTTGTCCTTAAGCCATTTTGCCACAACTTTGGAAGTATGCTTGGGGTCATTATCCATTTGGAAGACCCATTTGTGACCATGCTTTAACTTCCTGACTGATGTCTTGAGATCTTGCTTCAATACATCCACATAATTGTCCTGCCTCATGATGCCATCTCTTTTGTGAAGTGCACGAGTCCCTCCTGCAGCAAAGCACCCCCACAACATGATGCTTCACGGTTGGGATGGTGTTCTTTGGCTTGCAAGCATCCCCCTGTTTCCTCCAAACATAACGATGGTCATTACGGCCAAACGGTTCTATTATTGTTTCATCAGACCAGAGGACATTTCTCCAAAAGGTACAATCGTTGTCCCCATGTGCAGTTGCAAACTGTGTCTGGCATTTTTGTGGCGGTTTTAGAGCATTTGCGTCTTCCTTGCTTTCAGGTTATATCGATATAGGACTTGTTTTACTGTGGATATAGATACTTTTGTACTGGTTTCCTCCAGCATCTTCACACGGTCCTTTGCTGTTGTTCTGGGATTTATTTGCACTTTTCGTACCAAAGTATGTTCATCTCTAGGAGACAGAACACATCTTCTTCCTGAGCGGTATGACGGCTGCGTGGTGCCATGGTGTTTATACTTGCTTACTATTGTTTGTACAGATGAACGTGGTACCTTCAGGCATTTGGAAATTGCTCCCAAGGATGAACCAGACTTGTGGAGGTCTACAATTTTTTTTCTGAGGTCTTGGCTGATTTCTTTTGATTTTCCCATGATGTCAAGCAAAGAGGCACTGAGTTTGAAGGTAGACCTTGAAATACATTCACAGGTACACGTCCAATTGACTCAAATAATGTCAATTAGCCTATCAGTGATCCCATGGTGTTTATACTTGCGTACTATTGTTTGTACAGATGAACGTGCTACCTTCAGGCATTTGGAAACTGCTAAAATAAAAAGTTAACCTGTCTAGGACTGGGGTGCCGCTAGCGGCACACCCCCCCCCACCCCCACTGAAAAGGCAGAGCCGCGAAATTCAAAAAAAATATATTTTTTAAATATTTAACTTTCACACATTAAAGTCCAATACAGCTAATGAAAGACACAGATCTTGTGAATCCAGCCAACATGTCCGATTTTTTAAATGTTTTACAGGGAAGACACAATATGTAAAGATGTAAATCTATTAGCTAAAAACACATTAGCATAATCCACCATCTTTACTTTGTCCACCAACAACAGTAGCTATCACCAATTCGGCTAAACTAAGATATTGATAGCCCCTAACCAAGAAAAAAACTCATCAGATGACAGTCTGATAACATATTTATGGTATAGGATAGGTTTTGTTAGAAAAATGTGCATATTTCAGGTAGATGGCATAGGTTACAATTGCACCCACCGTCACAAATGGACTAGAATAATTACAATGAGCAACGTGTTTACCTAACTACTAATCATCAAACATTTCGTAAAAATACACAGCATACACTAATCGAAAGACACAGATCCTGTGAATACAGACAATATTTCAGATTTTCTAAGTGTCTTACAGCGAAAACACAATAAATCGTTATATTAGCATAGCACATGTGCAAACATTACCCCAGCATTGATTCTAGCCAAAGAGAGCGATAACGTAAACATCGCCAAAATATATTAATTTTTTCACTAACCTTCTCAGAATTCTTCAGATGACACTCCTGTAACATCACATTACAACATACATATACAGTTTGTTCGAAAATGTGCATATTTAGCCACCAAAATCATGGTTAGACAATGAGAAAAGTAGCCCAGCTGGTGAGAAAATGTTTGTGCGCCATATTAGACAGTGATCTAGTCGTATACATAAATACTCATAAACGTGACTAAAAAATATAGGGTGGACAGCGATTGATAGACAATTTAATTCTTAATACAATCGCAGAATTACATTTTTTAAATTATCCTTACTTTTCAATACAGTTTGCGCCAAGCGAAGCTAAGTCAAAAAAAATGGCGTCCTAAGCCACTAACATTTTTCCACAGAAACACGATTTATCATAATAAATTGTTCCTACTTTGAGCTGTTCTTCCATCAGAATCTTGGGCGAAGCATCCTTTCTTGGGTATAATCGTATTTTGGTGGAAAGCTGTCCTCTTGCCATGTGAAAATGCCAACTGCGTTCGGCATGAACTGGAACCGTGCCCAGAGATTCACAGCGTCTCAGAAATAAATGTCCCAAAATCGCACTAAACGGATATAAATTGCTATAAAACTACCTTATGATGTTTTTAACTCCTATAACGAGTAGAAATATGACCGGAGAAATATAACTGGCTTCACTAGTGCTTGGAAAAACAGTGGGTCCGTATCCTCCGCGCGCATGACGCACCAAGAAAAGAGCTTCTACATACAGGGTTTTTTCATTTATAGTGCCTGTGACTGTGCAATCGACACCATTCAAATCGTCATCACGTAAAGGCATCCAGGGGAAGACGTAAGCAGTGTCCATATACTCATAGGAATAACAGTGGCCTTAAAACTGACTCCAGAACAGAGGCCAAAATGTCTTAAATCTGACTCCATGTCAGGGAAATTGCTGTAGAATGAGTTCTGTTCCACTTAGAGACAAAATTTCAACTCCTATAGAAACTATAGACTGTTTTCGATCCAATAATAATAATAATATGCATATTGTACGATCAAGAATTTTGTAGGAAGCCGTTTCAAAAATTACAAGATTACCATAAATAGTGCCTTAACAGGTTTTAATAATAAAAAGTAACACAATAAGAATTGTGCAGGGGTACAGGCTAGTTGATGTAATCTGTACATGTAGGTGGGTTAGAATTGATTAATTGCCTATTAGAAGCTTCTAAAGCCATGACATCCTTTTCTGGAATTTTCCAAGCTGTTTAAAGGCACAGTCAACTTAGTGTATGTAAACTTCTGACCCACTGGAATTGTGATATTGTGAATTAAAGTGAAATAATCTGTCTGTAAACAATTGTTGGAAAAATTACTTGTGTCATGCACAAAGTAGATGTCCCAACCAACTTGCCAAAACTATAGTTTGTTAACAAGAAATTTGTGGAGTGGTTGAAAAACGAGTTTTAATTACTCCAACCTAAGTGTATGTAAACTTCTGACTTCAACTGTATGTGGATATTCTTTTAAAAATCAGCCGTTTCCAGATACAATTGTCATTTACAACATTAACAATGTCTAAACTGTATTTCTGATCAATTTGATGTTATTTTAATGGACCAAAAAATGTGCTTTTCTTTCAAAAACAAGTACTTTTCTAAGTGGCCCCAAGCTTTTGTGTGTATATTCTTATTCCATTCATTTACTTTGATTTGTGTGTGTATTAGGTAGTTGTTGTGGAAATGTTAGATTACATGTTAGACAATGCTGCACCAATAACATTTGATTTGATTTGAATCAGCTGTGTAGTGTTAGGGCAAAAACCAAAACGTGCACACCTTTGGGTCCTGAGGGCCGCGTTTGGGAAACACTGGTTTACACGATGTACATAAAACACAATTCATTGAACAGACAAGCAAGCAAGTGCATGTCATTTTTAACTCTCATTTAAACAAGGCTCATTTCTCCCCAGTTGGTAACATTATTGTTTTAACCTCACTAACTTTCTTTATTTACCTTTGTAGCTTTCAGGGGAACCAATGATTGCATGCATTATAATTTGCATATGCAGATAATTCTAATATGGTTGGGGCTAATCCTTCGCTCTAAGTAGTGGATACATTTTTTGCTGTTGCTTTTAATCCATTAATTAAATTTGTTTGCGCATTGAGTTGAATCACCGCCATAATTATAAGAGGAAATGTTCTATTTTAACCTATCGGAAAATTATGGGTATTGTATACCTAATTTGCATATATGAATAATGACACTGATGTGTCATTAATTGATATGATTTTCTTGGTCATTATAGTGCTAGTCACGTACAAGGATACAAGGGTTTCGGGTATGCCGAAGGAGAGCCCTATGCACAAATGAGTTTGAAGTTCATGCAATTTGCATAAAAAAGTGCTGATTTTCCAGGCAATCAATATTGTGTTTTTCATTTCTTGCAAATGTACATTCCAAGGTCTCGCAAATGTTTTCCGTGATCTGTTCTATGTTTAAATGACTGACCTATCTCATAATTTATGCATATGGTGACCCATTACTGTATTATGAATGCATTTCAAACACAGAGTGAGAAAAAAGCCTAATGTGCCTGAGTATAACCACTCTAAATCTTAGAACTCATACCTTCATTTGACAACTCAATGAGCCACATTTTATTGGTCAGCACTTATGAAACCATTAAACATTTTTCTAGAGTGTAATGCACGCATGAATTATGCAAGACTAGTAAACATGTACTTCACAGCCAATATTTAAAAGGGACATTTTAGCTGTTTGCTTGCGAACAGTCTTTAGATCCAATTCTCTCAGTCTGTGGATACAACGTGTTGCAAGACCTAGAGTTTGTTTGATACATTGTCCTTGGTGTCTTGATTTAGACAACAAAACAGCAGTTAAGTCGATCCAAAGCTGGCATTTTGTCTGGCCTTGTCAGTAGAAGAAGCTGGAAGGTTTTGAAGAGGCTTGCCCGGAAGCGCTGTATCCAGACGCAGAGCTAGTCATTGCACACCAACTACTGTCAGTTCTCATCATTCCCAAAGACCCTGAGGGCCAGTGTGCTCCATGTGAGTGAGGTGCTTAGTTTGTGTTCCTCAGTCCTGATAGTCACCCTGGAGGCTTTCATTCAGAGATGTACTTTCTGCTATTTTCAGGTCCAGAATGTGAGCACTGGAACTATCAGAAGCCCCTAGATGGGAAATCCTGAGAGCTGGATGAAATAAAACCGGTGCTCGTTGAGCCACTCCACCTATTGCAACAGCAGACAACAGTAAACAACGGTACGAAACAATACACCTTGCACAGCATCTATCAACATTAAAACAGGTACAGTTAAAACATGGGAAATGCTTCCTCAGATGTACACACACTCAGAAATGTTTTTCTTCTCCTTGAACCCTCCACTGTTTAAAAAAAAGTATGATTTAACCTTTATTTATTTATACCTCAGTGTTATGTGGTATGTATCTGAATCCTTTACATAATGATTCCCCTCCAGGCCAAGGAGAGTTCAGAACCCTTGAACCTGAAATCCTGAGCCATATTACAGGCTAGCATGTCTCGCAATGCATCATGCTGTCTGTAAGCATACAAGACAGCTTTCACATCTCATTATGGCCTCTCATAACCACGCACCAGCCCCTCTTCTCCTGCCCCAAACATCGCAACACAAGCCTTCATATGGCCCCATGTCAGATGCAAGGCACAGTAATGGGCGCTGACATGACTGCCCTTTTGAGTGCCTGGCATGTCGTGGCAGGAGTGGATGTTTCCTCCATCCTACCATACTCCACACCAGGCCCAAGTTCGATTGCTTGAACTTCCTCCCCCATTTCCCTTCTCCTCACCTGGGAGCGAGGACTGGGGGAGGAGCCTCGTGTCTTGTGGCTGCGCTCTGGGGGATCGTATGACAATGTCACGCAAAACCCAGTGCAGCCTGGGTAATCAAGCTGGCACACAGGCAATATGTGAGGCCGAGGCTAATATGGGCTCTACTACATAAATGATGGAGGTTAACTGTCACAGGGTGTAACGGGAGAAACGGTTCACTCATTTCTCCCAATCTGACCACTGCACATGTTGTTTTTGATGCGGTCGGGGGACTCCCTGTAACTGGCTTCAAAGCAGGACATAACTGTGTCTATGTTGTTGTGGTGTAGTGGGGGTCTTACACTGTAGTGCAGTGGTCACCAACCAGTCGATCGCGATCGACTTGTCGATCTCCAAGGCATTTCTAGTCGATCGCCAAACATTTCTGTAAAAAACACAACGATAAAGCCTTGTGTTCCTATTTTGTTTTACTAGTCTCGGGCTGTTAGTGGTAGGTGCAGCCAATTCAGCTGTCCTGCGCGCCGGGAAGGCAAACTGTTGCCATTTCATGTGTCTGAAGGTACAAACTCTGCCTTCCCCGGTGGGCCTGGAGAATAAATGAAGTGTACTATGCCTACTGCTGGCCAATCAGATTGCTCAGATGACTGAGTCTGCAGTAATGTAGCAGGCATACAAGAGATTTCAAAACGTTTAAAACCACGACTAGAGAGAGACTGTGAACAAATACAGCAAAGAGCTGAAGTTTTTATGAGTGAGTTCATGTTTAAGTTCTTACTCAGCACTGTCGACACTTTGTTTTCAACAATTCTATAAGCTAGCAGAAGCAGTGCAGCTGTAATGAATGAGTAGGAAAGTGTATCTATAGGCTTGCGTTGTTGTTAAAATTAGCGGTTTGGGTCTTTACACTTTCTCTGTTCATAAGAGTAACAACGTGAATTTGTGGATGAGGCAGAAATAATGCAGTGCGACTCGAGTTTTGCAATCAGCTGGAAGACTGTGTCCCTTTTGGTCAGTGTCAGTGGAGGAAAGGGAGAGCGGAGGGAGAGAGCAGCAGACTGAGCTTCCGTCTCTCAACATCCCTCCGCTGAGACTGACCATCAGATGGAGGCGCCATCAGCCCAGTAAAGTAAAAAGCTAATTATTTAAATGTCTGCTCACTCAGCTGTGCCTCACAAGTAATACAACAATGGATATATTACCGATGTGATCATATAGCCTACCTGAAATTTTGAAATATAATTTAAAAAACGTCCCGAACAACAATGCATTGGCAGGTGAATTGAAGCAAAGCCAGTATGAGGTGATAATGTATTGGGCCTGTAGCTTACTGAACAAACCTCATTGCTACAGTACTGTTTTTAATAATTGGTTAATGTTGCATTGGCTTACCCTTTTTAAGTCGTGTTAATAAAAAATCAGAGCTGTAGATCTCGGCATGCATTTTGACTCAGAAAGTGATCTTGACTCAGAAAGGGTTGGTGACCACTGCTGTAGTGTATCAGCGCAATGGTGCATCATGCATTTGGTTAATAATTAAGACTTGAGCAAACCCCTTTGTGTTAGGTTCAAATGATGTACCTTTGTATTTGTATTTATTGTGGATCCCCATTAGTTCCTGCCAAGCAGCAGCTACTCTTCCTATGGTTTATTATGGATCCCCATTAGTTCCTGTCAAGGCAGAAGCTACTCTCCTGGGGTCCTCTAAAATTAAGGCAGTTATACAATTTTAAAAATATTACTATACAATTCACAACAGATTTCAAAACACATTGAGTGTGTGCCCTCAGGCCACTACTCTACTACCACATATCTACAACACAAAATCCATGTGTATATGTGGGTATAGTGCGTATGCTATCACGTGTGTGTGTGCGTGTGTCTGTGCCTGTGTGTGTCTTTTCACAGTACCCGCTGTTCCATAAGGTGTATTTTTATCCGTTTTTTTTATCTGAATTTACTGCTTGCATAAAAAAAGTCAGAAGTTTACATACACCTTAGCCAAATACATTTAAACTCAGTTTTTCACAATTCCTGACATTTAATCCTAGTAAAAATTCCCTGTCTTAAATCAGTTTGGATCACCACTTTATTTTAAAGAATGTGAAATGTCAGAATAATAGCAGAGAGAATGATTTATTTCAGCTTTTATTTTTTTCATCACATTCCCAGTGGGTCAGAAGTTTACATACACTCAATTAACATTTGGTAGCATTGCCTTTAAAATGTTTAACTTGGATCAAACATTTCAGGTAGCCTTTCACAAGCTTCCCACAATAAGTTGGGTGAATTTTGGCCCATTCCCCCTGACAGAGCTGGTGTGACTGAGTCAGGTTTATAGGCCTCCTTGCTCGTGCACGCTTTTTCAGTTCTGCCCACACATTTTCTATAGGATTGAGGTCAGGGCTTTGTGATGGCCACTCCAATACCTTGACTTTGTTGTCCTTAAGCCATTTTGCCACAACTTTGGACATATGCTTGGGGTCATTGTCCATTTGGAAGACCCATTTGCGACCAAGCTTTAAAACTTCTTATGGCTGCAAGGGGCAGTATTGAGTAGCCAGTTAAATCGTGCCCATTTCCTCTGTCGCAGCCGGCCGCGACTGGGAGGTCCGTGGGGCGACGCACAATTGGCATAGCGTCGTCCGGGGTAGGGAGGGTTTGGCCGGTAGGGATATCCTTGTCTCATCGCGCTCCAGCGACTCCTGTGTCGGGCCGGGCGCAGTGCGCGCCAACCAAGGGGGCCAGGTACACGGTGTTTCCTCCGACACATTGGTGCGGCTGGCTTCCGGGTTGGAGGCGCGCTGTGTTAAGAAGCAGTACGGCTGGTTGGGTTGTGCTTCGGAGGACGCATGGCTTTCGACCTTCGTCTCTCCCGAGCCCGTACGGGAGTTGTAGCAATGAGACAAGGTAGTAATTACTAGCGATTGGATACCACGGAAAATTGGGGAAAAAATGGGATAAAAAAAAAAAAAAAAAAAAATCGTGCCCATTTCAAACGGCCTCGTACTCAATTCTTGCTCGTACAATATGCATATTATTATTACTATTGGATAGAAAACACTCTCTTGTTTCTAAAACTGTTTGAATTATTTCTCTGAGTGAAACAGAACTCCTTCTGCAGCCCATTTCCTGACCAGGAAGTGGAATGTCAGAAATCAATGCTCTGTTCAACTTCATGCCTATACATGGGCAATGAACGTAAGAGTCCACGTACACTTCATACATCTTCCCCTGGTTGTCAAGAGGCGGTGAGAGAAGAAATTTCGTGTCTATCTTGGTCTGAGGTGGAATTAAAGCTCTTTGTATGACGTGACCGTCCATTTCCTGTTTCTGGAGGGCACGAAAGAGGACATGGATTTCCCTTCTGTTTAGCTGTCGTTATGGACGACTAACATCTCCGGTTTAGATTTTATTTGATACATGTGACCATATCATCGTAAAGTATGTTTTTCCAATATAGTTTAATCAGATTATTGAAATTTTTTCGGGAGTTTTGCCGTGTTCCATTCTCTGACTTTGTTGACGTTGGAGAGATCCGTGCCACTTGGCAAGTGCCCATGCTAAATCAAGAGGGACATTTGCCGTTCCAGATCCAAACAACGACTGTTCTGGACAAAGGACACCTTGTCCAACATTCTGACGGAAGATCACCAAAAGTAAGAAACATTTTATAATGCTATTTCTAATATCTGTCGTGCATGTGAACTGGTCGTTGGCGCCCAAGTGTTTCTGGCTATTGTGGCTACGCTAATATAACGCTATATTGTGTTTTCGCTGTAAAACACTTGATAAATCGGAAATATTGTCTGGAATCACAAGATGCCTGTCTTTCAATTGCTGTACACTATGTATTTTTCAGAAATGTTTTATGATGAGTATTTAGTTATTTGGCGTTGGTGTCTGTAATTTTTCTGTCTGCTTTCGGTGCAATTTCTGACTGTAGCTGCAATGTAAACTATGATTTAAACCTGAAATATGCACATTTTTCTAACAAAACATATGCTATACAATAAATATGTTATCAGACTGTCATCTGATGAGGTTGTTTCTTGGTTAGTGGCTATTTATATCTTTATTTGGCCGAATTTGTGATAGCTACTGATGGAGTCAAAAACTGATGGAGTAATAAAAGTGGAGTCTTTTGCTAACGTGGTTAGCTAATAGATTTACATATTTTGTCTTCCCTGTAAAACATTTAAAAAATCGGACATGTTGGCTGGATTCACGAGATGTGTACCTTTCATATATTGTATTGGACTTGTTAATGTGTGAAAGTTAAATATTTAAAAAAATATCTTTTGAATTTCGCGCCCTGCACTTGAAGTGGCTGTTGCCATAAATGTACCGACGTCGGGCTTGCACGCCAAACAGGTTAACTTCCTGACTGATGTCTTGAGATGTTGCTTCAATATATCCACATCTATTTTGTGAAGTGCACCAGTCGCTGCTGGAGCAAAGCATCCCCACAACATGATGCTGCCAACCCCATGTTTCACGGTTGGGATGGTGTTCTTCGGCTTGCAAGCCTCCCCCTTTTTCCTCCAAACATAACGATGGTCATTATGGCCAAACAGTTCTATTTTTGTTTCATCAGACCAGAGGACATTTCTCCAAAAAGTGCAATTGTTGTCCCCATGTGCAGTTGCAAACCGTGGTCTGGCTTTTTATGGCGGTTTTGGAGCAGTGGCTTCTTCCTTGCTGAGCGGCCTTTCAGGTTATGTTGATATAGGACTCATTTTACTGTGGATATAGATACCTTTGAACCTGTTTCCTCCAGCATCTTCACAATGTCCTTTGCTGTTGTTCTGTGATTGATTTGCACTATTCGCACCAACGTACGTTAGTCTCTAGGAGACAGAACGCATCTTCTAGCCTGAGCGGTATGACGGCTGCGTGGTCCCATGGTGTTTATAGTTGCGTACTATTGTTTGTACAGATGAACGTGGTACCCTCAGGCACTTGGAAATTGTTCCCAGGGATGAAGCAAACTTGTGGAGGTCTACAATTTTTTTCTGAGGTCTTGGCTGATTTCTTTTGATTTTCCCATGATGTCAAGCAAAGAGGCACTGAGTTTGAAGGTAGACCTTGAAATACATCCACAGGTACACCTCCAATTTACTCAAATAATGTCAATTAGCCTATCAGAAGCTTCTAAAGTCATGACATCCTTTCCTGGAATTTTCCAAGCTGTTTAAAGGCACAGTAAACTTTGTGTATGTAATCTTCTGATCCACTGGAATTGTGATATGGTGAATTATAAGTGAAATAACCTGTCTGTAAACAACTGTTGGAAAAATTACTTGTGTTATGCACAAAGTAGATGTCCTAACCGACTTGCCAAAACTATAGTTTGTTGACAAGAAATGTGTGGAGTGGTTGAAAAATGAGTTTTAATGACTCCAACCTAAGTGTATGTAAACTTCCGACTTCAACTGTACACTACCGTCCAAAAGTTTGGGGACACTTAGAATTGTCCTTGTTTTTAAAGAAAATATTTTTTTGGTCCATTAAAATAACATCAAATTGATCAGAAATACAGTGTAGACATTATTAATGTTCCATGCTGTCACAACTTCTACCGAAGGTAACTCCTCTCCCTGTTCAGGCGGCACTCGGCGTCGCCGGTTTACTAGCCGCCACCGATCCCTTTTTCCTTTTCTGGTTGTTTTGTCTGTGTTCCTTTTCACACCTGGTTTCAATTGCGTTTATTTCTGTGTGTATATAGGGCACCTGTTACCTGCCTTATTTCGTGCCGGATTAGGCTTGTGAGTATTTTGCGCTCGTTTATCGTTGATGTTTCTTGTTCTCGTTATTACGCACGTGTAGTTTATTTTCGGAACTGAGTTTGTTCCTCCGTGCGCACGAGTTTCTGTTTTGTTTTCACTATTTAGGCACTGTGATCTGTGGGACCTTATATAGACAGATCTGTGCCAATTTTGTATTGGCGGACTATGTATAATTAATTATTATATTAAACACGCTTCTCAGTAATCCCTGCTCTCCTGCGCCTGACTCCTACACCTCTCACCGAGACGCACTTTATCACACATGCTGATTTTTAATGGAATATCTACATAAGTGTACAGAGGCCCATTATCAGCAACCATCAGTCCTGTGTTCCAATGGCACGTTGTGTTAGCTAATCCAAGTTTATCCAAGTTTATCTGGAGCACCAGCATTTGTTGGTTCGATTACAGGCTCAAAATTGCCAGAAACAAAGTACTTTCTTCTGAAACTCGTCAGTCTATTCTTGTTCTGAGAAATGAAGTCTATATTCCATGCAAGAAATTGCAAAGAAACTGAAGATCTGATACAAGGCTGTGTACTACTCCCTTCACAGAACAGAGCAAACTGTCTCTAACCAGAATAGAAAGAGGAGTGGGAGAACCCAGTGCACAACTGAGCAAGAGGACAAGTACAGTAGAGTGTCTAGTTTGAGAAACAGATGCCTCACAAGTCCTCAACTGGCAGCTTCATTAACCTCTCTTGGGTAGGGGGCAGTATTTTCACGTCCGGATGAAAAGCGTGCACAAAGTAAACTGCCTGTTACTCAGGCCTCGAAGCTAGGATATGCATATAAATAGTATATTTGGATAGACAAACACTCTAATGTTTCTAGGACTTTTAAAATTATGTCTATGAGTATAAAATAACTGATATAGGCAAAACCCCGAGAACAAACCATCCCCCCCAAAAAAAATTCAGCCTACCACTGTTTTCAATGGCTGTCACTATTATTATAAGGAAAAATCCTACCAGATTGAAGTTCCTAGGGCTTCCACTAGATGTGAACAGACTTTAGAAAGAGTTTCATTCTGGTTTTTGGAAAAATGAGCCAGAAATTGTAGTTTTTCTAGGCGGCTCCCATTTTGGCTGTAGTGTTCCCAAACGTGTGGAAGAGAGCGCGTTCTTTGGTATTTTTCTCCGGTAAAGACCATAACGATTCTCCGTCTTAAATTTGATCATTTATTTACCTATTAGGGTACCTAAGGTTTGATTATAAACGTTGTTTGACTTGTTTGGAAAAGTTTATTAGTAACGTTTGGGATTCATTTTGTATACATTTTGATGGAGGGAAACTGGGTGGATTATTGACTGAAGCGCGCCAGCTAAACTGAGTTTTTATGGATATAAAGAAGGACGTTATCGAACAAAAGGACCATTTGTGATGTATCTGGGACCTTTTGGAGTGCAAACAGAAGAAGATCATCAAAGGTAAGGCATTTTTTATATCGCTATTTCTGACTTTCGTGGTGCACCTGCCTGGTTGAAATATGTTTTTCATGCTTTTGTATGCAGGGCGCTGTCATCAGATAATCGCATGGGTGTGCTTTTGCCGTAAAGCCTTTTTGAAATCTGGCACAGTGGCTGGATTAACAAGAAGGTAAGCTTTATTTTGATGTATTGCACTTGTGATTTTATGAAAGTTAAATATTTATAATTCTGTAGTTAGAATTTTGCGCTCTGTAATTTCACCGGATGTTGGCCAGGTGGGACGCTACTGTCCCACCTGCCCATAAGAAGATAACTTCTTCGTGATAGGGGGCAGTATTTTCACGTCCGGATGAAAAGCGTGTCCAAAGTAAACTGCCTGTTACTCAGGCCCAGAAGCTAGGATATTCATTTGCATGGTAGTATTTGATAGAAAACACTCTTAAGTTTCTAAACAGTTACAATAATGTCTGTGAGTATAACAGAACTGATTTGGCAGGCGAAACCCCGAGCACAATCCATCCAGATAAAAAATGTTTTGAGGTCATTGTGTTTTCCTATGCGTTTCTATGGGAAACCTGATTTATTAGGGCCCAGATTGCAGTTCCTATGGCTTCCACTAGATGTCAACAGTCTTTAGAAATTGTTAGATGTTTTTCATGGTGTGCTTTCGCCGTAAAGCCTTTTTAAAAATCTGACACAGCGGCTGGATTAACAAGAAGTTGAGCTTTATTTTGATTTATTACACTTATATTTTTGTGAATGTTGAAAATTGATATTTCTGTAGTTTGAATTTGGCGCTCTGCAATTTCACCGGATGTTGTCAAATCTATCCCGCTAAAGGGATTGGCGCTTTAAGGGATCCCTAAGAACAAATTCTTATTTACAATAACGTTCTACCACAGCCAAACCCTATCCCGGGACGATGCTGGGCTAATTGTGCGCTGCCCTATGTGACTCCCAATCCCGGGCGGTTGTGACACAGCCTGGAATCTAACCAGGGTCTGTAGGGACACCTCTAGCACTGAGATGCAGTGCCTTAGAGTGGCGCAGCGAGCAAAAGGGGGACCAATTCTATATGAATGCCCATAATTTTGGAATGAGATGTTCAACGAGAAGGTGTCTACATACTTTTGGGAGTATATGTAGTGTTTAAATAAATCTACATGTGTATGCTATGATCCCAGATATTTGCTAACAATTCTTCTTTTGATACACGAAGTCAGATGTCCACTGTTCACTGACTGTTACTTTATCTCCATTACAATAACTGAAAACAATGTCAGGTGCCAATTTATGACCAACGCAGCGTGGTTTTACTCTGAATCGGATACATCTAAGAGAGAGGGGTCTTCATCTTCTTTACACCTCAGGGTCCAACTTTCATTACACAGACATCGGAGAGGCTTGCCAATGATTTAGGTAGAATCCAACAATTTTATAACTTTATCACATTGCCTAAGGACACAACTTTGAAATACCTTCCTGATATGCTCAACTGCGTAAATAGTCACTACACAACACATCAATCAAGTTATGCAAACTTTCTCCCTTTTTTATTTGGTGTTTGACGCACTCCTGTCGCACTCCTTGGACAGATGAATATCATGTTGCATCTCTTCCTTCTTTCTCTCTTTCTCCATATCTGCCTCTGTCTCTCCCTCCATCGCCGTAACTCTTCTTCTCCCTGGCCCAGCTCCAACCAAGCTGTCAGACGGAGGCCCCATCTCAGCCCGTGCGTTGACGGAAGGCGCGCGTGGGGTGCTTGTGCATGGCATCTGCCAAACGATGAGGGCTGTCAGCCCCTCTGTCTGTCTGTCAGTGAGTAATTGGCACACATTTGAGCAGACACATGCAGGTGGCAGTCTCAGCTATGTGGTACCTCTTCTTTTCCCCCCACAGGACCCCCGAGGGGCCAGTTTGAGCAGTGGTCCTGCTGCTCCAGGCTGCTCGTGTATACATTATGGGCAATATCCTGTGCTCCTCCACAAACTTTAAGTGCTGGAATAAAATATAATTGGCCGTCTGGAGTCGAGTGTTATGGCATACATTCATTTTCAGATTTGAACCTTTTTTTTTTCATGCACGTAAGGGGGATATTTGGGGTTTGTTTATAACAGATGTAATTTGTTCTGTGGTCTTCCTAGCTAGCTAGTACCTCCTGCAGTATGCCAGACAAAATGCAGGAGCATATGTGATACAGCGGGGGTGTTAGTCACGGTGCAAAAGCCCAATCCCAAACAGGTTGTAAAACCAGGTTTGTCTCAAGTCCCATCCCTGATGTCCTGCTAAACCTTTCCTTTCCCCCTTTCCAGACATTTGCTGCTGCCGTTTTAAGGCTGATTACTTGTGAGACTCAAGGCAGAGTTAGGCACCAGAACGCTGCATGGGGATTCTGGACAGTTCAGGCAGGTAAAATGCAGGTAAAATCCTCACCTTTTTGAAATGACTTTTTGTATGAAGTCTATTGATAACATTTTTTTTTTTCTTTAATTTATCTTTAACTATCAAGTTATTTCTGCACCAGTATCAATACAGGCGTGTTCTCTTACTTTGAGTATGGTCTTATTTTGAATATACCGTGTATGGTGCATGCGCGGTTCCATATCTAACAATTATGTAATATTATAAATGAATTTGCACAAAGCACCAATTATATGCTCTAATTGTGTATTAGTGAAATCTATGGAATAGAAATGTCCATTCATGAAATCACACAAAACCATTGACCTGAACCAAAAGTTCAGAACAAGCTCCTTCAAGAGCCACTTGGCAAAGTGCAGACTCTGAGAACATTAGCTATAGACTTACAATGCAGAGCTACTCTCTCTTCATCATATATGCATTGTCACGTTAACCATATCTACATGTACATGCTACCTCAATCAGCCTGACTAACCGGTGTCTGTATGTAGCCTCGCTACTGTATATAGCCTGTCTTTTTACTGTTGTTTTATTTCTTTATCTACCTATTGTTCACCTAATACCTTTTTTGCACGATTGGTTGGAGCCTGTAAGTAAGCATTTCACTGTAAGGTGAAATGAAGGGCAATAGTAAAGGGCTTACATGTGTTCCATATATATACTGTATGTTACAATACCTGTTCTATTCAGTGCACGTGACAAATAAACTTTGATTTGATTGGGCAATTGTTGGGCAATAGTAAAGGGCTTACATGTGTTCCATATATATACTGTATGTTACAATACCTGTTGTATTCAGCGCACGTGACAAATAAACTTTGCTTTGATTTGATTGAGCAAAACTGTCACGAATCCCGCTTCCTGAGTCTGTTTTTGCCTGTGTTCTGTCCTGGAGTGTTTTTTCCGGTGTCCTGGAACGCACCCTGTCTGATTGCCGGGCGACGTAGCTAGTTGGAAAATCTCTGAGTACCCGCATCTGTATCCCATCAGATATCTGCACACCTGGTCCTGATCATCACCCCTCCACTTCATAAGCGCTGACCTGACATCCATTCCCTGCCGGATCGTTATCCATGAACAGTATGTTGTGCCAGCGTATCAGCCTCCAGTTTGTTAGAGTTTGTTTTGTTGTTTTGTACGTTTTGCTTGCCTTGAACTTACCTCCGTTTGTTCTGTCTACAGTAATTCACCCGGAACACTCACCCCATTCCTGCCTGGTCGTCGGTGGCGTCTGTTACTCCCTTGGATCTGCCTATTCATTCCCATCAACTCACCTCCGCTGCCCGCTCCGCCACCTGGATCTTTCTACCTCTACATTTAAACTTGTAAATAAATACTCACCTTCGACCTACTCTCCTTGTCCTGGTCTGCTTCTGGGTTCTACTTTAGAAAAAGCGTGACAAAAACATTGTCAAACAAAGTGTCACTATGTTTATATGGTCTCCTTTAAAACCTGGGTGTCCTCCAAAATATTCCAAAGTATTTCTCAGAGGATGTATAAATTATATAAGTTATTTAAAAAAATGTATATTCCCATGACAAGAAGAGAACCTGGCAGAAACGAATGAAATACACCTTGAGATTTAACACTAGCTAACTTGGGTAGGCTTCTTTTCTGGAAGTGTTTATGTTCTTGAAACTTCATCTATTCAAAATAATTTCTTGTAGGGGAGCTGAGATGTGGGTCTTTTGTCATTCACTTCTTGGCAGAAAGCAGTATACTGGAGACATAAATGTTATATACATGCTGTACCATAAACATGTATAGCAACACTAACAAAACGTTCTCAAAGGATAATAGCTAGTTTTCAGCTCTTGCCGCTCTAATTGTTGGCAAATATCCAAGTTGTGTTGGTTACAATGGATTTAAGAGGTCGAAGATGCTGCCACAACAGTTACTTAACCCAACTAATAGGTAGCTCAATCCTATCGGATCCATAAATATGTTCTGCCGCTAATAATTGAGCTCATACAGCATCTACACATATACAAACTGCCGTGTTATATAGATTACATGTATTCTCAGTGAAGAGGCAGAATCAATAAAACTCCTCAGCTCCAGTGTTTACTAGAAGTGTAGCTTAAATCTCATTAGTATGTAAATGGCACCATAATGGGTCAAAACAACGAGACCCTGTGGACTTCCACTCAGCATAATGTGGCCCTCCCATCGACAGCCACTGTTGCCGAGGAGAGGAGTTGTTGAAGAAGCCAGAACCCCGCCGGCCTCCCTGCTGATTCCTGCCGGCAATCAACAGCCTGGAGAGACCTGCGAGGGCTGCCTGGAGGTCAATACATGATCCACACACTTATCAACTAGTCTCCCAATAGCTGCCAGTCCGTTATGTTCTCCTTGCAAATTGCGAGGAGTACGGGCCTGCAAGTAGACACTGAGTGCTGTTGTCTTCCTCTCCCTGCTTCTCCAGTGACCTGAGTGGGCCTCACAGAGCCACATCCCGAATGACCATGTCTCCCAATGCAAGAGTCAGGCCATTTATATGCTATTCATTCCACTGCAGATTTGCATCTTATTTCCATTGCATGCCATGAAGGCAAAAAAAGGTCCAAGATGAAAATTACAACTTTTTTCTCTCTCCTGCAAATCAAGATGAGTGCTGGGCAGTGGTATGTTGATATCTTAAGGCCTCTGTAATCGTTCTCATCCTGTCGGAGAATGCCCTGCTGTGTGCACAACGGAGCCTTCAATTGGGAGGAGGTGGTGAAAGGGATTTGGCAGGAAGGGCCGCTGTTCACTATTCCCATTAATCGTGTTATTTTTTTTTTATTTTTTTTTTTTTTTCCAACGTAACGTTGTAATTGTGCTCCAAGGGCAGGAAAATGTGAATGCTTCCTGATGTGGAACGCATTTGTGGACGACGGGCAGTAATCTCGTCGTTCCTCCCAATGCCATTTCCATCTATTTCGACAGGGGAGATGGGGTTTGCTGGCGTCTGGAGTAGGCTAGTGCGCCATGGTGGAACTAAAAGACTGAATCAAGTGGCATGATCCAATTCTCCCTGTGGGGCCAGAGCTACAGAGACTAGAGATTATAGACTCACAATTCATGTCCTTCACGGAACCCCACTGGAATACGGCACCATAGGCACTCCATTCTGAAAGGGATGTGGAACTGTGCAAAACAGGACACGTGTATAGAAAGTAGAGACGTGGGAAGGTGGTCACTATTATTTTGTACTCTGAGTGACACTTGAGATCTAATGGTTCAGAAAAGCTCCATAGGACTCGTTTCATGATGAACATATATATAGGAAGATCCCTTGGAAATAATGAGCAGGTTGTGAGAGGGGCGGCCATTATGGAAATGTCATAGCACTCACAGGGTGGCTGCTGTAAAACATGGCTTTTCAGCACCTACAAACTACTTCTGTAGCCTATCTATTTTTGTGAGCAAAGACTCACAGGTGCTATTGCTACTGTGCCTTTAACATTACACATCCCTGAAGCTTTAATGAGCTGGCCTCTGATCCCATGTTGTCGATTCATTTAATTTCACCCAATCAAAAAAAGGCATGTCCTTGCCTTCGGAATGTCGACTGAACTCCGATACACTTCCCTCATTTTTCTGTTTGATTAATCAATAAATGCCCTGCATTTTTGCCCAATTAGTTTCACACTCTTCCCATCGATTAAACGGAGTAAAAACATATTCCATTTTGATGTTCATCAAAGGAAGTCCGATACTTCATCAGGTGGTATTGATCATTCCCAGTCTCCCTGAATGAGCTCTGTGTGGATGACCTCCATCATTTGGCTCACGGCTGGTTGCCGGACCCCGGACAAGGGGTACCGTCATTTGCTCCCCTATGATGCCTTTACGCCCCCCACCCCTCCATTCCCTTCATCACCTCCAGCTCTTCCCTCCCTGCTGTAATGGGATTGTTGCGAACCCCTGCTGCTGATAATGGAGGTGAGAATCCGTCCTTGGTGTCAGGATGCATCTCATCTCTCAGGTGTTAGCTGACCGCTAATGAGGACAGGCGCTGTCAAAGCCCAGCCCCCTGCAGCGAGAGACACACTGGAGGGTAGAATGAGCAGACCGTATCAGGTAAACAAATAGACTCTCCGGTCCATCCGCCACCTGTTATGAGCTGAGTATGATGAGGTAGATGGTTTCAGGTGAGTTCAAATGGCCACTTGGAAGGGCCCAATTAAGTGTATGGTATGTTTCCTAAGTACACCTAAGTGTCTGGTAGGCTACTATAGCAGTATGCGTTCAAGAATGTCATATGTAAGGTTTGTCAAGTGTCTTCCCCAAATGGGCAACATTCACTCCATGGGCATTTCCATCTAAAAGGACCCATGAGCACCAACATGTGAAGTTATTATGAGCATATCAAATTGGGTGTCAAATGAAAGCTAAGAGTTTATAGTTTTGGGATATAAAGGCATAGATACATTTTTCAACCATTTTTCATTTTTTTAAATAAGGCATAAGTAAATGATTTGATTTCTGGATGAACAGATGGAAATGGGCTCTTAGATAACATCTATCAAAAAATAGATGTTATCAACCATCAAATGCAACAAAAAACAATCGTGTAGACAGAAAAACCCTGCCAACTAAAATATCAACACTTAAATTTAGTTTTGAAGAAATTGTTACCTTCTGTAAGTTTAAGAAACAATGACTTGTGCTTTGTAAAACCCACATATCTATAAGATATTTTCTAATTTCTCTCCCTCATGTGGAGAGAGGATAGTGAAAGTTCACAGAATTAACAAGTAATGGTAGACCTACCAGTTAGTTATAGTGATTTTACTTATATAAAGTATGTTTATAAATTATTAAGTGATTAAAACTCATGATTCCGATACCAAAAACCGGTAATGGAATTACTGCAACTGAATTGGCTACAATGGGAAATCATAACAGTCACAAACCACAGTTGGGTCACCTGCTACTGTCTTCCCTTCCACTGGCATACTGTTAGGTTAAGCTCATAACTGTTTTCTTTGTATTTCTGTTATCAAACCAAGAGTGTTAAAACAGTCATGGACAACCCCTCCCTCTCCCACTATCTCTCTCTCCACCTCTCCTAGATCATACTGTAATCAGCATCCTCACCCCCTGACCACCGACTGACACCAGACGTCCATGGACGTTGAAAAGCAGTCAAGTTTGGACAAACCTACTCATTCAAGGGTTTTTCTTTATTTTCTACATTTTCTACATTGTAGAATAGTAGTGAAGATATCAAAACTATGAAATAACACATATTCAATAATGTAGTTACCAAAAAAGTGTTAACCAAATCAAAATATATTTTAGATTTTAGATTCTTCAAAGTTGCCATCCTTTGCCTTGATGACAGGGAGATTTTACTGTAATTATGCTAGCAAAGTTTGCATCTGCACACACTGTAAAACTTGTATGGAATTTCCACAGTACAATACCGTATAATACACTGTAAAATATAGTGAATGTGTTTTACAACATTAATGCTGTAGATTGCACTGCATTTTGAGTAAAATGTCGCAAAATGAGGTTATTAAGTGTAATTGGAAACCTCCTGTAAAAAATACTCTTAACATACTCTTTTTTTTTTTACAGTTTATGCCTTCTGTAGATTCAAATAATCCGTTTCAGGCACCAACCTCATGCTGTCTGGTGAGACACATGAAGCTCGGACTGTTTAATTAAATATCTTCTTGAAGCGGAGGTCAAGTGGAATAATATTTTCAGCAGCTGCTCGATTGGTAAATTCAAATGTTTCTAAGTATCTTTATTGCTAACCAATGTTGAAATACTGCATGTTATCTTAGCTAACCGAGCTAGCTAGCTGGCTAACATTTGCTAGCTAGCTAGTTGTGATAAAGTTGTGATGATAGGCTTCGCTGTACCACAGACTCTAAGTTCCATAGAGAAGAAACTGAGGGTAGGTTAGTGACAGTTATGTTTTCACCATTAAATTATATGGCTTGTTTCTAGTAGTTCAAAAGATATGACCCATATTACCGACACAATGTTTTTTTTAGTATTGACGGGCCGCATTTTAAACATTAACCAAGTCCTGGGCCGTTAAACTACTAGGGAGCCGCTAAAACCAGTGTGAACGACCAGTATTGTATCGAGGAGCATGCCGACAAACCTCTTAAGGATCAGACCCTTTTTTTTCACCTAAAATGACATACCCAAATCTATCTGCCTGTAGCTCAGGACCTGAGGCAAAGATATACATATTCTTGGTGCCATTTGAAAGGAAACACTTTGAAGTTTGTGGAAATGTGAAATTAATGAAGGATAATATAACACATTAGATCTGGTAAAAGATAATACAAAGATATAATTTTTCTTTTTTGTTCCATCATCTTTGAAATGCAAGAGAAAGGCCACAATGTATTATTGCAGTTTAGGCACAATTCAGATTTTGGCCACTAGATGACAGCAGTGTATGTGCAAAGTTTTAGACTGATCCAATGAACCATTTTATTACCGTTCAAAATGATGTATCAAGTCTGCCCAAATGTGTCTAATTGGTTTGTTATTCCACGTACATAACTGTGCACTCATCTAGCAATAGCATGGTATTCTTTCACTGTAATAGCAACTGTAAATTGGACAGTGCAGTTAGAGTAACAAGAATTTAAGCTTTCTGCCCATATAAGATATGTCTATGTCCTGGAAAGTTTGCTGTTACTTACAACGCCATGCTAATCACATTAGTGCACGTTAGCTCAACCGTCCCAGTATAGGGACACCGATCGCATAGAGGTTTTAAGGAGCAACAAATTTACAGCTGCACCATACAGGTTGCAAATAGTTGGGAAGAGATTTCCGATGTGCCGATTGCATGAACCGATACACAAAACAAGGGCGAATTCAAAACTAAGTTGTTCAATTTAAATTATTATCCAAAACTATTGCATCCAATAGAATGTTAATGAGGGATACAACCATCCCAGCTCTGCAGATTTTGCTGTGAAGGGACAGAATCATTAGAGCACTTGGTTTGGTAGTGCTCATATGTATCTTGTTTTCGGTTGCTAGTTCAGGAATGGCTGAATAATTGCAAAATTTACCTGGAGCTAACTCTGCAAATAGCACTGCTGGGTGACTTGAAAAGCCATAGTCAATCAATAATATAGTAATACTTTTAATTCATCTTTAATTTACAATCTGTAGAAACTCTGAGAATAGAAAGGTTCAGTCTTTTGTGAAACATTACAGCGCAGTTGAAAAATATATGACAGTTAGAAATAAGAAATCTATGGTTTTCAGAGGTAGATGGGAGGAGTTAAGGGTAGCTGAAGGGTGGGACAAAAATAATAATTAATGTAAAATATACTGTGTCAGTAAAATGCATATACTGTAGTATGAATAAGTTGTAAGTAGACACCTAAGAATTGTTGTCCATTATTTTACTCCAATTAGGAGATGGGTGCTAGTATTACGGTAAAATGATAAAGAAGGAAAAACATATTTAAAAAGAATACAGTGAAAAAAGAAAAAAGAAGAAGAACAGAAATACCTTATTTACATAAGTATTCAGACCCTTTGGTATGAGACTCAATTGATCTCAGGTGCATCCTGTTTCCATTGATCGTCCTTGATGTTATTACAACTTGATTGGAGTCCACCAATGGTAAATAAAACTGATTGGATGTCACGTTCGTCGTAGTGAGGAGACCAAGGCGCAGCGTGATAGGAGTACATTCTTCTTTAATAAATGAAGAACACTTAAACAAACTAACAAAATGAACGTGAAGCTAATTACAACGAGTGCTGACATGCAACTACACATAGACAATAACTGTGAGGGTGTTGGTGAATGGAAAAATGCGGAGTCAGGCGCAGGACACAAATATGAGTAAATGTCCGAAAGTTTACTCAAAATCAAGTAAATGTTCCAACAAGGAAACAATACAAAAATAATCCAGAGCACAAGAACACGAACCCACATGACAAACAATAACACACAAAACAGAGAGGGAAGTCAGAGGGTTAAATAAGGAACATAATTAATGGAATGGAAACCAGGTGTGTATGATAGCCAAAACAAAACGAAAATTAAACATGGATCGGTGGCGACTAGAAAGCCGGTGACGTCGACCGCCGAACGCCGCCCGAACAAGGAGAGGGACCAACTTCGGCCGAAGTCGTGACAATAACCCACAAAACCAAAATGGAAAATGGAAACCTAAATAGGATCCCCAATCAGAGACAACGATAAACAGCTGTCTCTGATTGAGAACCAATTCAGGCCACCATAGACTTATAATAAACCTAGACTAACAAACACCCCTAGATATACAAAAAAACCTAGACAGGACAAACAAGCATACCCACCCTCGTCACACCCTGACCTGACCAAAATAATACGTAAAAAAATAGAAAACTAAGGTCAGGGCGTGACATTGGGCATGATTTGGAAAGGCACTTAACTGTCTATATAAGTTGACAGTGCATGTCAGAGCAAAAACCAAGCCATTAGGTCGAAGGAATTGTCAGGAGACATGATTGTGTCAAGGCACAGATCTGGGGAAGGGTACCAAAACAGGTCTGCAGCATTGAAGGTCCCCAAGAACACAGTGGCCTCCATCATTCTTAAATGGAAGAAGTTTGGAACCACCAAGACTCTTCCTAGAGCTGGCCGCCTGGCCAATCTGAGCAATCATGGGAGAAGGGCCTTGGTCAGGGACGTGACGAAGAACCCAATGGTCACTCTGACAGAGCTCCAGAGTTTCTCTGTGGAGATGGGAGAACCTTCCAGAAGGACAACCATCTCTGCCGCACTCCACCAATCAGGCCTTTATGGTAATGGTAGAGTGGCCAGACGGAAGCCACTCCTCAGTAAAAGAGTACATGACAGCCCGCTGGAGTTTGCCAAAAGGCACCGAAAGGACTGACCATGAGAAACAAGATTCTCTGGTCTGATGAAACCAAGATTGAAGTCTTTGGCCTGAATGCCAAGCTTCACGTCTGGAGGAAACCTGGTTAGAATGGTGGTGGCAGCATCATGCTGTTTTGCGCTGGCACAACCCGTCCTGGCTGGGTGCTCACTTTCGCACGGCAAGTGCGAGGAGCTGGCACAGAACTTATCGGGCTGTGGATGCGCACTGAAGACACATTGCGTATCTCCGCAAAGCATGGTGCCTTCTGCCCCCCCCCCCCTTAAAAGATTTAGATGCACTATTGTAAAGTGGCTGTTCCACTGGATGTCATTAGGTGAATGCACCAATTTGTAAGTCGCTCTGGATAAGAGCGTCTGCTAAATGACTTAAATGTAAATGTAAATGAAGGGTCACACGCTCCTCAAAGCGACTGTCTTGCTTCAGACTGCAACCCCTCCAAACTCTTTCGTCCCTCTCCACTGCCAACCACTCCTTGCTCAAACGGTCAAAGATTTCCTCCTCGGTCTCAGACTCACCCCTCAGCACCGACGCGCACGTCATCTGCCCCCCCCCCCCCCAAATAAAATTGGGGCTGCCTCTCAGGTTTCCATTGTGTCCTCTCCTCCTGACCACGCTGCTTGGTCCGTTTGTGGTGGGATCTTCTGTTACGTGCGTCGGTGGAAGGAGACCAAGGTGCAGCGTGGTAGACGTACATTTTATGATCCCCAAGCCTAAGTATGATCCCCAATCAGAGACAACAATAGACAGCTGCCTCTGATTGGGAACCATACCCGGCCAACAAAATAGACAACCTAGAATGCCCACCCAAATCACACCCTGACCTAACCAAATAGAGAAATAAAAAGGCTCTCTAAGGTCAGGGCGTGATATTAATACAGTATGCTGAATGAATGGGAGAAACTGAGGATATTGTGTGTGGATTGATGGGGGGTGAAAACAATTTAATCCATTTTCGTATAAGGCTGTAACGTAACAAAATGTGAAAAAGGTCAAGGGGTCTGGGTTTTGATGGTGTACGACAGTTGACCTAAGCTTATGAGACATTAATAAGTCATGTTCTTCAAAAATCAATGGGTACATATAATTCATTTACAAGTAAAAAATTGATGTCGCAATTGCAGATTGCCCCTTTAAATCTTGGTTGCTATGTGATGTTATGTCTGTATTTAATAATTGCAAGTAGACATGCTACTCCATCATTGCTCTTTCATTTTCTCAACCATTTTGGATCGTGTGGCTTTAGCAGCAGTACTGGTCAATACACAGCCAGACAGATCAATATTGGAATGGCCAATTCATTAAACAACAAATGCATAATTTTCATTCCAATGGCTCTGGAGAGAAGAGAGGTAACATACCGTAAGAACTGCAGCTTTCTTAATCTGACCTTTGACCTCTGTTACAGGTAACAGCTCTCTTATTATGCAAGTGTGATATGAATCATGCCATCAAGCTAAATAATTGCATGGAGTCTTTTTAAACAGTTTATTATACAATTTTAAAAACATTTAGCATAATTTCACATGTACTGTACATACTGTACTTGTGGTGTTGGCTGGCTGTCTTAAGGATACAGTATTTTGTTTGTTTCCCACATACATCAACAAGCATCCTCTGGCTTCATTGGATCTGTTATATGAGGTATGATTTCATTCTCTCATATCGGCTTTACATGCTCAGTGACCTATCACCGTAAATGCATGTTCAACACGAGTTTGTTGACGAGTAAAAAACGTTCATCAAAAGGTTCTGAGACCTCTGTAGCTTACTTTGCTAGTACCTTTTGATGGGAACCACATCAATTATGCATGTCCTGCGCGTTCGGCCTTAATTTAAACCCCAATGTTGTACACCAGCGGCTCAAGATATTTGAACACACAATCAATAATTCTCCATCAGCCAGGGAGCTTACAAGAGGCCCATGTGGCATCCTTTGAAGCCGTCTGACAAGTTAAACCCGGTCCGGTTTCTGGGAGCACTAATGGTCACCCTCTTAGGAGAATATGACGTGTCCTGTTGTAAGTCTCTTTTTATTTTCATGCTGCACAATTGTATCATATTGGGGGTATTACAGGGATCAGTCCCGTGTTAAGTCCTCGAAAGTCGGCATTGTTCAGGGAAAAAAAGGAAGGGATTCCTCCCACTTTGAACACGGTATCAGCTCAGCAAGGCAAGAAACAAGATCCATTCCAGCCCGGCTGAGCTTTGAAGAGATGACGGTCCGTATAAATTCCCTACTAATGCCTTGACTTATAAAAATTCCAATATTTTTGGGTTGGGATTGTGCCCTGTGGCTATCTTCTCCGACAGGAGCCGGAGTCAAAGACTTGGAACATTGTTGCTAATGAAGCCTGTTAATTCCTTGAACAAGCCATTGATCAATTAGAAACACAGCTTCTTATGCATCCCTCTGAGTCTCATATAGAGTTCACTTTGATTGATACACGGATACTACCTACAACAAAAGCCATCCCCCCAGGAAGGGCCAAGGATTTCTCCAACACAAGTCCGGAAAACATAAAAAGGTTTTCTTGAATTTTTTATTTTCTTTCTTTCTTGGTTAACAGTAGCCAGTCAGTTACAGACCTACAGGGGAGGGCTGTTCATCTTGTGCAACTCAGAGGCAATCCTGTTCACAGGATGTCTGTGAAATTGCTTGAAGACAATCACAGACACACTCATCATGCTCCAGTGTCCATCCTTCTGTGGACAGCCACTGGCCATAGCAACATTCCAATTCAATTCAGTACACCAATCGTTACCGTAAAAAAGATATGGGCTTCTGCACGGCACTAATGTCAGTGAGATAGAGACATAAAATCAATCAATTAATCCCGGAGGTTTAAGAAACTATCTAGAGGCCCCAATGACCTAGGGCTAATACAAAAGATACAATTTAGGGGGGGGGGGGGGTCCTGGGGTTGAAACACCTATAGACTCACTCAGAATGTATGTGTAGCTGCTATCCATCTTACAGCTCTACTGTAAATCTGATTGTTCCATTTAAGAAGACAGGATTTTGTCTTGTTCAGCCCTAATAGAGAATGAAGGAGGCATTGTTTATGTGTCGTCTACATTTTTCTGACATGTTTTTCCGAATCAAGATGAATTCGCTATGTATACCGTTGAGCTGTGATTATGTTTTAGCAGTGCCTACAGTATCAGCCAAAACCAACTGTAAGTGATTCTCTTCTGTCCTTTATTTAGCATCTAAATTGAGTTTGAGACAAAATAAACCCACTAAGAACATCTGTTAACTAGAAGAAGAGGTTTGTCATCGCAGCATGATGCAAGAATTTGATAGTCTAGTTGCTTGAGAAAGGTTCCCGTCTGACAACTTTCAGCACTTCCGCCACCACTGCTCAAGCCTAGGGGACAGCTCGCCTCGGGTAGCAATCGGTGCTTCCTGGAATGGAACCTCCAGTCTGCCTGGTTGCCAGGCAGACTGTTTGTTCTCCAGGAGTGGTGTCAGTGAAAACACTCAAGATTCCCCAAAGAGGAACTGCTTACAACCAAAATGTGTGCTGTTGCGGGTAATCAAGGACCAGAGTTCAGAAACGCTGTTTTAGTCTGTCATCAGTAATCAAATATTCCTCCCTTTCTTTTCTTTTTCTTCACGATGTGCAATACCCATATCAGGTTGTCTCTTTTCACTTTAGCTGGTGAGTCAGAGAGAAGCAGTTTGAGCGAGGTGGTTCGAGTTTACGTTCAAGCTGTTTACACTCAATAGTAAGATTTATACTTGTTATAAAATACAGAGTAGGGTGTTTAAAAACTTCTTTGGGATAGGTGGGGCGCTAACATCCGGTGAAATTGCAGAGCGCGAAATTCAAAATGCATTTTTTTTTATATTAAACATTAATGAACATACACGTGTCTTACATCATTTAAAACCTTAACTTCTTGTTAACTTCACTAGGGTAGGGGGCATCATTCGGAATTTTGGATGAAATGCATGCCCAAATTAAACTGCCTGCTTCTCGGGCCCAGAAGATATGATATGCATATAACTGGTAGATTTGGATAGGAAACACTCTAACATTTCCAAAACTGTTAAAATAGTGTCTGTGAGTGTAACAGAACTGATTCGGCAGGCGAAAACATGAGAAAAATCCATTCAGGAAGTAGTAGTTTTTTTGGTTTTGTAGTTTTCTATTCAATGCCATTACAGTATCCATTGACTTAAGACTCAAATTGAAGTTTCTATGCCTTCCACTAGATGTCAACAGTCTTTAGAAATTGTTTCAGGCTTGTATTCTGAAAAATTAAGAAGTAAGAGCAGTCGGAATGAGTGGACCCTAAAGTGTCACAGAGCTTTTTCATGAGCGAGACCAAAAGAGTGCCTTTTTGTTTACCTTTTAAATTGACAACGTTATTGTCCGGTTTAAATATTATTGATTATTTAGGCTAAAAACAACCTGAGATTTGAATATGAACATCGTTTGATATGTTTCTCTGAACTTTATGGATGCAATTATTTTGTCTTCCTGTTTTGATTGCGTTTGAGCCTGTGGATTACTGAAGAAAACGCGCGAACAAAACTGAGGTTTTTGGATATAAAGAGACTTTATCGAACAAAAGGAACATTTATTGAGTAAATGAATGTCTGCTGAGTGCAACCATATGAAGATCATCAAAGGGATTAATTTTATCTCTATTTCCGGCCTTTTTTAACTGTTCTACTTGGCTTGCTACTGTTTGTAATGATTTGTCTAGTGGGCTATGTTCTCAAATAATCGTAAGATATTCGCTTTCGCCGTAAAGCATTTTTTTTCATCTGACACCGGGGTTGGATTCACAAGAAGTTAATCTTAAAACTATGTAAAATATGTTTTGTTTTCTGAATTTTTATAATGAGTATTTCTGTATTTGAATTTGGCGCCCAGCAGTTTCACTGGCTGTTGAAGAGGTGGGACGCTACCGTCTCGCGTACCCAAGAGAGGTTAATCCAATCGCGTTGTCAGATTTAAAAAATGGCTTTACGGTGAAAGCATACCATGTGATTATCTGAGGACAGCGCCTCACACACAAAAGCATTAAAAACATTTTCCAAACCAGCAGAGGCGTCACAAAAGTCAGAAATAGCGATAAAAGAAATCACTTACCTTTGAAGATCTTCCTCTGTTTGCAATCCCAAGGGTCCCAGCTACACAACAAATGGTCGTTTTGTTCAATAAAGTCCTCGTTCAACGTGTATACAAAGGTATCCCAAAGGTTACCAATAAACTTTGTCCAAACAAGTCAAACAACATTTCTAATCAATCCTCAGGTACCCCAATATGTAAATAAACGATACAATTTAAGACTGAATGTAGTATGGTCAATACCGGAGATAAATAACGAAGTGCGCGCCACAAGACTACAGTCCAAAATGAGGGCCATCTTGAAAAGCTACAATTACTAAGTCATTTTTCAAAAAACAAGTCTGAAACCCTTTCTAAAGACGATTGACATCTAGTGGAAGCCATAGGAACTGCAATATGGGAGGTATTCATTTGAATCTCCCATAAACAAGGATTTGAATGGGCTGTGACCTCAAAAAAATAATTCCGGATGGATTCTCCTCGGCTTTTCGCCTGACATATCAGTTCTGTTATACTCACAGACATTATTTTAACAGTTTTAGAAACTTCAGAGTATTTTCTATCCAATACTACCAATTATATGCATATCCATGCATCTGGGCCTGAGTAACAGGCAGTTTACTTTGGGCAAGTCATTCATCCACATTTCCAAATACTGCCCCCTATCCCTAAAAAGTTATTATGTTTTTTTGAGGTAATTTAAGTTGATTTCCTGTCCTGTCTTGTAATCAACCATGTAAACTTTTTTTTACCGTGTACCTAAATAACATTGACCGCAAGGGTACCCACTGACAAACAGACAACAAACTGCAGTCAAAAGTAAGAGGTTGTAGGTCTCTGTATCCTGCCCCATCCCTTTATAACAACCATCGCTAGGGTGACCATAATGTGAAACAGTCAAGTAACTGTCAGCCAAGACAGTGCAATGTGGACAGTGGAGAGAGAGAGAGATAATATAAACAGACCGTAACAGGTTTGTTTTCTGAGGTGTCAGGTTCCTTGGCCAAGTTCTAAGTTTATGGTTGTCTGTGAGGTCTATCCTGTTTGGTTTGGCACCTGCGAAGGGCCACAGCAATACATTCAAGGGAGTGCTATGAACCATTAATTAGGCTGGCAAATGGAGCTCGTAATTTGGCAAGAGGCAAAGCTCACAGCACTTTGAATTGCAGATATAGAGCAGCGCTGAGAGAGAGAGAAACAAATGCCAGACTAGTCTGATGTCCCTCTGAAAGAATAGGGGAAATATTTTCTGTCCTTCTGAAAGCTTCCCCAACAGCTACTAGTCCCGATGCAAAGCAAGAATAACGTTTCACCTGGCTGTTCTTCCTTTAATTCTGTCTGCTCCAGAGTGGCAGGGTATGAAAATGTCTCTCTTTGTGGCTAGGACCTGCGTGCAAGTGGGTAGACAATAGAGCGTGGTATTTTATTAAAACAACTTGGAAGCAAGCTGTTTTCCCTCCATCTGCATCAAATCAAGGGGCTATTTGATTGCGGGGCTACGCCGCTTCAATGAAGTCCGCCCAGGAGAGGGACTTCTCATCAGTCTCTCCATAGGCGCTGTCGATAATGGAAGACGGGAAGAAGAGAAAAAAAGAACGAGGAAAAGTTACAGGCTGCATCTACAATCTACAGAGCTTTGTACTATGGCCTTGCCCATCAGCAGGTTGACATTTATTATAATGAGTCTTGTCCTGGAGGCAGAACTGAGTGATTTCCCCTTAGGTAGGCCAGCTGCAAAGTCAAAATTGTCTATATTGTGAAAATATATGAAAAAAATATATATAATTTAAGCTTTATTAATTTAAGGTTAGGTACTAGGGTTATCACTGTGGTTAAGTTTGGGGTTAGGTTTAAAAATCATGACTTTATTATAATGAGTCTTGTCCTGGAGGCAGAACTGAGTGATTTCCCCTTAGGTAGGCCAGCTGCAAAGTCAAAATTGTCTATATTGTGAAAATATATGAAAACAAAAAATATAATTTAAGCTTTATTAATTTAAGGTTAGGTACTAGGGTTATCACTGTGGTTAAGTTTGGGGTTAGGTTTAAAAATCATGACTTTGTGGCTGTGCCAGCTAGTGACCATCACTGTGCCCTTTGGTTAGGCCCTGAATGAGATGGAGAGGTTACTGTAGTGGGACATGTGGTGCTACTGCAGAAACCCAAGTCAGGAGGGGCCAGTAACAGATCTCCCCTAGCCAAAACACATCGGTACTACATTTTGCTGGAGGGGTTGTGCTGCATGGAGGTCCAGGGAGTGAATTCGATCAATTTCCGACTGCAAAATGGGCCCTCCATATATATATATATATATGAGAGAGAGAGAGAGAGAGAGAGAGAGAGAGAGAGAGAGAGAGAGAGAGAGAGAGAGAGAGAGAGAGAGAGAGAGAGAGAGAGAGAGAGAGAGAGAGAGAGAGAGAGAGAGAGAGAGAGAGAGAGAGAGAGAGAGAGAGAGAGAGAGAGAGAGAGAGAGAGAGAGAGAGACACACTCCCATATCTACTGGGTGAAATACCACAGTGTGCAATCACAGCAGCAAGATTTGTGACCTGTTATCACAAGAAAAGGGCTACCAGTGAAGAGCAAACACAATTGTAAATACAATCCATATTTGATTTATTTTTCCTATTGCACTTCACTACTCACTATTGTGAGTGTAATGTTTACTCTACATTTTTCATTGTTCATTTCACTTTTGAAATAAACATGCATTCCAGGTGACTACCTCATGAAGCTGGTTGAGAGAATGCCAAGAGTGTGCAAAGCTGTCATGAAGGCAAAGGGTGGCTACTTTGAAGGACCTCAAATATAAAATACATTTTGATTTGCTTAACACTTTTTTGGTAACTACATGATTCCAAATGTTTTATTTCATAGTTTTATGTCTTCACTATTATTCTGTAGTGTAGAAAATAGTCCAAAAAATTAAGAAAAATACTTGAATGAGTAGGTGTGTCCAAACTTTTGACTGGTACTGTACATGCATACATACTCTCACACACACATCCACTGCTGACTCCTTAGAGGCCTATTGAGGTGAGACAATGAAGGATAGGACAGTGACCTAGCTAGCCAATCCCCTAGCAGTAATTCGATATAGCCCTCCAGCCACTTGATAGACATTAACCTGGGGAGGTGAGATGTGTGGGCTGGCTGGGGGAAAGTGGTGCTATCACACATCGCCCAGTGACTCCTGCATCCTTTACAGCCGTAAGGCTAACGAGTGGAAAATCACACAGACATGAGGAGGTGGAGGTTGTCAGCTAAAATCAGAGGTGCAGTGATATTTCTTTTAGGTGATTGAGTGAAAAATAAAAACATAAATGTGACCCACCACCTGGATTCAGTCCTATGTAGCAACATTTGAAATTGTGTTTTTTACATTGGATAAAAGTAGAGACTCAGAGCTAGAAAATTATATAGCATTCACTAAAGTTGAGGAACAATGGGTAAGTTTTTTGCTTTGAAAGTTGATAAACTTGTAGCCCCACTTTTGAGAAAATGGCCCTTGAATGTTTTGGTACACATACTGGAGACCTCGTCTTTGTCTACACCCATTCAGCATCGTTCACACCCTCTTAAGCGTTAGACCCACCCATCTCTTTAAGGATTCACATGTGAGGCCGTGTGCTAAACAGAGTGAGTAGTGTAGTGAACAACCAAAGATTTTCAAGGCTAAAAAGTGGTGAAAGTAGTAGCCTACATTAAGGAAAAACTCCAGGTAAAAATACACCTAGTCCTTGGCCCTATATCCTCATCTGACTTGGGTGCAGGTCATGTTGTTCTTCACATTACTGTCTCTGGTAAACTCACAATATATCAAATAATATCTACGTTTTTTTTGCACTTGCACGGTATACAGAAGGTGTAAACAATATAGTGAAATAGTTACTTGCATATTTGCATAGTAGCAATCTCAAAAACAGAAATTGTCCAGATAAAAATATATTTTTAATGTTTTATCAATATTTGATGACGCTTACCCAGACATGCTTATCTAAATTGATTGGTCATGTGAAGGAAATGCTGTAACCACCCCCCCAGCCACATCTAGCTAGGCGGATGGGTTACTACTGTCTAAACATGTACACATTCATGAAACTATCAATTCATAGAAATCATTTGCATAGTTTATACATGCTATCAAATCAATTGACCAAGTATTGAACATACATCATTACTTCGTAGAATTGCAGGAAATCAGTTTTAAAACAGTAATAAAATCAAGCTTTTGGTGTGGTGCATTCATTAATCTCAATAAACTAGAACCTAAATGTATTATTACCTGTAACTTGCCCTATTTCACTTTTCCAATTGCCCACCCTGACATACCAAGCTAGAATAGGCCCTGCGTCTCAACCAATAGCCAATATAGGCTAAATATCTCAAGCAGGGCTACAGCAACTTCCAGAAAGGGTCAGAATCCTTGGGCTTTAAGGTGGTTTGGGTTTCCTCAGCAGAACAGTGTCGCCGTAACCACTGTACAAGAGGTGGTCCGTGAAGTTTTTTTTAAACATTTGGATCCTATGTCTCATTGTGTGATGATAAGGTTCATGTGAATAAACCACCTCTCACACTCCACCGAGCTACAGGGAACAATGCTTGACTTGGATTGAAATAGGTTCAGGTACCCATTTTATGTGCAAGTATTGTTTATATTTTGGTACAGGAGCTCCATAATACTTTTGAACTCATATTCTATAAGAGGAACAGAAGCTCAATCAATAGTAAATCTGAGGTGCCGATACTCAGCTCCGATGAGCTCGTGCCCAAGTCAAGCACTGGAGATATAAACAGTTAAGCAGTGGTCTCAGCTCGCTTGTCACATGTTCTCCCATACTGTGAACAAAGTCCCTAAAGCCATTGTTGGTGGAGGCACACAGGAGGGAGAAGCATTGGCCAGCTGTCTCTCTCCAGGATGTTTTTCTAAAATATCAGGTGTGTGTACTTGGACTGAGCTGGCCCTGGTCTGGTCATACGGAATGGGTGACGGACATGCACAAATTAATACATACCATACGAAACGTAACATATCATATTAAATTTAGTGTCCAGGTTGGCTGCGGACGTTGTGAACAGACGGCTTCTCATATTGTTTATAAGGCTGGATATGATCTGCTGGTGACTTTTTTTCAATGTTTTGATTGGCCAAAGTGGTCAAGACTCTGACGGGCCGTAGCAGTGCACACACATAGCCTACAGTTGTTCATCATTCTCGCCACCGCCAGAGGGAAGACAGGGAAGAAACTACCATTTAGCTACTTATAGGCTGCTATACATAGGCTATATATTTGGTTTGTCATTCTATTGTTTTTCATGGAATTTTAGTGGTAATTAAATATAATCTATTTAGAATTAATTATAATTAATTTTCTAGAAATAGTTTTACCAGCTCCGTGTATTATCAACTTGAAAAAAGTAAGGGAGCTCTACAACCCTGAAAATGTCTGCTACATATACAGTTGAGGTCGGAAGTTTACATACACCTTAGCAAAAAACATTTAAACTCAGTTTTTCACAATTCCTGACATTTAATCAGAGTAAACTCCCGGGTGGCGCACTCCCGGGTGGAGCAGTGCTCTGGGTTCGCGCCCAGGCTCTGTCGCAGCCGGCCGCAACCGGGAGGTCCGTGGGGCGACGCACAATTGGCATAGCGTCGTCCGGGTTAGGGAGGGTTTGGCCGGTAGGGATATCCTTGTCTCAGTATGTAAAATGTAATAAAATGTATGTAATAAAAATGTATGCACTCTACTGTAAGTCGCTCTGGATAAGAGCGTCTGCTAAATGACTAAAATGTAAAATGTAAAAAAATGTAAAAATCCCCTGTCTTAGGTCAGTTAGGATCACCACTTTATTTTAAGAATGTGAAATTCAGAATAATAGTAGAGAGAATAATTTATTTCAGGTTTTATTTCTTTCATCACATTCCCAGTGGGTCAGAAGTTTACATACACTCAAATAGTATTTGGTAGCATTGCCTTTAAATTGTTTAACTTGGGTCAAATGTTTCGGGTAGCCTTCCACAAGCTTCCCACAATAAGTTGGGTGAATTTTGGCCCATTCCTCCTGACAGAGCTGGTGTAACTGAGTCAGGTTTGTCGGCCTCCTTGCTCGCAAACACTTTTTCAGTTCTGCCCACAAATTGTCTATGGGATTGAGGTCAGGGCTTTGTGACGGCCAATCCAATACCTTGACTTTGTTGTCCTTAAGCCATTTTGCCAAAACTTTGGAAGTATGCTTGGGGTCATTGTCCATTTGGAATACCCATTTGCGACCAAGCTTTAACTTCCTGACTGATGTCTTGAGATGTTGCTTCAATATTGTTATGTTGGTTCCTTATATAATGACAAACGGGGGCGTAGGTTTAACTACTTTTAATGAACATATACTTCAGCTTGAAAACTCCATGTTTAGCCATGCAAGGCATTCTTCAACCACCCGCATAGCCTGCTGGGTAACATAGTCTAAATGTTATGAACACTTAACAACACATCTTCTTTCCTTTAAAAGAAAACTACTTTTCTATGTAACTACACATGTCACATCACATTTGTTTACTCAACCTGCATGACATGCAATTCTCAATAACACACATTTCTTTCCCCCAATTTTTTTTATGTTTTCAACTCAATATAGTCTGTCCAACAAGACTCTATTGTGGCTCTATTGCCTTTCACATAAACAAAACATTCAGTCCAGGTGCTCCTCTTTTTATTTATTTATTTTTTAGCAATTTTCAATAAGCCTTTCAGGGGCTCTGACAGTCCTATTTGGTCGTTCTGCTGAAGTGCTTCCTGAAACAGTTGGACAGCGTTCATTGTCAGTCAGGGTGTTCTGACTGAATTGTCCATTTCTAAAGGCATTTGACGCTTCAGCAGTATCCTCCTGATGATCCTCAGTCCCTTGAGTGAATGGCTGCAGCCTTAGATCCACTCTGTTTCGTCTCGGTTGTGATCCCTGCTCTGTTAGGATCTCATAGGATCGCGGTGCAACTTCTCTCTGCACACACCCTTGCTGCATCCAGGTTCCTCTAGTGATGTCTCGGAGTCGTACATGATCTCCAGGTTTCAGTTCAGGTAAGTGTCTTGCACTTTTGTCGTGTCACTGTTTTTGTTTGTCTTTCTGTTTTTCCTTCGCGAGTTTGACTTTGTGAGCACCTCTGGGTGTTAGCAAGTCCTCGTGGATGGGTAGGTTGGTTCTGATGCGACGTCCCATCACCATTTGTGCAGGTGAAAGTCCGTTCTGCAGCGGTGCGCTGCGGTAGATCATCAGATTTTTTAGGAAATCCTCCTTTCCATCGTGTGCCTTTTTCATCAGACCTTTGACAATTTTGACTGAACTCTCTGCTAAGCCATTGGACCTTGGGTAGTTGGGGATGGAGGTGTTGTGTCGGAATTCCCAGTCGTTAGCAAACGATCGGAATTCGGAACTTGAGAACCATTGCCATTGTCCGAGTACAGTTCAGACGCAACCCCATGTCTTGCAAAGACTAATTTCAGGTAGATGATTACAGCTTTGCTGGAGGTAGTTGGCAGTGTTGCTACTTCAGGGTAGTTTGAGTAGTAGTCGGTAACAACGATGTGACTTTTGCCATTGCGGTCAAAAAGGTCAACTCCAACTTTGTAGTAGGGTCTGTTGGGTACTGGATGAGGCATTAGCGGCTTTGAAGCAGTGGTCTGGCTGATTTCCTAGTTCATTCTTGGCCAGTACAGTACTTCTCGTGCTCGTCGTTTGCGGCGAACATGAACTTTCCCGGGGTATAGATCATCTTCACATCATACTTTTGCAGTCTGATCAACATTCAACAAGGACGATGTGAGACGTGCTGCACGGTTGGGATGGTGTCCTTCAGCTTGCAAGACTCCCCCCTTTTCCTTCAAACATAACGATGGTCATCATGGCCAAACAGTTCTATTTTTGGAGGACATTTCTCCAAAAAGCAGCATCTTTGTCCCCATGTGCAGTTGCAAACCGTAGTCTGGCTTTTTTATGGTGGTTTTGTAGCAGTGGCGTCTTCCTTGCTGAGCGGCCTTTCAGGTTATGTTGATATTTGACTCGTTTTACTGTGGATATAGATATGTTGCACCTGTTTCCTCCAGCATCTTCACAAGGTCCTTTGCTGTTGTTCTGGCATTGATTTGCACTTTTCGCACCAATGTACGTTCATCTCTAGGAGACAGAACGTGTCTCCTTCCTGAGCGGTATGACAGCTGCGTGGTCCCATGGTGTTTATACTTGCGTACTATTGTTTGTACAGATGAACGTGGTACCATCAGGCATTTGGAAATTGCTCCCAGGGATGAACCAGACTTGTGGAGGTCTACAATTTATTGTCTGAGGTTTCTGAGGTTTTCCCATGATGTCAAGCAAAGAGGCACTGAGTTTGAAGGTTGGCCTTGTAATACATCCACAGATACACCTCCAATTGACTCAAATGATGTCAATTAGCCTATCAGAAGCATCTAAAGCCATGACATAATTTTCTGGAATTTCCCAAGCTGTTTAAAAGGCACAGTCAACTTAGTGTATGTAAACTTCTGACCCACTGGAATTGTGATACAGTGAATTATAAGTGAAATAATCTGTCTGTAGACAATTATTGGAAAAACGACTTGTGTCATGCACAAAGTAGATATCCTAACCGACTTGCCAAAACTATAGTTTGTTAACAAGAAATTTGTGAAGTGGTTGAAAAACTAGTTTTAATGACTCCAAACTAAGTGTATGTAAACTTCTGACATCAACTGTAGATTAAAGTGTTATAGCGAATAAGTTATTTATTTTGTCATCACATCACTAATGGAGTCACTGGAATTATTGACACCCTTGATAAAGATGAGAGAAAAATGACTATACAAAATGAATAATTCGGAAGCTGAGCTGTATTGTAAGCTCAAATGTTGGAGGAAATTATATTATTTTCTACTAGTAATGCTATTGCTCAGAAAAATACATTTGGTTTAACAATTAATACTTTTTTCTCAAAGGTATTGTCAAAATTATTGACACCCCTGTTTTCAATACCTTTCAATACCTCACCTTTGGAGGATAAATACTGAGCCTTTTTCTGAAATGTTTTATGAGTTGGAGGACACATTCAAAGGGATTTTCGACCATTCCTCCATACAGAATCTTCCAAACCCTTGATATCCTTCATCTGCACTCATGGACTGCCCTCTTCAATTCAAACCATAGCTTTTCAATGACGGCCATTGCAAAATGTTGATTTCGAGGTCAATTAAAGATTTCTTTGTGGTTATTTTAGCGCTATTTTGCTTCCACTGGTCCTTGGGCTCTTGTTAAGTTCAACGGCATCATGAACTTTACCCAGTACCAGGACATTTTAGCTAAAAACCTGCTTTCAGCCAGGAGGCTGCAACTTGGCCGCACTTGGCCGCAGCAAGACAATAACCCCAAGCACACATCAAAATCCATAAAGAAATGGTTAATTGGCCACAAAATCAACATGAACATCTCAGGCTTCAGACATGAAACCCATTGAAAACCTGTATTTTGAATTGAAGAGGGCAATCCATGTGTGCAGACGAAGCATATCAAGGAACTGGAAAGATTTTGTATGAAGGAATGGTCTGATCCCTCCCAATGTGTTCTCCAACTCACCAAACATTTTAGAACAAGTCTCAGTGCCGTTATCCTTGCAAGGTTAGGTATTGAAAGGCATTGAAAACAGGGGTGCCAGTGTTTTGACCCCTACCTTTTTGAGAAGAAAACTTATTAATTGTTAAACAAAATGTATTGGTATATTTTGTGGAGTATTTAACAAAGGTCAGTATTTGAATTCTTCATTATATGTGTCAAGCCCTGGCCATAGAGAGGCTTTTCTTCTCTATTTTGGTTAGGCCAGGGTGTGACTAGGGTGGGCATTCTAGTTTTTTTATTTCTATGCTTTCTATTTCTTTGTGTTTGGCCGGGTGTGGTTCTCAATCAGAGGCAGCTGTCTATCGTTGTCTCTGATTGGGAATTATACTTAGGCAGCCTTTTTTCCTTTCGCATTTGTGGGTAGTTATCTTTGTTAGTGGCACTATTGCCCAAGTTAAGCTTCACGGCCGTTTCCTCGTTTCCTTGGCGACATTCATTTCAAATAAAAATAAATACTATACGCATCACGCTGCTCTTTGGTCCAGTCATTTCCAGGAAGGGGATCGTGACAGAACTACCCACCACAAATGGACCAAGCAGCGTGGTAAGGAGGAGCAGCGTTTTTTGGACTCATGGACTTGGGAGGAAATCCTGGATGGAAAAAGGACCCTGGGCAAAGGCTGGGGAATATCGCCGTCCAAAGTAGGAAATAAAGGCAGAGAAGGAGGAGCGGTGGCGATATGAGGAGGCAAGTCATCGAAGCAGGCACGGGAGGCAGCCCCCAAAACATTTTTGGGGGCACACGGGGAGATTGGCGGAGTCAGGTTATAGACCTGAGCCAACTCCCCGTGCTTACCGCAGGGAGCGAGTGACCGGGCAGGCAACGTGTTATGCGGTAAAGCGCACGGTGTCTCCGGTGCGCATGCAAAGCCCGGTGCGCTCGGAGCCAGCTCTCCGTAAGTACCACGCTAGAGTGGGCATCCAGCCAGTACGGATTGTGCTAGCTCTGCACACTGTGTCTCCGGTGCGCTGTGACAGCCCAGTGCGTCCTATGCCTGCGCTCCGCCCGTGCCGGGCTAAAGTGGGCATTCAGCCAAGAGGAGAGGTGCAAGTGTTAAGCACCAGATCTCCCGTGCTCCCCCACAGCCCGGTTCGACCTGTGCCTGCCCTCTGGAGATGTTGGGCTAAAGTGGGCATTCAGCTGGGAAGAGTGGTGCCAGGGCTACGCACCAGATCTCCAGTGCTCCCCCACAGCCCGGTCCATCCAGTGCCTCCTCCAAGGACCAGGCCTCCAGTAGGTCTCCCCAGCCTGGTTCATCCTGTGCCTCCTCCAAGGACCAGGCCTCCAGTAGGTCTCCCCAGCCTGGTTCATCCTGTGCTTCCTCCAAGGATCAGGCCTCCAGTAGGTCTCCCCAGCCTGGTTCATCCTGTGCCTCCTCCAAGGACCAGGCCTCCAGTAGGTCTCCCCAGCCTGGCGAATCCTGTGCCTCCTACAAGGACCAGGCCTCCAGTAGGTCTCCCCAGCCTGGCGAATCCTGTGCCTCCTACAAGGACCAGGCCTCCAGCGAGGGTCCCCAGTCCGAGGCCCACGGCGAGGGTCCCCAGTCCGGGGTCGGCGGCGAGCGTCCCGGCACCAGAGGCCCCACCAAAGTGGGGGGAGCCAGAGGCGGAGGGGGGTCTACGTCCCGCACCAGAGCCGCCGCCGTAAAGGAAGCCCACCCGGACCCTCACCTTTAGAGTCAGGTTTTGCGGCCAGGGGGTCCACACCTTTGGGAGGGGTACTGTAACGCCCCGGCCATAGAGAGGCTTTTATTCTCTATTTTGGTTAGGCCAGGGTGTGACTTGGGTGGGCATTCTAGTTTCTTTATTTCTATGTTTTCTATTTCTTTGTGTTTGGCCAGGTGTGGTTCTCAATCAGAGGCATCTGTTTTTCGTTGTCTCTGATTGGGAATCATACTTAGGCAGCCTTTTTTCCTTTCGCATTTGTGGGTAGTTATCTTTGTTCGTGGCACTATTGCCCAAGTTAAGCTTCAGAGTTGTTTCCTTGTTTTATTGTTTTGTTGGCGACATTCATTTCAAATTTTTAAAAATGTACACTCATCAAGCTGCGCTTTGGTCCAGTCATTTCCAGGAAGAGGATCGTGACAATGTGCAGTGATTATTTTGCTCATATCAAGGGTGTCTATCATTTCGGACCCCACTGTATCTTGAATGTCAATCTGTAAAATTCTCCAGCAGGTGTTGTTGATAGGTGCACTGTTAGCCAATGAAAGTCCCTTTCAAATTGTACTGGTTCCAGCCATTGGTGCTATTGGATGTCTTACTACTCTCTACTTCATGTCAATTTCATACATTACAATTCTCTATTGTTGACTTACTCTTAGAGTTGCATCCCTTGATAGTGATCCATTTAAATAGAGTCGCTTCACTCATGCATAAATTCACAAACAAATTTGAAATAATTCCACGTGCTCCCTAATTAATAAGAAATTCCACTCCCTAAGAGTGACACCACTGTCACCTTGTTGATTCATTACAAACCAAACTACCTTTGCAGCCTGCTTGTAAGATGTTTTTCTCTGAACGCATTCACTATGTATCCTCTACAAACCCTTCTCTGGGACCGTCTCTTTGACTCTCTCTCTATACGCTCCCAATTTAAAGGCCCCATTCACTTCCATTAATTGGCGTGCGTGAGGTTTGTCATCGTCTCATTAATGAGTGAGCCTGTACACCAGCCTCTACCGGTTGCGCTCCGGCGAGCACATCTGCCTGGGCTCAACCCAGAACCACAGAGGTGTCAAATTGAGGAGCACACCCACCAGGCATTAGCATATTGTCACTTTGGCTATTAAAAGCAAAGCTGGGACGATTATGATCCCCATTCGGGGAAAGAATGGCGTGCCGATGTAAATGATAGCACATCATAAGAGCGCTTTGCTGGTAAAGGGGGGACCGGTAGGGGATGGAGGTGTGGTGAGGAATGTGTAATGAGTGATTGGGCTACGTGTAGACTGCCTAATCAGAGTGGAGGATGGAGGAGAGTGGACCCACTGGCTGGCTGGCCACACATTCTCTCTCTCTCTGCTGTGTGTCTGGGTTGAGGAGAATGAGTCTGTGCGGTGAAATATGTAGATAAGTGGAGGATGGAGAATTTGTGTTATTGACCTAAAAAAGAGATTGTGATGTTGCAATGGCTAATCTTATGCCTTCCTCTACCACACACTTAGCATAGAACCACACACATAGCATAGCACCACACACATAGCAGCACACACATAGCATAGCACCACATACGTAGCATAGCAGCACACACATAGCATAGCACAACATACATAGCATGGCACCACACACATAGCATAGCACCACACACATGGCATAGCAGCACACGCATAGCAGCACACGCATAGCAAAGCAGCACACACATAGCATAGCACCACACACATAGCGTAGCAGCACACACATAGCATAGCACCACACACATAGCATAGCACAACATACATAGCATGGCACCACACACACAGCATAGCACCACACACATGGCATAGCAGCACACACATAGCATAGCACAACATACATAGCATGGCACCACACACATAGCATAGCACCACACACATGGCATAGCAGCACACACATAGCATAGCAGCACACACATAGCGTAGCAGCACACACATAGCATAGCACCACACACACAGCATAGCACCACACACATGGCATAGCAGCACACACATAGCATAGCACAACATACATAGCATGGCACCACACACATAGCATAGCACCACACACATGGCATAGCAGCACACACATAGCATAGCAGCACACACATAGCGTAGCAGCACACACATAGCATAGCACCACACACATAGCATCGTCACAAAGTCACACATTAATTTCATAGTGAGTAGACAGGAACAGATCATGTCAGTATTTCCTTTACCCATGGATTAAGATGGCAACATACTGTATGGCTACTGTCTTGCATGCTCAGACCCAACTTTGCCATTTTGTGATTATTTTGCAGTTTATCAAACTTTGATTTTGCATGAAATGTATTCCTATAATTTCCTATGATCTACAAAAACTTTCTAACATCAGATTGGCAGCTACTAACCTCCATTCTGCCTTCAAGTTTGACTTCAACTCATCTGCCCTGTATGACCTCCGATCTCGTATTTGCCATCCATGGGACTCTTGTGAGTGCAATATCCTGTTTTTCTGAAACATGGCTTCCGGACCAGATACCCCACATGGCTATCCTGCTAGATGGATTCTCCATTCACTGAGCAGACAGATAGCGCAGTGGTTGTCTCAACCTATTGTTCACCCGTCTTGGAATCCCTGTTTTTCAAATGCCGACCCTTCTACCTCCCGAGATAGTTTTCATCTGTTATCATGACTGCTCAGGACCTTCCACCTCAGGGCAACAACATCAACAATAAGCTGACACATTGACAAACGTTTCAAGGCTATAAACAAGCAGGAAACCATACTTGAATGAGTAGGAGGCTGCTTTTCTTGTTGCCAATGATTTTAATTATGCATCACTAAGACACGTGATGCCCAACTTCTATCAACATGTCTCCTTCGAAACGAGGGGCGATAAAGTCCTCGACCACTGTCAACCCACAAGCAAGCATACAAGGCCCTCCCCCGTCCCCCCTTCAGCAAGTCAGATCACGACTCTATACTCCTGCTTCCTGTTAACAGAGAAAAGCTCAAACAGGAAGTACCTGTGAAGAACTCCGTAGAAAAATGTTTGGTCGAAACAGAGGCTATGCTGCAGGACTGCTTTGCTAGCACTGACTGCAATATGTTCCTGGACTCCGCCGATAGCATTGATGAGCTAACCACCTCTGTCACCGGCTTCATCAGGAAATGCATCGACGACGTCTTCCCCTCACTGAAGGTTCGCTGCTTCTCCAATAAAAAGCCCCGGATGAACTCTGAAGTGCTTAAGCTAAAAGACAGAGCTCCAGCTCACAGAGCTATCACAGTTGACCCCAAGGCTATGGCTGAGGAAGTCCTACTACGACCTCCTCAAAGCCATCAAACAGGCAAATGGAAAATATCGAAACAAGGTGTAATCCTATTATACCGGCTCTGATGCTCAAAGCATGTGACAGGGAATATAGTACATTACAGACTACAAAGGAAGCCCTAGCCATGATCTGCCCTACAATGCCTCTCTACCAGACGAACTCAATGCCTTTTATGCACGCCTCGACAAAAACAATACAGAGCCCTGTGTGAGTGCCCCCGCTAATCCGGAGGACTGGGTGATCTCTCTGTCTGAGGCTGACTTGAGTAAGGTTTTCAAACGGGTCAACATTTGTAAGTTCGCAGGGCCAGATGATATTCTAGGGTGTGTCCTCAGGGCATTCGCAGACTACCTGGCAAGAGTCTCACAGACATACTTAACCTCTCCTACGGTGAAGCATGGTGATGGCAATATCATGCTGTGGGGATGTTTTCAGCAGCAGGGACAAGGAAACTAGTCAAGATTTAGGGAAAGATGAACGGAGCAAAGTACAGAGAGATCCTTGATGAAAACCTGCTCCAGAGTGCTCAGGACCTCAGACTGTAGCGAAGGTTCACCTTCCAACAGGACAACGACCCTAAGCACACAGCCAAAACAATGCTCTGAATGTCCTTGAGTGGCCCAGCCAGAGCCCGGACTTGAACCCAATCGAACATCTCTGGAGAGACCTGAAAATAGCTGTGCAGCAACGCTCCCCATCCAACCTGACAGAGCTTGAGAAGATCTGCAGAGAATAAATTGAGAAATTCCCCAAATACAGGTGTGCCAAGCTTGTAGCGTCATACCCAAGAAGACAAGGCTGTAATCACTGCCAAAGGTGCTTCAACAAAGTACTGCGTAAAGGGTCTGAATACTTTTGTAAACATGATATTTCTGTTTTTTACTCCCCAGTGCGTAGGCCTGGCTCACAAGTGGGTGGGCCGGTGCCCTCCCAAGCCCACCCATGACTGCGCCCCTGCCCAGACATGTAAAATCCATCGACTAGGGTCTAACGGATGTATTTCAATTGATTGATTTCCTGATATGAACTGTTTCTCAGTAAAATCTTTGAAATTGTTGCATGTTGTATTTAAATTTTCAATAAGTATATTATTATTATTATTTATCCTACTACCATTCACTTTCTCCTCACCCCGCCAACTTAACACAACTGTGGAAAGCATTGGAGTCAACATGGGCCAGCATTCCTGTGGAACGCTTTCGACACGTTGTAGACTCCATGCCCTGACGAATTGAGGCTGTTCTGAGGACAAAAGGGGGGTGAGTTAAAAATATGCTCTCATAAACCCAACATTTTCCAGAGTGCCTCATACCTTCTCTTCCCCACACCGAGAACCCACATATTAAACCTGCCCTTCAGACTTTGGGACAGCTCATGTAATAAAGGATCCAAATAAGCGTTCCTGGAGGAACTCACAAGCATACGTATAGGAAAGAGCCGTGAGCAACTTTGAACGTCAGCTGTTTTATCAGCCGGGCCTGTCTCGGAGGAGAAGTTTATGTGATTGTATAGCGAGAGCCTGCATCATGGGGACGCGGGGCGGAGGAGAGTGAAATCTGATTAGTAAGGAAAGGCAGAGGAATGAGAAAGGGGGAAGATATGGGAAGATATGGGAAGGAAAGAGAGTGAGATTGAGAGAGAGAGGTTGGAGCGATAGAAAGTGAGAAAGGATGGGGGTGATTGAGTGTTTGAGGAAATATTATTAGCAGAGGTCCAATCTCTTGCCCGGGTGTATCCCCAATACCTGGAGTGGTGGCATATCTGGGGGCAATGCAGGTGACGGGTATGTCACATGTGTGAAGAACATGATGTTGATGATGTTACCGACACTTAGCACTCACATTTGTAGCCATGAAGTGATTTGAAAGGCTGGTCATGGCTCACATCAACACCATTATCCCAGAAACTCTATACCCATGCCAATTTGCAAAGCAATTTGACTACAGCTCAGCGTTCAACACCATAGTGCCCTCAAAGCTCATCACTAAGCTAAGGACACTGGGACTATATACCTCTCTCTGCAGCTGGATCATGGACTTCCTGATGGGCCGCCCCCAGGTGGTAAGGGAGCCACCCTACATACCACTGCTGGCTTGCTTCTGAAGCTAAGCAGGGTTGGTCCTGGTCAGTCCCTGGATGGGAGACCAGGTGCTGCTGGAAGTGGTGTTGGAGGGCCAGTAGGAGGCACTCTTTCCTCTGGACAAAAAAATATCCCAATGCCCCAGAGCAGTGATTGGGGACACTGCCCTGTGTAGGGTGTCGTCTTTCGGATGGGACGTTAAACGGGTGTCCTGACTCTCTGAGGTTATTAAAGATCCCATGGCATTTGTCGTAAGAGTAGGGGTGTTAACCCCGGTGTCCTGGCTAAATTCCCAATCTGGCCCTCAAACCATCACGGTCACCTAATAATCCCCAGTTTACAATTGGCTCATTCATCCCCCACCTCTCCCCTGTAACTATTCCCCAGGTCGTTGCTGTAAATGAGAACGTGTTTTCAGGCAACTTACCTGGTAAAATAACAGATAAATAAATGTAAAAAATTATAGGGTAGGTAACACATCCGCTACGCTGATCCTCAACCCGGGAGCCTCTCAGGGGTGCGGGCTCAGTCCCCTCCTGTATGCCCTATTCACTCATTACTGCATGGCCAGGCACAACTCCAACACCATCATTAAGTTTGCCGACGACACAACAGTGGTAGGCCTGATCTCCTACAACAATGAGACAGCCTATAGGAAAGAAGTCAGAGCACTACAGAGGGTAGTGTGCACGGCCCAGTACATCACCGGGGCCAAGCATCCTGCCATCCAGGACCTCTACACCAGGCGGTGTCAGAGGAAGGCACTAAAAATGTTCATATACTCCAGCCACCCTAGTCATAGACTGTTCTCTCTGCTGCCGTGCGGTACCGGAGCGCCAAGTCTAGGTCCAAAAGGCTTCTTAACAGTTTCTAACCCCAAGCCATAAGTCTCCTGAACAGCTAATCAAATGGCTACTCAGACTATTTGCATTGCCCCCCCTCTTTTACACTGCTGCATAACCTGTGCCCCCCGCACTTTGACTCTGTACTGGTACCCCCTGTATATAGCCTCGCTACTGTTATTTTATTGTTGCTCTTTAATTATTTGTTATTTTTCTATTTTCTTCTTTTCTATTTTACATATTTTTTTAATTACTATTTTTTTTAATACTTTCTTAAAACTTATTTTTCGTAAAACTGCGTTGTTGTTTAAGGGCTTGTAAGTAAGCATTTCACTGTAAGGTCTACACCTGTTGTCTTCGGCGCATGTGACAAAATACATTTGATTTGATTTGACACAGCCGCCTACACCTTGACCTACAAGTTTGGGATTACTTTGAGGACAGGAGGGGTAGAAAGGATATTAAGGATCCCTCCTTGTCACTAATGTTTCAGCTATTTCATAGGCTTACCAAACTACTTCTGTAGGCCTTTCTGATCTAGTATAGACACACTGTAGACTTTGAGTAACTCAATCTGAACCCAGACTCTAAAGCAAATTGTATCCTCTCAATTGATTCATTTCACTGTTATTCTTTCATTTTATTCCTCTGAGAATAGTTCTATTTTGATCGTCAATAATATTGATTTGTTGGGTAACTGACTATAAGCCTACTGTAATGGAGAAGTTGAACGGTTTTAAGGGGTTCCTGGAAGAACTTGATTTATCATAATCTGACCAAACAATTGCTAGTATATGAAGTCCAATGATATTTCTATTGCCTGAAAAAAGAGAGTGAAGGTAACCACAATAGTGCTTAGGCGTCAGAAAATGATCGGCCTTCTTTGCTGCGGTGTTATGGAATAGCATCAGAGCTAGCATCTGATCTTGTGATAAAAAGTCAGGTCGGACGTAGCACTATGATCACTCTGATGTGGCGGACAGCGAGGCAAACCTGTCAAGAGTTAGTCAAGCACAGCAAAAGCTGGACACTTTGATTCATTTGTCCGAAAGGCAGTGATTTACTCATTTGTAAAGGACCTGTGAACTCCACAATTGGTTACACGCAGCGCATACAAATGGCAACGCGCATTTCCACTCGGACTCATTTGATATTTACACACGTTTTTTTTCCTTTACCCCCCCCCGCCCGCCTTTGCGTGAATCAGGTTTGACAGCTTGCAGAGGAGTGTGTTTAATGTGGATTTTGAACATGATTCATTTGCTTTGAAAGAGTGTCTCTGATACATTCTAATGGGCTTCGGCTTTGATTTTTCTCCCATGGATTCCAGCGTTAGCCATTCTACCTGGGCCTTATAAGGAAGCAATCAATCCCCTGTGTCTGGGTCTAATAATGTCCAAGGGAGAGCTGGCAAATGCGTTCTTAATGCGGTTGAAAGATCAAATCGCCGTTTTAGAAGAAAATTAAGATTTAAAACGGATTAGTTTTACCTTTCAGGAGCTATTACGGCTGCTGCGGCGGGCGATCCAGCGCCAACATTGTTACTAATGGTTTAGCTGTGTTGTGGTCATAGGAGTGATGTTGCTACACTCTCTATGTATACTGCATGTCAGATGCATTAAACTCCAGTATGGGAGCCACATCCATTAACCCTCACTACCTAATCCTGTTACTGATAAACCAGCTCTTAAAGGATAAAGACTTTCTTAATCACAGTAAGAGCAAAGTGAAGTTTGAAAGCTGTGTGTATACTGTAGCGCCCCCTGTGGCCAGTTCTGTACCGACAGGCCCTGCTGTTCACAGACACACTGCTGTCAGACTCGGTGTGCTCAACAAGGTCTCAGGACAATTCGTTTTCTTCTGTACGTCAATCTGTGACACTCCATTTAGTATGATATATTGCCTTACATTAGGGATGGATCTAAATGTACATAATGGGTACCTGGAGGAAAATAGGGGAGGTTCATGCTTTTTCAATTTCATTCAAGGGGAGGGTTTAGTATTTTTTACATCTAGTCCAGGGGAGGGTCATATAATTTGTAATTGATGAAATGTGATATTTCTCAGTGTGGAATTAGTTGCTTATTAGGCTTTATATGGATGTGTACCCGATGCCGCCCTTCATCTCTGATTCCCCCGCTGGGCGCGCAATGTCAAGTGAACCTATAGACTATTTAGTGTGGTCTTAATCAATGATCCATAGCCTATAGGTTATATGCTACGAAGTGAATGCCCGGAGAAGTACAGAGAAAAGTTCTATATCTAAGATAGCTGCTGGGACGGTATAAAGAAGACGAGGATGCATCACACACTGCAATGGATATTCCAACCCTGAGCCCCGGCCTGCTCTGCTCTTGCTGATCAAACACTGTTTTGTGTGCAGCCTATCCAATGGCTGTGCTGTGTAGGCCTACGGTGGCAGTTCAGGAGGAGAGTCAAAGGCTTCTTCAGATTTATTTTCTTGATTAGGTCTAGTCCAAAATATTCCCTATCTTGCGTGCGAACGAGCCTATAGCCTATGTTCTGTTCATTTTGAGAAGGTCGAGCAGCGCGAAGAGGAGAAGGATTATTATTGATTTTCTTAAAAACAATATGTTTCTTCCCATGATGTAGGCCAATTTATCAGAGTTACACGAAGTCAGATTCGAGTAACTTACATTGTGGTGCTGAAACTTGAAGCAGCAGCCACGGCACAATCAACCGGAAATGGACAGCTCATGGTGCTGAAAGTATGCAAATTCGAGTAGGCATAATTCATTTACTCTATCTTCATTTTAATTAGACTTTACTAACAACAAGAGGGCTTTGTGTTGGAGCCTATTTCTTCCTATTTAAGAAATAAGATGTAGGCCCGCAGTACCTGTTTGACAGTCAATTCCTTCACCAACCACGCACTCCTTAAATAACATCTCTTAATTGACACGGGAGTAGGCTAAGTTAAATTAAACCCAAGCCTCTACTTTTTATGAAAGAAAATGGCAAAAAGCACAGGCTTACCCCTTGTTAGTTTAAGATTATGAAGAAAGTAAAACGGATCCGATTATATAAAGTGATCTATAACAGCGCTTTGGTCCGCGATGCTTTATGATAGAAACAAGCTGTAAAATACCCGGGAAAGACGTGACTCTGATGCATATGGGGAGATCATTGTTTTTGTTTATTTGACATCCAGAGGCTGAGCTACAACCAAAGAGAACATTTTTACGTTGCTTGGAACGTAATCTAATTCGGTCACTATCAATTAAGATATTCACTTTCTGTACAATAGAAGATGTTGATACCCAGACATCTTTTAGCCATGTAAGAAGAGTAGCCAGCAGATAAAATTGTAATGTTTCTGCATCGGTAGACCTAACTGTTGGCTGTACCATGTTCAGATTCCGAATGATGTCTCAGATGTAATTATTTGCCAACAGGGACAGTTGCGTTGGATACAAGACACACTGATTTGGCATTGGAGAAATATGAGAAGATGAACACATAGGCCTACCTCTCTGTCCATTCCTAGTCTGTAATTTCGGTGATATGTGTGATATTGAAAAAGATTCTGCCCAAAATGTCGAATGACGTAGAATTGCATGAAATGTTTATAAAATGCATTTTTTTCTCGGACCTGCAAATACAATGATAGATTCATGCAATGATTTTACGATAAAGGAGTTCTTTCCACCCCTACTCCTGTCCACGGTGGTCTGTGAACCCACAACCTTCTGGCCCGCAGCCCTGTGCACTATAAAAATTCCTGTGTTGCCATGTAATGCTTACAGGACCAAGAACAGTTTCTAAAACTGCATGTGTAAGGCTCTGGTCTGTCCAAGAAGTGTAGGTAAACTGTGGACATGTTCTTTGCTATCTCCACTGTTTTAATTATTGTTTCGGATGTAAGGGGAGGGCCATTTGTTTTTTGTCAAGCATTCAATGAGGGTTAAACACATTCTGCTGAAGGAAGGGACCTCCATTTTAATTTCATTTGGGTCCAATTTTCTCCATGCAACCCTTATTATATATGCTACAGTTGTCCCCGGCACCACTTGAACATGCAACATTTCGATTGCTAGATGGTAGCGGATTACACCCACCCATCCTCCCTGACCAACCTCCCTACTTTCGTGCTTTAGAAATTTGTGTGTTTTGTTTGGCTCTGAGTCCAGGCTGGTGTGTTGAACAAAGAAGAAGACAAAGTGCTGACTGAGCCTTTCTGGGGCCTGTTTTCACTCCTTGCTCTTATAATCTGCTTTAACTCAGGTACTGCCAATAGCCACTGTAATTAATGAGGGGATATTCCTAATGTAATCTAGCCAGCGTGGGATTAAAGCACATCACTCTGTGGCCAGGGAGGCAGAGCTTTTGGAGAGGGGGAGAGAGAGATAGAGAGAGCGAGAGCAGTGTCTTGCAACATCTGCGCCAGCAATGCAAAGCTCAATAGAGATTTAACTACATTGCATGATCACACACAATACTTCCTCCATGTGTTTATATGTGTGTGTTAGAATTGGGGGTAGGATTGATTTTTCTGCTTTCCTTACAGTGGGAACCAATACTAATTAAGCATACCGGAGCACTCCAGTCCTAAAGCATGACAGTGTGTCAAGGACTAAAAGCGTGCCTCTATTCATTCGCTAACAAAAGAGGCAGCGTGCAAAGGAGAGAATAGATAATCAGTTTACTGAGAATGCCAGATGCTGGAAGTCCTGCTATTGTAAAGGGACAGATCTTCTGCTGCAGGCTGGCCTCCTCTTTCAGCCTTACAGTAATACCGTTCCTAAGGCCAACCTCCACACACACTTAAAAGCCTCCACACACACTTGAAGCATTGAAACACACACACAGACGCACAGACGCACACACACACACACACACACACACACACACACACACACACACACACACACACACACACACACACACACACACACACACACACACAAACTCTTTAAGGGCAACAACAATAGAAGTAGAAGTAGCCACTGATACATTACTGGAACAGGGAGAGAATCAGAGTAAAGCTTTTGGCAACGTCGAACCATCAGCGTCAACAGGATTGTAAATGTGCATGACTGTTGGCATTTTGGGAATGAGAAAAGCTTTGTAAAGCAGCACTGGGTTGATTCACAAAAGCTGATGCACATTCATTGCAAACCATTCAAAACATTAAAAGCTATAACACGGCCATGCACATTTGAAACGTCATTTGAAGAATTCCCGAGGGCAATAGTTTTGTAATTGGTAAGATTCATAATATTTACAGCATGTCAATGCAAATCTCCTTTGCAGGCCTGCATGAATGATTGGGAGCGAGCAATCACTTCGAATAATTTGTTTATAAATATTCTTCAGCGCGTTCCTTCTTCATGGCCAGAGGGCGAGCCAAGTTATTTCTTGTTTCAGCAGTGGCGGGGGAAGTGCGTGGTGTAGGTAATTACATAGCACCTCTGCTGCCCTCTAATTGCTGGCAGAAGAAGTTCCTTTATGCCAGCAGTTTTTTCAAAGAAGAGGACTGGGAGAAAACAGCAACAGCAGATCCTGTGTTGTAGCTTCTCAGGAGCAACAGCTCTCTCTCTCTCTGTCTCTCTCTTCCTTTTCTCCCATGCTTTCATCAATCAGATTTTCTGTACCCATGGAGCTCTCTCCTTCGCTCTCTCTCTTTACTCTCCCATGCTTTATGCCTCCACCACTCTGATTTCCTGTACCAGGCGCTCCTCTCCCTCCCTGCATTCCCCACCAGCCACTCATGAGGAGAATATTGATGATAGAAATTAATTAGTTGTTTTCTGTAGATCCTAACAGTGGGCTATGTGGAGGAAGAGGAGGAATGGAGGGAGACTGCACTGGGAGCCGGACAGACTTTGACAGATGTGGGAAATTAGAAAGCAGGTTTAAGAGATAAGTTGATGTGTGCTTTGGGCCACTACAGGACCTGGGAACGGTTGTGATTAAAATACGTAGTTACTGTTAAGGCGCCACTGCACTGAGTGATTTTAATTGCAGGTTTTATTCACAGTGGTCCGCCTGTGTGAAAGCAAAACTTGCAAAGCACTGTTGTTCTGACTTCAAGTGGATTTCTTTAATGCAGCTACTTGTTTAAATCACACAGGTAGGTTTCCCAGAGCACACTAAAGGTTATTGCTCTCAATGATCTATGCTTTCTCAATAATTACGAATCATGTAGTTACAACATATAGTAAGTGTGAAAACATACTACATGTTGCAATGATGTGAACGGAGTGAAATATTTGAATGAGTAGTGACACTGACAGAACGAGAGTATCAGTACAAAGGAAACACAAAGCATTTGCATAATTTCATTACACTGATGATGTGCACCTGTTCTGATTGTACCTATCCAACTGAGCTTACAGTTTCATCTTCTATCTCTGAAACATAAAAAAAGCTCTCGTATAGTACAATAGCCGATCTCTCTCGAGACGTACACCCAAAAAAAGAACCAATAAAGAATTCATGTGGTTTTTGGACATATGGTTGAACACGTGAACAAATCACATGTGATTTTTTTTTAGGGTGACATTTTAACAAGTCAGATACATAAAGTTTCACGTGTAAAAAAAAAAAAAATCCTTCAAGATTTTTTTCCCTCACATATTGACATTATTTTCACATATGTATTTTTTTTACAACTTCCAACCAGGAAGGGACCAACCAGGACTGATGTTGCTTAGCTTCAGAGGAAGTCCAGCAGTAGGAGGCAGGGTGCTATGTTGCTGCAATGAATGTGCCAAAACTTGCAACTGGAAAAAAGGCAGCAAAAGCAAAGGCCAGTGTACCATAAACAATGATTATGGTACATTTTTTATTAATCATCTTAAAATAAAGAAATTGCACCCATTTAGAAATAATTTGTACTCGCATTTCAAAATGACGTCTTTGCAATATTTTGTCTTCCTATCAATACTTTTGGGTTTATGTTTTGCTTTCAATATCATCATTTGTTTGCATTACTAAGAATTTTCTTCTTGACTTCAGAAGTTTTGCTGGATGTTAAAAAACCCAAGAGTCGATGTCAGCTCCCCCTTGGAAAATGGAAATAGCATAATAAAAACATCCCCATCAAAAGTCTGATTAAGGAGGGGATATCAGTTTTTTTTTGTTGCATGGGCTGAGTCACTATCCACCGCATCCGCCTATGGCGGTGGCCGAGCTACAGCGGTGTTTGTTAGACAATGAGACATCCCGAAAATCTGTCGGTTTGGCTTCCAAGCTAATATGACCCCATCTATGGAAAGGTGAGTACATGTTTTGCTCTAGGATGCCCACAGGCCTCACAAGACTCTTCTGAAAGTAGCCCGGTACCAGTTAAAACATTTTTGGGAAGTATAGTTTAGTGCCCAATTGTATATATTTTTTATATGGGTCAAAGAAAATATAAATAATTTCCTGATCTTTGTTTTATCTCTCTCAGATATAAGATATATAAATTATATGTTAAAGACTATCCTACAAACGGTAAAATCTTATGTTTCACCGAGTCGTGGCTGAACGACGACATGGGTAATATATAGTTGGCTGTGTTTTCCGCTCATTGGCAAGATAGAACTGCTAAGACCGGTAAGACAAGGGGTGGTGGTCTGTGTCTATTTGTCAATAACAGCTGGTGCGCAAAATGTAATATTAAGGAAGTCTCGAGGTTTTGCTTGCCTGAGGTGAAGTATCTCATGATAAGCTATAGACCACACTATTTTCCAAGGTTGTTTTCATCTATATTTTTCGTAGCTGTCTATTTACCACCACAAAGTGATGCTGGCACTAAGACCAAACTCAACGAGCTGTATAAGGCCAAAATCAAACAAGAAAATACTAATCCAGAGGCAGCGCTCTTAGTGGCCGGGGATTTTATGAAGGGAAACTTAAATCTGTTTTACCTCATTTCTACCAGCATGTCATATGTACAACAAGAGGGACAACATCTCTAGACCACCTTTACTCCACACACAGACACGCGTACAAAGCTCTCCCTCGCCCTCCATTTGGCAAATCTGACCATAATTCTATCCTCCTGATTCCTGACTATAAGTAAAAACTAAAGCAGGAAGTATCAGTGACTCGTTTAAAACGGAGGTGGTCAGTATGACGCAGATGCAAAGATACATGACTGTTTTGCAAGCTCAGAATGGAATATATTCCGGGATTCATCCTATGGTTTTGAGGAGTATACCATATCAGTCACCAGTTTCATCAATATATTCATCGATGACGTCGTCCCCACGGTGACCGTCCCCACAGAGGTGGCCAGGCACAACTCCAACACCATCATTAAGTTTGCCGACGACACAACGTTGGTAGGTCTGAACACAGACAACGATGAAATAGCCTATAGGGACGAGTTCAGAGACCTGGCAGTGTGGTGCCAGGAAAACAACCTCTCCCTCAACGTGATCAAGACAAAGGTGATGATTGTGGACTTTAGGAAAAGGAGGGCAGAGCACACCCAAATTCTCAGAGACGGGGTTGTAGTGGAGCAGGTTGAGAGTTTCAAGTTCCTTGATGTCCACATCATGAACAAACTGTCATGTCCCAAACACACCAAGACAGTCATGAAGAGGGCACGACAATGCCTATTCCCCCTCAGGAGACTGAAAAGATTTGGCATGGATCCTCAGATCCTCAAAGACTTCTACAGCTGCACCATCGAGAGCATCCTGACTGGTTGCCTCACTGCCTGGTATAGCAGCTGCTCTGCCTCTGACCGCAAGGTGTTACAGAGGGTAGTGTGTATGGACCAATACATCACTGGGGCCAAGCATCCTTGCATCCAGGACTTCTATACCAGGCGGTGGCAGAGGATAGCCCTAAAAATTGCCAATGACTCCAGCCACCCTAGTCATGGACTGTTCTCTCTGCTACCGCATGGCAAGTTCCCCCAAGACTGCTGAGCAGCTAATCGAATTGCTACACAGACTATTTGCATTAACACCCCTCCCCCCTTTTTTCGAATTGTTTTTGTTTGTTATTTTCACGCTGCTGCTACTCGCTGTTTTTATCACTAGTCACTTCACCCCTACCTACATGTACACATTACCTCAATTACCTCAACTACCTCGTACCCCCGCACATTGACGCGGTACCGGTACCACCTGTATATTGCCTCGCTATTGTTATTTCTTGTTACTGTTACTTTAGTAAATCTTTTTTAACTCTTACTTTTCTTAAAACTCTATTGTTGGTTAAGGGCTTGTAAGTAAGTATTTCACGATAAGGTCTAAACCTTTTGTATTCGGGGCGCATATGACAAATAAAATTTGATTTGATTTTAGGACAGACACTTCAAAACAAACAGCCTTTAGATGTATTTTTGGACTCTCTGTTTTTCAATGTATGAATCTATTATTCAATGTGTTTCTATGGGCTAATAGCAGTAAGGCCATATTCAATGTTTTGTCTTTTTTTTTGGTAAACGGGTCCTAAAATTCAAAATCACATAGCTAAATGATCCTTGGCTGGACCATCTTAAAAAAATTCCATATGTTAGCTGCTGGAGAAATGCAACCACTCTCAAATCCGTAGACTATGCCATTGTTTCCAACTCCAGTCCTTGAGTACCTGTCACACCCTGACCTTAGATATCCTGTTGAGGCTAGGGGGTGCTGTTGTCACTATTTATGGAAATCGTGTAATTTTTGAAACGGCTTCCTACTAAATTCTTGATCGTACAATATGCATATTATTATTATTATTGGATAGAAAACAGTCTCTAGTTTCTATAGCCGTTGAAATTTTGTCTCTGAGTGGAACAGAACTCATTCTACAGCAATTTCCCTGACATGGAGTCAGATTTCACACATTTTGGCCCCTGATCTGGAGTCAGTTTAAAGGCCACTGTGAACGCTATGAGCATACAGACACTGCTTACGTCTTCCCCTGGATGCCTTTACGTGATGACAATTTGAATGGTATCGATTGCGCAATCACAGCCCCTATAAAACAAAAACACGTGTAGGTAGGAACTCCTTTCCAGCTGCGTCGGGCGCGCGGTGGACACCGACCTGCTCTTTTTCCAAGCACTAGTGTAGCCAGTTATATTTCTCCGGTCATGTTTCTACTCGTTATAGGAGTTAAAAACATCATAAGGTAGTTAATTTAAACCGTTTTATAGCAATTTATATCCGTTTAGTGCGATTTTGGGACATTTATTTCTGAGACACTGTGAATCTCTGGGCACGGTTCCAGTTCATGCCGAACGCAATGGGCATTTCTACATGGCAAGAGGACAGCTTTCGACCAAAAGACGATTAGACCCAAGAAAGGATTCTTTGCCCAAGATTCTGATGGAAGAACAGCTCAAAGTAGGAACAATTTATTATGATAAATCGTGTTTCTGTCGAGAAATGTTAATCGCTTATGACGCCATCTTGTTTGACGTAGCTTCGCTTGGCGCAAACTCTATTGAAAAGTAAGGATAATTTAAAAAATGTAAATCAGCGATTGTATTAAGAATTAAATTGTCTATCAATCGCTGTCCACACTATATTTTTTAGTCACGTTTATGAGTATTTATGTATACGGCTAGATCACTGTCTAATATGGCGCACGACATTGTCTGACCAGCTGGGCAACTTTTGTCATTGTCTAACCATGATTTTGGTGGCTAAATATGCACATTTTCGAACAAACTGTATATGGATTGTGTAATATGATGTTACAGGAGTGTCATCGGAAGAATTCTGAGAAGGTTAGTGAAAAAATTTATATATTTTGGCGATGTTTACGTTATCGCTCTCTTTGGCTAGAATCAATGCTCTGGTAACGTTTGCATATGTGGTATGCTAATATAACGATTTATTGTGTTTTCGCTGTAAGACACTTAGAAAATCTGAAATATTGTCTGTATTCACAGGATCTGTGTCTTTCGATTAGTGTATGCTGTGTATTTTTACGAAATGTTTGATGATTAGTAATTAGGTAAACACGTTGCTCTATGTATTTATTCTAGTCCATTTGTGACGGTGGGTGCAATTGTAAACTATGACATCTACCTGAAATATGCAAATTTTTCTAACAAAACCTATCCTATACCATAAATATGTTATCAGACTGTCATCTGATGAGTTTTTTTCTTGGTTAGTGGCTATCAATATCTTAGTTTAGCCGAATTGGTGATAGCTACTGGTGTTGGTGGACAAAGAAAAGATGGTGTCTTATGCTAATGTGTTCAGCTAATAGATTTACATCTTTACATATTGTGTCTTCCCTGTAAAACATTTTAAAAATCGGGCATGTTGGCTGGATTCACACGATCTGTGTCTTTCATTAGCTGTATTGGACTTTAATGTGTGAAAGTTAAATATTACAAAAAAAAATAATAATTGAATTTCACGCTCTGCCTTTTCAGTGGAATGTGGGGGGGGTGTGCCGCTAGCGGCACCCCAGTCCTAGACAGGATATCTCTGTTTTCTATGTATTTTGGTTAGGTCAGGGTGTGATTAGGGCGGGTACTCTGGTGTTGTATGTACAGGGTTTTGTATGTCTAGGGTTGTTGTAGGTCATGGGGTTTTGTATTTCTACGTTGGCCTGATATGGTTCCCAAACAGAGACAGCTGTTTATCGTTGTCTCTGATTGGGGATCATATTTAGGCAGCCCTGTTTCCCACTTTCTGTGGTGGGATCTTGTCTATGTGTAGTTGCCTGTCAGCACTCGTTTGTATAGCTTCACATTTCGTTTTGTTATTTTGTTAGTTTGTTCAGTGTTCATTCTTTAAATGAATAAGAATGTACGCATACCACGCTGCGCCTTGGTCCGATCCTTATAACGAACGTGACAGTACCCCAAACAGCACATGGACAAACTCACCTGATTCAACTCATTAACCTGTCTAGCCCCGGGGTGCCGCTAGCGGCACATCCCCCCCCACCCCCACTGAAAAGGCAGAGCCGCGAAATTCCCAAAAAATATTTTTTTTAAATATTTAACTTTCACACATTAAAGTCCAATACAGCTAATGAAAGACACAGATCTTGTGAATCCAGCCAACATGTCCGATTTTTAAAATGTTTTACAGGGAAGACACAATATGTAAAGATGTAAATCTATTAGCTAAACACATTAGCATAATCCACCATTTTTTCTTTTTCCACCAACACCAGTAGCTATCACCAATTCGGCTAAACTAAGATATTGATAGCCACCAACCAAGAAAAAACCTCCTCAGATGACAGTCTGATAACATATTTATGGTATAGGATAGGTTTTGTTAGAAAAATGTGCATATTTCAGGTAGATGTCATAGTTTACAATTGCACCCACTGTCACAAATGGACTAGAATAATTACAATGAGCAACGTGTTTACCTAACTACTAATCATCAAACATTTCGTAAAAATACACAGCATACACTAATCGAAAGACACCGATCCTGTGAATACAGACAATATTTCAGATTTTCTAAGTGTCTTACAGCGAAAACACAATAAATCGTTATATTAGCTTAGCACATGTGCAAACATTACCCCAGCATTGATTCTAGCCAAATAGAGCGATAACGTAAACATCGCCAAAATATATTAATTTTTTCACTAACCTTCTCAGAATTCTTCAGATGACACTCCTGTAACATCACATTACAACATACATATACAGTTTGTTCGAAAATGTGCATATTTAGCCACCAAAATCATGGTTAGACAATGAGAAAAGTAGCCCAGCTGGTCAGAAAATGTTCGTGCGCCATATTAGACAGTGATCTAGTCGTATACATAAATACTCATAAACGTGACTAAAAAATATAGGGTGGACAGCGATTGATAGACAATTTAATTCTTAATACAATCGCGGAATTACATTTTTTAAATTATCCTTACTTTTCAATACAGTTTGCGCCAAGCGAAGCTAAGTCAAAAAAATGGCGTCCTAAGCCACTAACATTTTTCCGACAGAAACACAATTTATCATAATAAATTGTTCCTACTTTGAGCTGTTCTTCCATCAGAATCTTGGTCAAAGAATCCTTTCTTGGGTCTAATCGTCTTTTGGTCGAAAGCTGTCCTCTTGCCATGCAGAAATGCACATTGCGTTCGGCATGAACTGGAACGGTGCCCAGAGATTCACAGTGTCTCAGAAATAAATGTCCCAAAATCGCACTAAACGGATATAAATTGCTATAAAACGCTTTAAATTAACTACCTTATGATGTTTTTAACTCCTATAACGAGTAAAAATATGACTGGAGAAATATAACTGGCTACACTAATGCTTGGAAAAACAGTAGTTCGGTATCCTCCGCGCGCATGACGCACCAAGAAAAGAGTTCCTACCTACAGGGTTTTTTCATTTATAGTGGCTGTGATTGGGCAATCGATACCATTCAAATCGTCATCACGTAAAGGCATCCAGGGGAAGACGTAAGCAGTGTCCGTATACTCATAGGAATAACAGTGGCCTTAAAACTGACTCCAGAACAGGGGCCAAAATATGTGAAATCTGACTCCATGTCAGGGAAATTGCTGTAGAATGAGTTCTGTTCCACTTAGAGACAAAATTTCAACGCCTATAGAAACTATAGACTGTTTTCTATCCAATAATAATAATAATATGCATATTGTACGATCAAGAATTTTGTAGGAAGCCGTTTCAAAAATTACACGATTTCCATAAATAGTGACAACAGCACCCCCTATCCTTCACAGGTTTTAAGAGATTGATGATTCGTTAAATAGTTGAATCAGGTGTGCTTGTCCAAGGCTACAACAAAAATGTGTGCTTTTGGGGGTCATTGAGGATTGGAGTTGAGTATCACTGCACTACACTATGGATTCAAGGAATGACTATCTATGATATCAAAATTATAGTTTTAACCATGTTTTTAGGCTATACAATGGTTGTTTATATTTACTTTGTTTACAAACATTGGAGTAAACAAGCTTATATTTTGGGTTCTGGTGGGGTACGACAGTTGAACTAAGCTCATGAGGCATTTATTTATTCTTTAAGAATCAATGGGTACATATCATTCATTTATAAATGGATGTAGCAACTAAACAGTAACATTAAAGTGCACCTCATACAGCAGAACTACACTAAGTGGCCAGTTTATTAGGTACACCCATCTAGTACCGGGTCGGACACCCCGTTTCCTCCAAAAGAGTCTGAATTATTTGGGACATGTCAACATGTTAACACCATCTTTTCATGTTCAGATATGAGGTGGCGTTCAAACGCTATGGCGTTCAATTGGTATCAAGGGACCTAACCTGTGCCAGGAAAACTTTCCCCACAACATTACACCACCGCCACATGCAGCTGGCTGGATGTTTTTTGTTTGTTGCAACATTCTCGGTATCCCCCTAGACACCGCCGTGCGTGAAACGCTCAGGAGACCAGACGTTTCTGATATACTGGAATCGGCGTGCCTAGCAACAACAATCAGACCACACTCAAAGTCGCTTAGGTCACTCGTTTTGCCCGTTCTAACGTTCAATCGAACAGTAACTGAATGTCTCGATGCCTGTCTGCCTGCTTTACATAGCAAGCCACGGCCACATGACTTACTGTCTGTTGGATCGAACCATTTTCGTGAACGGGATGTTGTCCATAATAAACTGGCCACTGAGTGTGTGTCGCCATTTGAACATGATCCATTAACCTGCCCCCCAAAAATGTAGTCTGTCCACTGTTCCGCGAATGTCCCGCAAAATCGCTTCCTTGTCCTGCATTTGTGCTTTTTAGATGTAGTCACCCTAAATCCACCGGTGGAAACATTGCTACTGCAACATGGAGGAGGATGACATTATTTCAGGCCAAGATGTGAAGCTGCAATTCCACATATGAGAATGACATTTTCACATTTGGAGTTTACCTGTGATGCGGCGGCAAATCCACAATGTTTTTAACATTTCAAACCGCCAAATGTAATACATGTGAAAATATGGTTTAATGTGTAACATTTCAACTCAGCCCGGTGGTGGCAAATATGGGCCAAACAAATTCAAATTGAATGGCCAACCTAAAAGTGCTGTACTATATGTGCCCTTCCAAAAACAAAATGTGACATGAAACTGGACCTGAGGTATGTTCTTTTTTGTAAGGGCACAAACAGCACTTTTAATTTGGCCGTTCGATTTTACGTTTTTAGGCCCATGTTCACTACCCCCGGGCTGTTGTCTGCTTCTTGTTAATTACCACTAACAACAGTATCGTTGTACCTTGTCAGGCATTCTGAGCCTCACTAACCATGTAGGCCTCTCACCTCACTATCTCCCCTCCTCTTCTCATCCCTCTCTTCTCAGCACGGGGAAAAGGAGAAGAGGAGCGGACCACAGCTCTCTGGCCAACAGTGCGGGTGGGTGAATCGATCCGCCTGTCGTAATGATGGCTGAGAGATTGCCTGCATCAGGGAGTGATCTGGGAGCTACAGCTGGATTAAGGAAGCCATGGATTGCTATCGATTTTGTTCTGATACAATCATTTAATTTGGGCTCAAATCTTCTTCCTGGTGCATGGGCTGAAGGGAGGCAATCCCCCAGCCCAGATCTTTTAATTCCTCAGACACCACTCCCCATCACAGAGCTCTAACACGTCGAGCTGCAGACATGCCACTCTGCTAACAGGGTTAAAACCTACTGTTGTTCTGGCCATTACTACCAAACGTATTAATAAGCCCAGAGCAAGAAGACTAAGACTCGGGTGCTCTTGAGGGCTTTCTCTCTCCTTCCCCTGAGACTGGAGATTGGATGAGCCTCTTTAGTAGGATCTCCCTCAAACTGATTCGACTGCTGGATAATACCACGGCTATCGTGCCATATTTGTGAATAGCAGGCTCATTTACTTTGATAGATTGTTTTGTGTTGGGCAGGCCCCATTTCTTGGATAATACGGCTAATTCTTGAACGGTGGGAGTCTCATGGGTGTGTTTTTAATCTGTTGTCAGTGTCGATGAAATGTGTCACTGGATAGGCTTCTTCAGTCCACAAAAAGATATGTACACACACTGTAGATCAAGGGTCTCCAACAGGTCGATCACGAGCTACAATACCAGTAGCTTGCAGCCCACCTATGAGAACCTTCCCGAACAATTCTGAAAGTGCATTTGTTCCACGTGTTCCACCGCAAACTGTTAAAAAACAAATCTCAGCAGAATCAGACACCTCAAGTTCCCGGCTACTAAACAATCAAATCCACGTTAGCCACAATGGGCTTAAAAAGACAAATCTAACACAGTATCTGCTGACATGTCAGCCCTAACAAATGCTCTTCTGATGTGATTTAATAACCTCTTTGGGCTAAGTGGGACGCTAGCGCCCCATCTCGACAACATCCGGGGAAATTGCTGAGCGCGAAATTCAAAATACAAAAATCGTAATGTTTAAAACCTGTCTAGGATCAGCGTGCCGCTAGCGGCACCCCCCCCCCCCCCCCCACTGAAAAACCAGTGCCGCGAAATTCAAAAAAAATATTTTTTTAAAATATTTAACTTTCACACATTAAAGTCCAATACAGCTAATGAAAGACACAGATCTTGTGAATCCAGTCAACATGTCCGATTTTTAAAATGTTTTACAGGGAAGACACAATATGTAAAGATGTACATCTATTACCTAAAAACACATTAGCATAATCCACCATCTTTTATTTGTCCACCAACACCAGTAGCCATCACCAATTCGGCTAAACTAAGATATTTATAGCCCCTAACCAACAAAAAAACTCATCAGATGACAGTCTGATAACATATTTATGGTATGGGATAGGTTTTGTTAGAAAAAAGTGCATATTTCAGGTAGATGGCATAGGTTACAATTGCACCCACCGTCACAAATGGAATAGAAAAACTACTTAGAGCAACGTGTTTACCCACTTACTAATCATCAAACATTTCGTAAAAATACACAGCATACACGAATCGAAAGACACAGATCCTGTGAATACAGACAATATTTCAGATTTTCTAAGTGTCTTACAGCGAAAACACAATAAATCGTTATATTAGCATAGCACATAGCACATAGCAGCCCAGCATTGATTCTAGCCAAAGTGAGCGATAACGTCAACATCGCCAAAAATATATAAATTTTTTCACTAACCTTCTCAGAATTCTTCAGATGACACTCCTGTAACATCATATTACACAATCCATATAGAGTTGGATCGAAAATGTTTATATTTAGCCACCAAAATCATGGTTAGACAATGTGAAATGTAGCTCAGCTGGTCAGAAAATGTCCTTGCGCCACTTAGACAGTGATCTACTCTTATACATAAATACTCATAAACGTGACTAAAAAATATAGGGTGGACAGGGATTGATAGACAATTTAATTCTTAATACAATTGCGGAATTACATTTTTTAATTTATCCTTACTTTTCAATACAGTTTGCGCCAAGCGAAGCTACGTCAAAAAACATGGCGTCCTAAGCCACTAAAATGTTTCGACAGAAACACGATTTATCATAATAAAAATGTCCTACTATGAGCTGTTCTTCCATCAGTTTCTTGGGCAAAGGATCCTTTCTTGGGAGTAATCGTCTTTTGGTGGAAAGCTGTCCTCTTGCCATGTGGAAATGCCAACTGCGTTCGGGATGAACTGAAAAGCGTGCCCGGCTATTCACATCGTTTCAAAAATAAATGTCCCAAAATCGCACTAAACGGATATAAATTGCTATAAAACGCTTTAAATTAACTACCTTATGATGTTTTTAACTCCTATAACGAGTGAAAAGATGACCGGAGAAATATAACAGGCTAAACTAACGCTTGGAACAGGAGCGGCTCGGTGTCCTCCACGCGCGTTACGCACCAAGAAAAGACTTGCTAGCTACAGGGTTTTTTCATTTGTAGTGCCTGTGAACGCGCAATCGACCCCATTGGAATCGTCATCACGTAAAGGCATCCAGGGGAAGACGTAAGAAGTGTCCGTATAGTCATAGCAATAACAGTGCCCTTTTAACTGACTTCAGAACAGTGGCCAACATTTCTGAAATCTGACTCCATGTCAGGGAAATTGCTGTAGAATGGGCTCTGTTCCACTTAGAGACAAAATTTCAACTCCTATAGAAACTATAGACTGTTTTCTATCCAATAATAATAATAATATGCATATTGTACGATCAAGGATTTTGTGGGAAGCCGTTTCAAAAATTACCCAATTAGCATAAATAGTCTCAACAGCGCCCCCATCCTCAACAGGTTTTAACATACATGAAAATACAAAAGTGTCATACATCATTTAAAAGCTTGTTTCTGCGAACAGCTTTCAGCCCTCAGAAATGTTCTTCTGATGTGATTTAAGCATTGACATGGGCACAGAACAAGCAATTTCATTGTTTCCCCGTGAATAATTGCAATTTTGAGAGTATAAAACAGAATTCTGGAAAATACAAAGAGAGCGCTAGGAACATTTTGAGGAGTAACATGTTTCACAATTTAAAAGTGGCTCTCATAATAGAAAAGGTTGGAGAACCCTGCTGTAGTCCGCATAGTCCGCAATCATTTGTGCGCCATGTATAACGATGTTGTGGTACAGTGTAGTTAATGGATATTACATGTTGACATATCTGAATGAAGGGATTTTCTAGGATCCAATCCACCTTAATCCCAAATATATTGCTTCCATACCATTTTCCAATTCAGTTTCATGGCAACTTATTCTCCTCCTCTGTTGGTGTTGCTGGATGATATTCAAGGATCACGATGACATTGACATGCTTTTTAAAGGGCTTGTTTCCCGAGCATGCTGTTCAATTAGTCCAATTTATGTAGCAAGGCTAGGATTCACCTTCAAAAGCATGTGGAGCAAATAAGCTAGGCTCCTATTGATTTGGCTCCTGCTTTTCCCTGATTACCCTGATCACATCTCCAGCATTATCTCTCCTGGACAGGGAAAAGGAATAGCATTATTGCATTTTGCTGCTGTTGCTCTGACCCCAGCCTGCCTGTCTGCTTGAGTCCTAAGAAGAGAGTCCAATAAGGCCACGAGAAGTGGGAATTGAGGAAAGCAGAGCCCCGCAGTTCCCTATTTTACCCTATTTTGCTCCTGGCACTGATCTGGCCCTTAATGAAGGTCTCACCGTGGAAACGAGAGTGGTCCAGGAGGGTCAAGAGGGTCCCAGGAACGCCCCGCCCCCTCCCTTTGCTCCCCCTGCGTTGCTTACCCCCAAGCCGGAGGATGTCTGACCCGGCCTGATTGATTTATTGTAATCAACTGGAAGCCAGGAGGAATTCGGAAGGGATGTCTGTGTAGTGAGGAAAGGCACCTTGGGACCAAACAGACAATCAGTGGGCCCTCCATCAATTTCCACATGACAGGAACGAGTGCTGCTGCTGGTGTGAAGGGAGGGAGAGAAAGGAAGTGGGGATGGGAGGGATGTTGGGGTGTGTGGGGGGAGGGGAGAGAGGGGAGAGAGGGGAGAGAGGGGGGGGGGTCTAGGAAATAAAGAGGGTACTAAGGCTATGGCAGTTAATTAGCTTTGTGAGGAAAATAATCAGACTAACATGGCAAACCTAAATTCTTCGACTTCTTCCCATTATCCCTGCCTTGGTCTCCCAGGCCCCTCCTCCAGCCGCCTCACACCTTCTCCCTCTCACACTAACCGGGTTAGACTGCTCATGGAAGAAATGATGGTTCATTCAGGCGTTTTCCCTCTTTCTTGAAGTCCATGAAGAGACAGTCTGTTCTTTTATTAGATTTTCTATTTTATTTTTATCAGCTACCTCAGAAATTATGGCTGCCATATTTGTTTTGACAGAATTCAACGGTGGTGCTTTGATGTGGCAGATATGGCGAGATGGTTTGGCAAACATTCTCCCTCCTTCTCTCTCTCTGCAGGCATGACTGCTCTGGTAGCTTGATGTGATTGGAGGAAGTACAAGCTGCTGATGATAAAAATGAGGCACATAAAACAGCTGCCCACGCAGTCCGCACCACACTGCATTTCCAGCACACACACACACACACACACACACACACACACACACACACACACACGCACACACGCACACGCACACGCACACACACGCACACACAAAAAAAACATGAAAAAATCACATGTAAAAACAAAACACGTGGTTATCCGAAACGTGCGAAGTATCACATGTTCATTTTTCACGTGTTTTTCCTTCAGAATTTTTTTTCTCACGTGATTTTTTTTATTCGCAAATTATATATATTTTTTTACCACTTCTTGCTACGTCTGGTCTCCCATCCAGGGACCGACCATGCTTAGCTTCAAAGGCAAACCAGCAGTGGGGTGCAGGGTGCTGTGTTTTTCACATGTGAATCTGCATATCCGATTCATACTGTACATGTGAAACTGCAATTGACGTGAGGTGAAAGCATGTTTTTCACCTTTTGTGCAAAAGTGGTGTTAACACGTGAACTCTGTGGTTTCAAATGTGACATTTGAGCTCAACATGTGAACACAGCTATTTCACATGTGAAAATGCAAATGTGACGTGTTTTTTTTTCTTTCATAAGGAACACACGCAGAGATAGAGAGTACCATCCGACATAAATTCAAGGAGAAAGGAGGAAACCTCCAAATTGGAATGAAATCCAAACAAACAATGCAGCCCGAACATTTATCTGCAGACATAAAACTCAAAGAAGGGCCTCTCTCTGCCCACTGATGCATGTAATAGGACATGTACTTAGTTAACTTTAATGATACTACTGAGGTAGAACCGCTAGAGCGCTATTGCTATGTGGGTATTGGCACATATAACCTGGGCATGGGCGTGCGTACGGTACAGTATGTACCGGGCCGTATATGTCATGTTAACATAAAGAAACCATGGTAAAGAGCATGAGCAGATGCGGTCCTCCAGGGGTGTGGCTGGCACATTACTGCTTACCTTGGCCTCTGTCCATGCTCTCCCACTGCTGTGGGACTGCAAGAGATCCCTTTAATATGGCTTTAACTCCCATTGAACAGTGGGGAACCCAGGGATCCAATTTAATACCGGCCAGCTGCCCAGCCAGCCCTCGCACAGTCTGCTTTATGCATGTGTTGTAGTGTGGGCATGTGTGTGAGGAGTGTATAGGTGAGTGTGTGTGTGCGTGCGTGAGGGCGTGCGTGTGCACGCATGTACAGTATACTGTATATGCCCATAGCCCAGGTTTATAAAACAATATAGACGCTCCATATTGGGTATCAAACATGCAAAGTGAAGTCACCCGCAAATTATGCCCATTCCATCCAGAGAGGTCAAGCTTTACTTTCTTCAATTGGAGAGGGCCTGGTGTGGTTATGCTGTGTCGGTTTGAAATGTGGCATTCTATAAAGTAAAGGGGCCTCAGTGCACTCACTCATTGGTCAGAAGCCAGACCCCCTTCCACAGTGTTCTATAGCTAAGGTCTGAGGTTTTGACACAGCCTTGAGAGCCACTGGAGACCTGCAACCTTAACCTCAACCCCAACTCCACAACCACTGAACTACTCTAAGGGGGGCCAACCTCGGCGAAACACATGCCTGACATTTACTGTACAGTGGGAGCCCAGAGCAACATCAGCGATCTCATACTCTGTTGTGGAGTTTCAAGTCTCATTACTGTAGAAGAAAAGTCATTCTCAAAGCCATTCCTGATCTGAGTTATACTGTCGATAAAGCTTGCTGACTTTCAAAACAGCTTGCTGACCCACTTCGTCCCACTTAGATCCAGAATATGAAGAAGGGAACGGGGGAAAAAACGGATAAAAGAAAATAAATTATTTCATTTGATTTTAAATGATTGGAGATAGTATTTTGGGCCTCCACGATAGTGCATAAAGAGTAATGATGCAGTGATGAGCAGGACAGGAAAGTCACATCCTAATGATGGATGGAGGAGAGAGAGAGTTCTTCCCGCCCGTCCTGAAGTCTGACGAGGATCCATTATTAACATGCATATAAATGGATCACAGTGTGCCTGCACTTCACTCTAACTCACTCTCTCCTGCCATTAGTTATTCCAGGCTTATCACTCCATCAGTAAAGCACAGTCACCCGGGGGGGGGGGGGAGGAGACAACACTTCTCTCATTATGTTGACCCCCTGAAACCTAGTCAGAGCATTACGCTAACCCCCTAAAACCTAGTCAGAAGACTGTCATTCATTCATTGTTTCTCTCCCAGGCTTGCGTGAGCGATGAGCAGTTTTCCAGGTTGTGTGAAAGTGAAACCAATCTTTGTGATGTCATTAAAGAGACTGAACTCTGGATTGTGAAAAAGTAGTCCCAAACTGGATTCACAGGTTTTGCCCATAAAAAATAAGAATATTGTGGTAAGGGGTAGAAGATAATGGTCGGTGTGGGTGTGAGAGTTTCTGTATTTTTTTGTGGTGCTTGTGCGTGTGTGCAAAGTGAGAGGGAGAGCGAGAGGCCATGCACACATACATTTCTCTGTATGTGTATGTGCATATGGCAGAAGGAGGCACAATCTTTGCCAAATGGCATTCCTTTAATTTACTACCTGGCAATATCCAGAATGTACAAAGCCGAAACAGCAAGGATGTATAAATCTCTGTAACATGCAGGTTATTGCTCTTTTTATGTCAGAATTCTGCTTGCCTCCGAGTGTTACAAACAATGTTTGGTTTACCAATGCAATCTGTTCTTAACAACAGCCATTTGTTTTATAGACTATATACGTTTCAGAAATCGAGAGCAACAGAGCAAAGGCTAAGCCTAATTAACTACCTCCTCTCCAATAATCTACCCGGTGACATCAACACCCATTTTTAAGAGCAATAGAGTAAATTATGTAAAATGCCTGGCAATATTTCCCACCACATATTGCTGTAGTAAATCATTAGAGAGCATCATGGGAAATGTGCTTGTGCGTGGGATATTTCATAAATCTCAGTGTGTGTTTGTGTGTGTGTGTGCGTGGTACACACTCTTCCTGATACGAAGTGATCGTTAGGGGAGATCTCGGTGTGGCCTGCTCCCCGAGACTCATGGGTAATGACACTGATGCATCTTCATCGTGGGCGGGAAAGTCGCACACCAACTCATTAACACATCTGTGTAGTCATTACGCTCTTTGTTTACTCCAAAAGTTGATGAGTTATCGGGCGTTTCGCAACAGTAACCAGCAATTTTTTGCTATTAGTGTGAAGTGAGCATGGCTTTATGAAGATAACTGTGTCCTTTTTTATACAAGTGCTCAAATCTGCCACAGAGACAAAAAAAAGAAAAAAAGAAAGATATGAAAAGAAAACTAATAACAACTGCATAGAAATGACATAGGCTTCTCTATAATCATGGCATTTTTCATTAGAACAACAGGAAGCTCCTATCTGAACAGTTTGAGTAGCCAAGAATGAAGTGTGGAACTTTAACATGGTGTCCCAGCGCAGTCAGTCCCTCATTATCTGCCAACTACTGTTATGGCTGTCAATGTAGTTCTCCTCCTCAGACGAGGAGGAGCATGGATCAGACCAAGATGCGGAGAGGTAAGTGTTCATGATTTAATGAAACAACAAGAAAACACTTAAACCTACAAAATAACAAACGTGACTAACCTTAAACAGTCCTGTGTGGTCCAAACACTGACACAGGAAACAAACACCCACAAAACACCAGTGAAACCCTGGCTGCCTTTGTATGACTCTCAATTAGAGACAAACAATACACACCTGTCTCTAATTGAGAATCATACCAGGCCGAACACAAAACCCCACATAGAAGTACAAACATAGACAAACCCACCCAACTCACGCCCTGACCAACTAAAATGAATACAAAACAAAGGAAAACAGGTCAGGAACGTGACAGAACCCCCCCCCCTTAAGGTGCGAACTCCGGGCGCACCAGCACAAAGTCTAGGGGAGGGTCTGGGTGGGCGTCTGTCCACGGTGGCGGCTCTGGCGCTGGTCGTGGTCCCCACCCCACCATAATCAATCCCCGCTTCTTTATCCCCCTCCCAATGACCACCCTCCCACTAACCCCACCTAAATGAAGGGGCAGCACCGGAATAAGGGGCAGCACCGGGATAAGGGGCAGCACCGGGATAAGGGGCAGCACCGGGATAAGAGGCAGCACCGGGATAAGGGGCGGCAGGTCCTGGCTGAGGGACTCCGGCAGGTCCTGGCTGAGGGACTCCGGCAGGTCCTGGCTGAGGGACTCCGGCAGGTCCTGGCTGAGGGACTCCGGCAGGTCCTGGCTGAGGGACTCCGGCAGGTCCTGGCTGAGGGACTCCGGCAGGTCCTGGCTGAGGGACTCCGGCAGGTCCTGGCTGAGGGACTCCGGCAGGTCCTGGCTGAGGGACTCCGGCAGGTCCTGGCTGAGGGACTCCGGCAGGTCCTGGCTGAGGGACTCCGGCAGGTCCTGGCTGAGGGACTCCGGCAGGTCCTGGCTGAGGGACTCCGGCAGGTCCGGGCGTAGGGACTCCGGCAGGTCCGGGCGTAGGGACTCCGGCAGGTCCGGGCTGAGGGACTCCGGCAGGTCCGGGCTGAGGGACTCCGGCAGGTCCGGGCTGAGGGACTCCGGCAGGTCCGGGCTGAGGGACTCCGGCAGGTCCGGGCTGAGGGACTCCGGCAGGTCCGGGCTGAGGGACTCCGGCAGGTCCGGGCTGAGGGACTCCGGCAGGTCCGGGCTGAGTGGCAGCTCCGGACTGTAGGGCAGCTCCGGACTGTAGGGCAGCTCCGGACTGTAGGGCAGCTCCGGACTGTAGGGCAGCTCCGGACTGTAGGGCAGCTCCGGACTGTAGGGCAGCTCCGGACTGTCGGACAGCTCCGGACTGTCGGACGTCTCTGGCAGCTCCTGACTGGCGGGCATCTCTGGCAGCTCCTGACTGGCGGGCGTCTCTGGCAGCTCCTGACTGGCGGGCGTCTCTGGCAGCTCCTGACTGACGGGCGTCTCTGGCAGCTCCTGACTGACGGGCGTCTCTGGCAGCTCCTGACTGACGGGCGTCTCTGGCAGCTCCTGACTGGCGGGCGTCTCTGGCGGCTCCTGACTGACGGACGGCTCTAGCGGCTCCTGACTGACGGACGGCTCTACTGGCTCGGGACAGACGGGCGGCTCTAATGGCTCGTGGCAGACGGATGACTCAGATGGCGCTGGGCAGACAGATGGCTCAGACGGCGCTGGGCAGACAGATGGCTCACACGGCGCTGGGCAGACAGATGGCTCAGACGGCGCTGGGCAGACAGATGGCTCAGACGGCGCTGGGCAGACAGATGGCTCAGACGGCGCTGGGCAGACAGATGGCTCAGACGGCGCTGGGCAGACAGATGGCTCAGACGGCGCTGGGCAGACAGATGGCTCAGACGGCGCTGGGCAGACAGATGGCTCAGACGGCGCTGGGCAGACAGATGGCTCAGACGGCGCTGGGCAGACAGATGGCTCAGACGGAGCTGGGCAGACGGGCCGTTCAGGCACCGCTGGGCAGACGGCAGACTCTGGCCGGCTGAGACGCACTATAGGCCTGGTGCGTGGTACCGGAACTGGAGGTACCGGGCTGAGGGCACGCACCTCAGGGCGAGTGCGGGGAACAGGAACAGAGCACACTGGACTCTCGTGGCGCACTCTAGGCCTGGTGCGTGGTACCGGAACTGGAGGTACCGGGCTGAGGGCACGCACCTCAGGGCGAGTGCGGGGAGAAGGAACAGTGCGCCCAGGGCTCTGGAGACGCACAGGAGGCTTGGTGCGTGGTGTAGGCACTGATGGTACTGGGCTGGGGTGGGAAGGTGGCGCCGGATATACCGGACCGTGAAGGAGGACACGCGCTCTTGAGCACCGAGCCTCTCCAACCTTACCAGGTTGAATGGTCCCCGTAGCCCTGCCAGTGCGGCGAGGTGGAATAGCCCGCACTGGGCTATGCAGGCGAACCGGGGACACCACCTGTAAGGCTGGTGCCATGTACGCCGGCCCGAGGAGACGTACTGGAGGCCAGATACGTTGGGCCGGCTTCATGGCATCCGGCTCGATGCCCAACCTAGCCCTCCCAGTGCGGCAAGGTGGAATAGCCCGCACTGGGTTAAGCACGCGTACTGGGGACACCGTGCGCTTTACCGCATAACACGGTGTCTGACCAGTACGACGCCCTCTCACTCCACGGCAAGCCCGGGGAGTTGGCTCAGGTATCCAACCCGGCTTCGCCACACTCCCCTTTAGCCCCCCCCAAGAAATTTTTGGGTGAGCCTCTCGGGCTTCCAGCCGCTCTTACGTGCTTTTGCCTCATAGAACCTCCTCTCTGCTTTCGCTGCCTCCAGCTCCGCTTTGGGACGGCGATATTCCCCTGGCTGAGTCCAGGGTCCTTTGCCGTCCAGGATCCCCTCCCAAGTCCATTCCTCTTTTCCCCATTGCTGTTGTTCTTGCCTTCCTTCCTCAATCCGCTTGGTCCTGTTGTGGTGGGTGTTTCTGTTATGGCTGTCAATGTAGTTCTCCTCCTCAGACGAGGAGGAGCATGGATCAGACCAAGATGCGGAGAGGTAAGTGTTCATGATTTAATGAAACAACAAGAAAACACTTAAACCTACAAAATAACAAACGTGACTAACCTTAAACAGTCCTGTGTGGTCCAAACACTGACACAGGAAACAAACACCCACAAAACACCAGTGAAACCCTGGCTGCCTTTGTATGACTCTCAATTAGAGACAAACAATACACACCTGTCTCTAATTGAGAATCATACCAGGCCGAACACAAAACCCCACATAGAAATACAAACATAGACAAACCCACCCAACTCACGCCCTGACCAACTAAAATGAATACAAAACAAAGGAAAACAGGTCAGGAACGTGACAACTACAGTATGTGTAAGGGCGAGACATTGGCATAATGCACAGTTTGTTTTCCCAGCTCGAACATCTCAGGAAATTTTCTGACACAAATAAAATAAAATAACATTTCTGACCCTCTCCGGTGTACGGCCACCAATGTCAAAGAGAAGGGAAGACTGTTATGCACATTTGTCATGTTAAATCACCTCTGTGTGTGGGGGGGGTGGGGTGTGCGTGTGTTTGTGGGGGTGTGTGTGTTTGTGTGTGTGGGCCTGTGTGTGCGTGTGCGGGGCGATACGGGTTATGGCAGGTTTCACTTCCTCGTTGGAAGAGTAGTGTGTTGGGGAGGGGTGGGTCAACTCCAGAGGTGAGGACTGCAATCTATCAGTCCCCCCCAAACACGCCCTGCCACACCCCCAGTCCAGCGTCCACTTGAGGAAAGACAGAGAGTGTTCATTCAGCCCTCCAAATCCCCCTTTAGCTCCACTAAGACATGGAAGACACTAAGGTATTATGAGCAAAACTGTATCTTTTGTTGACAATATGTAATGACTGCGCTTATCCCCCTGCAGCTTCCCTGGTTTAGCCGAGGTTTAAGTCCAGCAAGCGTTTAGACTAGTCTGTGATGGATACCGCCAGTTCTATTAGCCAGTTGCCCTCCAGAGCGGTTCATTGGTGCATCTGTCCTCAGAATTGAGGGCTACACATGACTTCTATTCTGCATTATTATGTACATGTTAGATAGGAATTTAAAGGCACTTCAGCTTAGTTTGAATAAAATGATGGAAATGTGCTCAATTGGGGGACTTGAGAATTCGGCAGAAAAACCTAGCCTAAGACATTTCATGTTGTGACTAGGCTATCCTAGAAAAATAAAAGCATTCATATCTGCATACATTTCTAAATATACAGTACCAGTCAGAAGTTTGGACCCTCTTATTCAAGGGTTTTTCTTTATTTTTGCTATTTTCTACACTGTAGAATAATAGTGAAGACATCAAAACTATGAAATAGCACATATGCAATCATGATGTAACCAAAAAAAGTGTTGAACAAATCAAAATATATTTTTGATTTTAGATTCTTCAAAGTAGCCACCCTTTGCCTTGATGACAGCTTTGCAGACTCTTTGCATTCTCTCAACCAGCTTCATGAGGAATGCTTTTCCAAAAGTCTTGAAGGAGTTCCCACATATGCTGAGCACTTGTTGGCTGCTTTTCCGTCACTCTACGATCTAACTCCTCCCAAACCATCTCAATTGGGTTGAGGTCGGGTGATTGTGGAGGCCAGGTCATCTGATGCAGCACTCCATCACTCTCCTTCTTGGTCAAATAGCCCTTACACGGCCTGGAGGTCATTGTCCTGTTGAAAAACAAATTATAGTCCCAATAAGCACAAACCAGATTGTGACGTGGTAAGGTTGGACCCAAATGCAGAGAAGAGACCAGACAAGAAACCAGAGGTTAAGGATAAACATAATACTTTACTGAGAAACCGAAGAGGACTTCGGGGCCGGTTTGCCTGGTGTTGGTGTCGGGCAGAGGATTAGAGCAAGGAGGATCGCGCTCAGATCCAAGTGCGGCGACATTGTTGAAGGAAGGGCTCAGCTGATGGCACCCCTGCTTCGGCTTTCGTTCAGGAAACAAGGGGGGGACGAGTTCAGCAGTAGGTTGTGAGTACTTGCTCCATTTGCTGGCCTGGGTGGAGTCGAAACAGCTCCGTTTGCCCATTCAACTGTGGGTGGAATCCCGAGGAGAGACTCACTGACGCCCCCAACAGGGAGCACAAGGCTTTCCAATTGCGTGCGACGAACTGGGGCCCACGATCCGAGACAATGTCCTAGGGCAGTCCGTGTAGTCGAAAGACATTGATAATCATGTAAGGCAATGAAATTGGCCGCCTTGGAGAAATGGGCTGGGATGGAGGTAACCCTATGATAAAGTCTATGGACAGGTGGAACCAGAGCCGGCTGGGGATGGGCAGAGGTTGGAGCAACCCAGCCGGTCGCTATCGCGAGGACTTGCTTTGGGCACAGGTGGAACAGGCCGCAACAAATTATCTCACATCCTCAATCATGTTTTGCCACCAGAATCTCCGCCTCAGGAACTCCAGTGTCCGATTAACCCCTGGATGCCCAGTTAATTTAGAGGAGTTACCCCATTGTAGTACTCGGGAACAGGCTGATCGCGGAACGTAAAGTCTGTTAGTGGGTCCCCCGCCGGGGTCGGGTTCTCGGATCTGAGCTTGTCGGACCGTGGTCTTAATACTCCATATCACAGGGGCCACAATGCCAGAGCTGGAGATGATGGGCTCGGAGTGCCTATCCTCGTTAGAGACATCGTGTTGGCGGGACAGGGCATCTGCTTTCTGATTTCGGAAGGGTTTTGTGAAACTCAGGATGTCGTCGAGGTAAACAAAGATGAACCGATTCAACATATCCCTAAGAGTGTCAATGACCAATGCTTGAAAGACTGCCAGTGAGTTCAATAATCAAAAGGGCATGACTAAATACTCATAGTGACCACTAGGGGTGTTAAAGGCAGTTTTCCACTCATCTCCCTCCCTGATTCTCACCAGATTGTAAGCGTTGCGGAGGTCCAGTTTGGTGAAGAATTGGGCCCCTCGGGGGGGGTTGGGAGCAGTGATCAAAAGAAAACTAAGAGTCTCTGAGTGGTTCAACCCAACCTGCAGTAGAAGGGGCTTGGTCTGATATTCCACCTGACCGGAGCCAATGGGCCGTCCATCTAGGGCTTGACTCTGCAGAGGGACGGAACACTTCACGCAGGGGATTTGGAATTCTCTGTTGGTCCTGACCAATTAAATTATCTGCGGCCTCGGAGTCCACGAAGGCTTGAATCTGGTGCTGACAGTTGTCCCAGGGTAGGGTTGTGGGTAGTGACAGACTGTGACTGGGTAGCCGGGAGGTAACTGCACAGCTCGTCAGGGTCTCATCTTTTCCTGGCGAGCCCTGGCATTTCCTGTCAGCTCTGGGCATGTAGCACGGAGATGGCCGATACCTCCGCAGCAGAGGCAGCAGCGTTCGCGCATGCGTCTGTCACGCACCTGTGAGCTCAGACGTGTGCATCCCAGCTGCATGGGCTCCTCAATGCTAGGTTCGGGGGGCTTGCACACTATCACACCTCCTCCTCTGTGCTTCATGGTGGGAACTACACATGCGGAGAACTACACTCTGCGTCTCACAAAGACATGGTGGTTGGAACCAAAAATCTTAAATTTGGACTCATTTCAGATTTCACCGGTCTAATGTCCATTGCTCGTGTTTCTTGCCCCAAGCCCATGTTTCTTGGTGTCATTTAGTAGTGGTTTCTTTGCAGCAATTTGACCATGAAGGCCTGATTCACACAGTCTCCTCTGAATAGTTGATGTTGAGATGTATCTGTTACTTGAACTCTGTGAAGCATTTCTTTGGGCTGCAATTTCTGAGGCTGGTAAATCTAATGAACTCTGCAGCAGAGGTAACTCTGGGTCTTCCTTCCCTGTGGCGATCCTCCTCCTATTTTCACTTTGGGGAAAAATCGTGCCCAAATTAAACGGCCTCGTACTCTATTCTTGCTCGTACAATATGCATATTATTACTACTATTGGATAGAAAAGACTCTCAAGTTTCTAAAACCGTTTGAATTATATCTGTGAGTAAAACAGAACTCATTTTGCAGCAAACTTCCTGTCAGAAAGTGAAAAATGTGAAATCGAGGCTCTGTTCCAGGGCCTCCCTATCAATTTGCTTGAAATTTATGACTATACATGCACTTCATACGCCTTCCACTAGATGTCAATAGGCTGTGAGAGGTGAAATGGGGTTTCTAGGTATTTCTATGGTCAAAAGAGAGAGCTTGGAATGACATGACCCCGAATTACTTTGTTCAGGAAGACGCATAAAGGTCATCAGTATTGGCTTCTGAAAAGCATTCGCTATAGACGTCTAATATCTCCGGCTTTGATTTTATTTGATAAATGTGATAATATCATCGTAAAGTATGTTTTTTCAATATAGTTGAAACAGATTATTGAATTTTTTTCGGGAGTTTAGGCGTGTTAAGTTCTCTGCGTTTGTTTACGAAGGAGAGCTTAGCGCCACTTGGCTAGTTTTGCTTGCTAATTCGAAAAAGGCCATTCTAAAACCAAACAACGATTGTTCTGGACAAAGGACCCCTTGTACAACATTCTGATGGAAGATCATCAAAAGTAGGACCCATTTACCCATTTCATATATCTGTCGAACATGTTTACTATTAGTTTGCGCCCAGATTTTGGGCGCTCTCTCGCTATAACGTAAGCTGCATGTCGTACTGAAGTTATTTTTAGAATTCTAACACGGCGATTGCATTAAGAACTAGTGTATCTATCATTTCCTATACAACATGTATTTTTTAGTAAAGTTTATGAATAGTTATTTGGTCAGAATAGGTGAGTGTCAGAAATATATCCGGACATTCTGGGAAAAAGATGGTAAGTTTTCACAATGTATAACCACGTGTTTCAGCTCTAAATATGCACATTTTCGAACAAACCATATATGTATTGTGTAATATGATGTTATAGGACTGTCATCTCATGAAGTTTATGAAGGTTAGTGAAATAATTAATATATTTTGCTGGTTTTGTCGCTATCAATACTGTTGCCATGAATCAATGCTGTTGTGTGGTAGGCTATTGTAGTAAGCTAATATAATGCTATATTGTGTTTTCGCTGTAAAACACTTAAAGAATCGGAAATATTGGCTGGATTCACAAGATGTTTGTCTTTCATTTGCTGTACACCATGCATTTTTCAGAAATGTTTTATGATGAGTATTTAAGTATTTCACGTTGGTCTCTTTAATTACTCTGGCTGCTTCGGTGCTATTTGTGATGGTTGCTGTGATGGTAGCTGCAATGTAAAACTGATTTATACCTGAAATATGCAAATTTTTCAAACAAAACATAGATTTATTGTATAACATGTTGTAAGACTGTCATCTGATGAAGTTGTTTCTTGGTTAGTTTGGTTGGTTATGTGCAAGCTACCTGTGCTGTGAAAAATGTCTGTGCTTTTTTGTATTTGGTGGTGAGCTAACATAAATATACGTGCTGTTTTCGCTGTAAAACATTTTAAAAATCGGACATGTTGACTGGATTCACAAGATGTTTATCTTTCATTTGCTGTATTGGACTTGTTAATGTGTGAAAGTTAAATATTTCAAAAAAATATTTTTTGAATTTCGCGCTCTGCCTTTTCAGTGGAATGTGGGAGGAGTTCCGCTAGCGGAACCCCGGGCACTAGACAGGTTAAAGTAATGATGGACTGTTGTTTCTCTTTGCTTATTTGAGCTGTTCTCGCCATAATATGGACATAATTGAAATGCATTCCAGGTGACTACCTCAGGAAGCTGGATGAGAGAATTCCAAGAGTTTGCAAAGCTGTCATAAAGGCCATTTGTGGCTACTTTGAAGAATCTCAAATATAAAATATATTTTTAGGGGTACTATGTGATTCCATGTGTGTTATTTCATGACGTTTTGATGTCTTCACTATAATTACACTTTTTTTACAGAAAATAGTAAAACCCTACCCTGGAATGAGTAGCGGTATCCAAACATTTGACTGGTACTGTATATTTCATCAGAAAAGGCCAGAATGCTCCAAGGCAGGCGTGTGCTCTTAACTACTGCTCCTATAAACCAGGGTTCGCAAACTGGCTCGCTGGTGATTTTATTTGGCCCCCCAAGTTTTTTCTATATTTTTATTAGTGGACATAAAAGACAGAAGAAACACCAGAAAATCAGCTCCAAGTGATTTTCATTTTGGAAATCTGTTCCTAAGTATTCCCACACAAAATACAGAGATATATGTGATCGTGAGCCAGGTTTGGAATTATTATGTTTTCGTCTGTTTGGCCTATATCTGTTTGTGATTCTTGCGGTCAATTTGCAGTATACAAATTATTTGTAATTATGTTCCGGCCCCCTGACCATTCGCTCAAGAAAGAATCATCCCGCGGGTGAATCTAGTTGAGGATCCATGCTATAAGTTCATATTCCATGAGGTCCCTAACAAACTGTGATATTCTAGCTCTGTCGTCCCGTGGATACTTTTTCAAAGTAATTACCAAACACTGAAAAACTAGCAATTCACAAGTTTATACAGCAAAATTCTTAACACCGAGGTTAGGGAGATCTTTTGCCATGGAAAAAACGGAATATCTCAAGATTAGAGGAAATGTTGTCTCAGTAATTCATTTTCTTGGTCTACCTCTCAGAAGTGGTAGCCATTGCAACTTTTCTTGGCTCGTGGGGGTGACTCAACTCTCCACTCTCTCGAAAATGAAAATCTTTAAAGAGTAGGCCCGGCTCTCCTGGCTCTGGCTGAAAATGAGTCTCGCTGCAAACGCTGCTGCATTTTTTTATGAGAACATCTGCTGCCCCGCTTCTCTTGTAGAAAGCATGGCTTGCTTAATCACACAGTTTATCCCTCTAGTCCCTCTTACTGGGACAGAGAAGGCGGAGAGATCAGGTAGCTGGCTAGTAGCTACATTGAGGACCAGGGGAGGAGGGATATTTGAGATCAGAAATTAAACACATTGGTTGAAAGTTGAAAGGGGGAGAGAGGAAGGCGGTAGTAGAGTGGAGGGGGTGAAGGGGATGTATGTGTGAACATATAGACGGCTCGGGCTCCTTCAGGTGCTGGTGTCCCTGAGACTGTTGTTTGGAGTGGAGCGGAAGGGAAGGGAATGGAGGGGAGGACTGGACATGGTTCTTGCCTGCAGCTGGGAGACGTGTGCCCCAAAACATTCCCCTACCTCTGGGATAGCGTGGGGTTGGTTCGCCCCTCCTTAGGCTCCAGGAATCACAACCTACAAAAGATGAGAGATGATTCAGAATTTTCACCAATCGTATGTCCTCTGTAGTACCTTATGTCCTCTGAGGTTGCTTTTTGAAATGTTGGAAGAGACTATATGATAGATAATTATATTGAATAAATCTGTAGGTCATAAGCATGACGCAGATTGTAAATGTTTCCTTTCCTGTTTTATCCAATGCAGTTATATGCATTACTGTAACAATTAGCATTGGTCTAAATAATAGCATATACAGTAGCTAAGCCAAGATCGCAGATGAATGAAACTTGGAAACATTATGAAGCGTGTTGCGTAACCAGATAAAGTAATTAGAGAGTGAAGCATGACAGCATGGGAAAACGCAGCACCAGCATGTCGTTACTAAGTAATAAAAGGCAATGCTCTGGAAGGATAGAAAAGCTGTGTGTGTGTGTGTGTGTGTGTGTGTGTGTGTGTGTGTGTGTGTGTGTGTGTGTGTGTGTGTGTGTGTGTGTGTGTGTGTGTGTGTGTGTGTGTGTGTGTGTGTGTGTGTGTGTGTGTGTGTGTGTGTGTGTGTGTGTGTGTGTGCGCGCGCGCGTGTGTTATAGAGTGACAGGCAGCAGGGAGGTACTGTAGACTGCCCCCCTCATCAGACTGCAGTGAAATAGAAGCTGGTACGATGCTGGAGACTGCTAGCCTCTCAGTGAACCTCCTCTGAGGCCCATCTCCAAGCCAATTAAATAGTTCCGATAATGCACCCTGAATGATGCACTGCGCCTGGCAGCTTTATAAACATCCGCCGTGTCTCCAGATCAGACACCAGGCTCTGCTGCTCGACACTGTGAGTTAGATCATGCACAGTGAGTGGGTCAGGTCCTTACACACACACACACACACACACACACACACACACACACACACGTGTACGGCTAGGCATACACACATGCATACCGCCACACACACACATACAAGAAACAAGAAATGCGTGTAGAAACACACACCCCAACTCCAACCCTCTCTCCCACCATCCAGAATGGTACACCCAGTCAACCCCATAGCGCTCCACACACCATTATCTTATCTGACTACTGTAAGCTGGCCCATGCAGACTAGCTGTAGACAGTGCAGTGTAAAATAACATGCCTCCATATGACTTGTGGTTGCTACATGAGATATGCCACCACCACATGTCATACAGCTGGTAATATCAGACCTGCCTGACAGTTTCATTGTTCAGTGCTGTATTCAAGTGCTGGGGCCCAGACAGACAGGCATATCAGTGCTGTGGCTATGGCCCATAATCATGCAGTAACTCACAAGGACTCACCGTTGTTTGTCATTCCACGTACCACAGATGAAATCAGCAAAGGGAGATACAATTTAGATTGGGTTTCTGATGAATGATTTCTTTTAGGTTTTCAATGCTACGGTATCTCTGCCTTTTCAGCTGACAAATTATTTTCCAGCAATGTTAAAGTACTGCGCCAATGTAATTGCACCTAGGTTCCTATTCTCATAAACTCAATGGTGGGGTTGTGTCCCAAATACACCCTATTCCATATACAATGCCATCTCAGTTGATGTGCTCACTAACAATGGCTAGATAATAAGAACCAGTGGGTTTAGAATTCATATGTAGGGCAGAGAAACATATGCTCTTTATAGTGCATCCAAATGATGCAGGTAATGGTCTATTCTACCCTACAGTATAATAATCGGTGATGATCTACTCTATCCTACATTACAATAACTGGTGATGGACAGCAGGGGGGCGCGGGGGCCCCCCAAAAAACATTTTTTCATGTCAAATATTACAAACCTTAAAAATATATTTATGCCTTGTCAGAAATGCCCAGATCATCTAGCCCATGTCAGCTAACAATTTCTAGCTAGGATTTTTTTGTAGTGTTTGAGTCACTCAAATATCCCATTACTACACATTAGACATGACAAAATGTATAGAATTGCAGGAGATAAGCTTTAAACCTCTCCAAAAACATGAGGTTTGTGTCATGAACAGTGCTTGAGCCCGCTGCGCTGACGGAATGTTCCCCAGTGCTGGAACGGGGATCTGAGTGAAACAGTTTGGGTACCTCTGGTCTACTCTACCCTACAGTATCATAGCAACTGGAAATGGTCTACTCAACTGTACAGTATCATAACAACTAATGATGGTCTACTCTACCCTACAGTATCATAACAACTAGTGATGGTCTACTCTACCCTACAGTATCATAACAACTAGTGATGGTCTACTCTCCCCTACAGTATCATAACAACTAGTGATGGTCTACTCTACCCTACAGTATCATAACAACTAGTGATGGTCTAGTCTACCCTACAGTATACAGTATCATAACAACTAGTGATGGTCTACTCTACCCTACAGTATCATAACAACTAGTGATGGTCTACTCTACCCTACAGTATCATAACAACTAGTGATGGTCTACTCTACCCTACAGTATCATAACAACTAGTGATGGTCTACTCTACCCTACAGTATCATAACAACTAGTGATGGTCTACTCTACCCTACAGTATACAGTATCATAACAACTAGTGATGGTCTACTCTACCCTACAGTGTACAGTATCATAACAACTAGTGATGGTCTACTCTACCCTACAGTGTCATAACAACTAGTGATGGTCTGCTTTACCCTACAGTATCATAACAACTAGTGATGGTCTACTCTACCCTACAGTATCATAACTAGTGATGGTCTACTCTACCCTACAGTATCATAACAACTAGTGATGGTCTACTCTACCCTACAGTATCATAACTAGTGATGGTGTACTCTACCCTACAGTATCATAACAACTAGTGATGGTCTACTCTACCCTACAGTATCATAACAACTAGTGATGGTCTACTCTACCCTACAGTATCATAACAACTAGTGATGGTCTACTCTACCCTACAGTATACAGTATCATAACAACTAGTGATGGTCTACTCTACCCTACAGTATACAGTATCATAACAACTAGTGATGGTCTACTCTACCCTACAGTATCATAACAACTAGTGATGGTCTACTCTACCCTACAGTATCATAACAACTAGTGATGGTCTACTCTCCCCTACAGTATCATAACAACTAGTGATGGTCTACTCTACCCTACAGTATCATAACAACTAGTGATGGTCTACTCTACCCTACAGTATACAGTATCATAACAACTAGTGATGGTCTACTCTACCCTACAGTATCATAACAACTAGTGATGGTCTACTCTACCCTACAGTATACAGTATCATAACAACTAGTGATGGTCTACTCTACCCTACAGTATCATAACAACTAGTGATGGTCTACTCTACCCTACAGTATACAGTATCATAACAACTAGTGATGGTCTACTCTACCCTACAGTATACAGTATCATAACAACTAGTGATGGTCTACTATACCCTACAGTGTACAGTATCATAACAACTAGTGATGGTCTACTCTACCCTACAGTATACAGTATCATAACAACTAGTGATGGTCTACTCTACCCTACAGTATCATAACTAGTGATGGTCTACTCTACCCTACAGTATCATAACAACTAGTGATGGTCTACTCTACCCTACAGTATCATAACAACTAGTGATGGTCTACTCTACCCTACAGTATCATAACAACTAGTGTTGGTCTACTCTACCCTACAGTATCATAACAACTAGTGATGGTCTACTCTACCCTACAGTATACAGTATCATAACAACTAGTGATGGTCTACTCTACCCTACAGTATCATAACAACTAGTGATGGTCTACTCTACCCTACAGTATCATAACAACCAGTGATGGTCTACTCTACCCTACAGTATACAGTATCATAACAACTAGTGATGGTCTACTCTACCCTACAGTATCATAACAACTAGTGATGGTCTACTCTACCCTACAGTATACAGTATCATAACAACTAGTGATGGTCTACTCTACCCTACAGTATACAGTATCATAACAACTAGTGATGGTCTACTCTACCCTACAGTATACAGTATCATAACAACTAGTGATGGTCTACTCTACCCTACAGTATACAGTATCATAACAACTAGTGATGGTCTACTCTACCCTACAGTATCATAACAACTAGTGATGGTCTACTCTACCCTACAGTATCATAACAACTAGTGATGGTCTACTCTACCCTACAGTATCATAACAACCAGTGATGGTCTACTCTACCCTACAGTATACAGTATCATAACAACTAGTGATGGTCTACTCTACCCTACAGTATCATAACAACTAGTGATGGTCTACTCTACCCTACAGTATACAGTATCATAACAACTAGTGATGGTCTACTCTACCCTACAGTATCATAACTAGTGATGGTCTACTCTACCCTACAGTATCATAACAACTAGTGATGGTCTACTCTACCCTACAGTATCATAACAACTAGTGATGGTCTACTCTACCCTACAGTATCATAACAACTAGTGTTGGTCTACTCTACCCTACAGTATCATAACAACTAGTGATGGTCTACTCTACCCTACAGTATACAGTATCATAACAACTAGTGATGGTCTACTCTACCCTACAGTATCATAACAACTAGTGATGGTCTACTCTACCCTACAGTATCATAACAACCAGTGATGGTCTACTCTACCCTACAGTATACAGTATCATAACAACTAGTGATGGTCTACTCTACCCTACAGTATCATAACAACTAGTGATGGTCTACTCTACCCTACAGTATACAGTATCATAACAACTAGTGATGGTCTACTCTACCCTACAGTATACAGTATCATAACAACTAGTGATGGTCTACTCTACCCTACAGTATACAGTATCATAACAACTAGTGATGGTCTACTCTACCCTACAGTATACAGTATCATAACAACTAGTGATGGTCTACTCTACCCTACAGTATCATAACAAGTAGTGATGGTCTACTCTACCCTACAGTATCATAACAACTAGTGATGGTCTACTCTACCCTACAGTATCATAACAACCAGTGATGGTCTACTCTACCCTACAGTATACAGTATCATAACAACTAGTGATGGTCTACTCTACCCTACAGTATCATAACAACTAGTGATGGTCTACTCTACCCTACAGTATACAGTATCATAACAACTAGTGATGGTCTACTCTACCCTACAGTATCATAACAACTAGTGATGGTCTACTCTACCCTACAGTATCATAACAACTAGTGATGGTCTACTCTACCCTACAGTATCATAACTAGTGATGGTCTACTCTACCCTACAGTATCATAACAACTAGTGATGGTCTACTCTACCCTACAGTATCATAACAACTAGTGATGGTCTACTCTACCCTACAGTATCATAACAGCTAGTGATGGTCTACTCTACCCTACAGTATACAGTATCATAACAACTAGTGATGGTCTACTCTACCCTACAGTATCATAACAACTAGTGATGGTCTACTCTACCCTACAGTATCATAACAACTAGTGATGGTCTACTCTACCCTACAGTATCATAACAACTAGTGATGGTCTACTCTACCCTACAGTATCATAACAACTAGTGATGGTCTACTCTACCCTACAGTATACAGTATCATAACAACTAGTGATGGTCTACTCTACCCTACAGTATACAGTATCATAACAACTAGTGATGGTCTACTCTACCCTACAGTGTACAGTATCATAACAACTAGTGATGGTCTACTCTACCCTACAGTATCATAACAACTAGTGATGGTCTACTCTCCCCTACAGTATCATAACAACTAGTGATGGTCTACTTTACCCTACAGTATCATAACAACTAGTGATGGTCTACTCTACCCTACAGTATCATAACAACTAGTGATGGTCTAGTCTACCCTACAGTATCATAACTAGTGATGGTCTACTCTACCCTACAGTATCATAACAACTAGTGATGGTCTAGTCTACCCTACAGTATCATAACAACTAGTGATGGTCTACTCTACCCTACAGTATCATAACAACTAGTGATGGTCTACTCTACCCTACAGTATCATAACAACTAGTGATGGTCTACTCTACCCTACAGTATCATAACAACTAGTGATGGTCTACTCTACCCTACAGTATCATAACAACTAGTGATGGTCTACTCTACCCTACAGTATCATAACAACTAGTGATGGTCTACTTTACCCTACAGTATCATAACAACTAGTGATGGTCTACTCTACCCTACAGTATACAGTATCATAACAACTAGTGATGGTCTACTCTACCCTACAGTATCATAACAACTAGTGATGGTCTACTGTACCCTACAGTATCATAACAACTAGTGATGGTCTACTGTACCCTACAGTATCATAACAACTAGTGATGGTCTACTCTACCCTACAGTATCATAACAACTAGTGATGGTCTACTCTACCCTACAGTATCATAACAACTAGTGATGGTCTACTCTACCCTACAGTATCATAACAACTAGTGATGGTCTACTCTACCCTACAGTATACAGTATCATAACAACTAGTGATGGTCTACTCTACCCTACAGTATCATAACAACTAGTGATGGTCTACTCTACCCTACAGTATCATAACAACTAGTGATGGTCTACTCTACCCTACAGTATCATAACAACTAGTGATGGTCTACTCTACCCTACAGTATCATAACAACCAGTGATGGTCTACTCTACCCTACAGTATCATAACAACTAGTGATGGTCTACTCTACCCTACAGTATCATAACAACTAGTGATGGTCTACTCTACCCTACAGTATACAGTATCATAACAACTAGTGATGGTCTACTCTACCCTACAGTATACAGTATCATAACAACTAGTGATGGTCTACTCTACCCTACAGTATACAGTATCATAACAACTAGTGATGGTCTACTCTACCCTACAGTATCATAACAACTAGTGATGGTCTACTCTACCCTACAGTGTACAGTATCATAACAACTAGTGATGGTCTACTCTACCCTACAGTATCATAACAACTAGTGATGGTCTACTCTACCCTACAGTATCATAACAACTAGTGATGGTCTACTCTCCCCTACAGTATCATAACAACTAGTGATGGTCTACTCTACCCTACAGTATCATAACAACTAGTGATGGTCTACTCTACCCTACAGTATCATAACAACTAGTGATGGTCTACTCTACCCTACAGTATCATAACAACTAGTGATGGTCTACTCTACCCTACAGTATCATAACAACTAGTGATGGTCTACTCTACCCTACAGTATCATAACAACTAGTGATGGTCTACTCTACCCTACAGTATACAGTATCATAACAACTAGTGATGGTCTACTCTACCCTACAGTATCATAACAACTAGTGATGGTCTACTCTACCCTACAGTATCATAACAACTAGTGATGGTCTACTCTACCCTACAGTATCATAACAACTAGTGATGGTCTACTCTACCCTACAGTATACAGTATCATAACAACTAGTGATGGTCTACTCTACCCTACAGTATCATAACAACTAGTGATGGTCTACTCTACCCTACAGTATCATAACAACTAGTGATGGTCTACTCTACCCTACAGTATCATAACAACTAGTGATGGTCTACTCTACCCTACAGTATCATAACAACTAGTGATGGTCTACTCTACCCTACAGTATCATAACAACCAGTGATGGTCTACTCTACCCTACAGTATACAGTATCATAACAACTAGTGATGGTCTACTCTACCCTACAGTATCATAACAACTAGTGATGGTCTACTCTACCCTACAGTATACAGTATCATAACAACTAGTGATGGTCTACTCTACCCTACAGTATCATAACTAGTGATGGTCTACTCTACCCTACAGTATCATAACAACTAGTGATGGTCTACTCTACCCTACAGTATCATAACAACTAGTGATGGTCTACTCTACCCTACAGTATCATAACAACTAGTGTTGGTCTACTCTACCCTACAGTATCATAACAACTAGTGATGGTCTACTCTACCCTACAGTATACAGTATCATAACAACTAGTGATGGTCTACTCTACCCTACAGTATCATAACAACTAGTGATGGTCTACTCTACCCTACAGTATCATAACAACCAGTGATGGTCTACTCTACCCTACAGTATACAGTATCATAACAACTAGTGATGGTCTACTCTACCCTACAGTATCATAACAACTAGTGATGGTCTACTCTACCCTACAGTATACAGTATCATAACAACTAGTGATGGTCTACTCTACCCTACAGTATACAGTATCATAACAACTAGTGATGGTCTACTCTACCCTACAGTATACAGTATCATAACAACTAGTGATGGTCTACTCTACCCTACAGTATACAGTATCATAACAACTAGTGATGGTCTACTCTACCCTACAGTATCATAACAACTAGTGATGGTCTACTCTACCCTACAGTATCATAACAACTAGTGATGGTCTACTCTACCCTACAGTATCATAACAACCAGTGATGGTCTACTCTACCCTACAGTATACAGTATCATAACAACTAGTGATGGTCTACTCTACCCTACAGTATCATAACAACTAGTGATGGTCTACTCTACCCTACAGTATACAGTATCATAACAACTAGTGATGGTCTACTCTACCCTACAGTATCATAACAACTAGTGATGGTCTACTCTACCCTACAGTATCATAACAACTAGTGATGGTCTACTCTACCCTACAGTATCATAACTAGTGATGGTCTACTCTACCCTACAGTATCATAACAACTAGTGATGGTCTACTCTACCCTACAGTATCATAACAACTAGTGATGGTCTACTCTACCCTACAGTATCATAACAGCTAGTGATGGTCTACTCTACCCTACAGTATACAGTATCATAACAACTAGTGATGGTCTACTCTACCCTACAGTATCATAACAACTAGTGATGGTCTACTCTACCCTACAGTATCATAACAACTAGTGATGGTCTACTCTACCCTACAGTATCATAACAACTAGTGATGGTCTACTCTACCCTACAGTATCATAACAACTAGTGATGGTCTACTGTACCCTACAGTATCATAACAACTAGTGATGGTCTACTGTACCCTACAGTATCATAACAACTAGTGATGGTCTACTCTACCCTACAGTATCATAACAACTAGTGATGGTCTACTCTACCCTACAGTATCATAACAACTAGTGATGGTCTACTCTACCCTACAGTATCATAACAACTAGTGATGGTCTACTCTACCCTACAGTATACAGTATCATAACAACTAGTGATGGTCTACTCTACCCTACAGTATACAGTATCATAACAACTAGTGATGGTCTACTCTACCCTACAGTGTACAGTATCATAACAACTAGTGATGGTCTACTCTACCCTACAGTATCATAACAACTAGTGATGGTCTACTCTACCCTACAGTATCATAACAACTAGTGATGGTCTACTTTACCCTACAGTATCATAACAACTAGTGATGGTCTACTCTACCCTACAGTATCATAACAACTAGTGATGGTCTAGTCTACCCTACAGTATCATAACTAGTGATGGTCTACTCTACCCTACAGTATCATAACAACTAGTGATGGTCTAGTCTACCCTACAGTATCATAACAACTAGTGATGGTCTACTCTACCCTACAGTATCATAACAACTAGTGATGGTCTACTCTACCCTACAGTATCATAACAACTAGTGATGGTCTACTCTACCCTACAGTATCATAACAACTAGTGATGGTCTACTCTACCCTACAGTATCATAACAACTAGTGATGGTCTACTCTACCCTACAGTATCATAACAACTAGTGATGGTCTACTTTACCCTACAGTATCATAACAACTAGTGATGGTCTACTCTACCCTACAGTATACAGTATCATAACAACTAGTGATGGTCTACTCTACCCTACAGTATCATAACAACTAGTGATGGTCTACTGTACCCTACAGTATCATAACAACTAGTGATGGTCTACTGTACCCTACAGTATCATAACAACTAGTGATGGTCTACTCTACCCTACAGTATCATAACAACTAGTGATGGTCTACTCTACCCTACAGTATCATAACAACTAGTGATGGTCTACTCTACCCTACAGTATCATAACAACTAGTGATGGTCTACTCTACCCTACAGTATACAGTATCATAACAACTAGTGATGGTCTACTCTACCCTACAGTATCATAACAACTAGTGATGGTCTACTCTACCCTACAGTATCATAACAACTAGTGATGGTCTACTCTACCCTACAGTATCATAACAACTAGTGATGGTCTACTCTACCCTACAGTATCATAACAACCAGTGATGGTCTACTCTACCCTACAGTATCATAACAACTAGTGATGGTCTACTCTACCCTACAGTATCATAACAACTAGTGATGGTCTACTCTACCCTACAGTATACAGTATCATAACAACTAGTGATGGTCTACTCTACCCTACAGTATACAGTATCATAACAACTAGTGATGGTCTACTCTACCCTACAGTATACAGTATCATAACAACTAGTGATGGTCTACTCTACCCTACAGTATCATAACAACTAGTGATGGTCTACTCTACCCTACAGTGTACAGTATCATAACAACTAGTGATGGTCTACTCTACCCTACAGTATCATAACAACTAGTGATGGTCTACTCTACCCTACAGTATCATAACAACTAGTGATGGTCTACTCTCCCCTACAGTATCATAACAACTAGTGATGGTCTACTCTACCCTACAGTATCATAACAACTAGTGATGGTCTACTCTACCCTACAGTATCATAACAACTAGTGATGGTCTACTCTACCCTACAGTATCATAACAACTAGTGATGGTCTACTCTACCCTACAGTATCATAACAACTAGTGATGGTCTACTCTACCCTACAGTATCATAACAACTAGTGATGGTCTACTCTACCCTACAGTATACAGTATCATAACAACTAGTGATGGTCTACTCTACCCTACAGTATCATAACAACTAGTGATGGTCTACTCTACCCTACAGTATCATAACAACTAGTGATGGTCTACTCTACCCTACAGTATCATAACAACTAGTGATGGTCTACTCTACCCTACAGTATACAGTATCATAACAACTAGTGATGGTCTACTCTACCCTACAGTATCATAACAACTAGTGATGGTCTACTCTACCCTACAGTATCATAACAACTAGTGATGGTCTACTCTACCCTACAGTATCATAACAACTAGTGATGGTCTACTCTACCCTACAGTATCATAACAACTAGTGATGGTCTACTCTCCCCTACAGTATCATAACAACTAGTGATGGTCTACTCTACCCTACAGTATACAGTATCATAACAACTAGTGATGGTCTACTCTACCCTACAGTATCATAACAACTAGTGATGGTCTACTCTCCCCTACAGTATACAGTATCATAACAACTAGTGATGGTCTACTCTACCCTACAGTATCATAACAACTAGTGAGGGTCTACTCTACCCTACAGTATCATAACAACTAGTGATGGTCTACTCTCCCCTACAGTATCATAACAACTAGTGATGGTCTACTCTACCCTACAGTATCATAACAACTAGTGATGGTCTACTCTACCCTACAGTATCATAACAACTAGTGATGGTCTACTCTACCCTACAGTATCATAACAACTAGTGATGGTCTACTCTACCCTACAGTATACAGTATCATAACAACTAGTGATGGTCTACTCTACCCTACAGTATCATAACAACTAGTGATGGTCCACTCTACCCTACAGTATCATAACAACTAGTGATGGTCTACTCTACCCTACAGTATCATAACAACCAGTGATGGTCTACTCTACCCTACAGTATCATAACAACTAGTGATGGTCTACTCTACCCTACAGTATCATAACAACTAGTGATGGTCTACTCTACCCTACAGTATCATAACAACTAGTGATGGTCTACTCTACCCTACAGTATCATAACAACTAGTGATGGTCTACTCTACCCTACAGTATACAGTATCATAACAACTAGTGATGGTCTACTCTACCCTACAGTATCATAACAACTAGTGATGGTCCACTCTACCCTACAGTATCATAACAACTAGTGATGGTCTACTCTACCCTACAGTATCATAACAACCAGTGATGGTCTACTCTACCCTACAGTATCATAACAACTAGTGATGGTCTACTCTACCCTACAGTATCATAACAACTAGTGATGGTCTACTCTACCCTACAGTATCATAACAACTAGTGATGGTCTACTCTACCCTACAGTATCATAACAACTAGTGATGGTCTACTCTACCCTACAGTATCATAACAACTAGTGATGGTCTACTCTACCCTACAGTATACAGTATCATAACAACTAGTGATGGTCTACTCTACCCTACAGTATCATAACAACTAGTGATGGTCTACTCTCCCCTACAGTATCATAACAACTAGTGGTGGTCTACTCTACCCTACAGTATCATAACAACTAGTGATGGTCTACTCTACCCTACAGTATCATAACAACTAGTGATGGTCTACTCTACCCTACAGTGTACAGTATCATAACAACTAGTGATGGTCTACTCTACCCTACAGTATCATAACAACTAGTGATGGTCTACTCTCCCCTACAGTATCATAACAACTAGTGATAGTCTACTCTACCCTACAGTATACAGTATCATAACAACTAGTGATGGTCTACTCTACCTTACAGTATCATAACAACTAGTGATGGTCTACTCTACCCTACAGTATCATAACAACTAGTGATGGTCTACTCTACCCTACAGTATCATAACAACTAGTGATGGTCTACTCTCCCCTACAGTATCATAACAACTAGTGATGGTCTACTCTACCCTACAGTGTACAGTATCATAACAACTAGTGATGGTCCACTCTACCCTACAGTATCATAACAACTAGTGATGGTCTACTCTACCCTACAGTATCATAACAACTAGTGATGGTCTACTCTACCCTACAGTATCATAACAACTAGTGATGGTCTACTCTACCCTACAGTATCATAACAACTAGTGATGGTCTACTCTACCCTACAGTATCATAACAACTAGTGATGGTCTACTCTACCCTACAGTATACAGTATCATAACAACTAGTGATGGTCTACTCTACCCTACAGTATCATAACAACTAGTGATGGTCCACTCTACACTACAGTATCATAACAACTAGTGATGGTCCACTCTACCCTACAGTATCATAACAACTAGTGATGGTCTACTCTACCCTACAGTATACAGTATCATAACAACTAGTGATGGTCTACTCTACCCTACAGTGTCATAACAACTAGTGATGGTCTACTCTACCCTACAGTATCATAACAACTAGTGATGGTCTACTCTCCCCTACAGTATCATAACAACTAGTGATGGTCTACTCTACCCTACAGTATCATAACTAGTGATGTCTACTCTACCCTATAGTATCATAACAACTAGTGATGGTCTACTCTACCCTACAGTGTACAGTATCATAACAACTAGTGATGGTCTACTCTACCCTACAGTATCATAACAACTAGTGATGGTCTACTCTACCCTACAGTATCATAACAACTAGTGATGGTCTACTCTACCCTACAGTATACAGTATCATAACAACTAGTGATGGTCTACTCTACCCTACAGTATCATAACAACTAGTGATGGTCTACTCTACCCTAGAGTATACAGTATCATAACAACTAGTGATGGTCTACTCTACCCTACAGTATACAGTATCATAACAACTAGTGATGGTCTACTCTACCCTACAGTATCATAACAACTAGTGATGGTCTACTCTACCCTACAGTATCATAACAACCAGTGATGGTCTACTTTACCCTACAGTATCATAACAACTAGTGATGGTCTACTCTACCCTACAGTATCATATTAACTAGTGATGGTCTACTCTACCCTACAGTATCATAACAACTAGTGATGGTCTACTCTACCCTACAGTATCATAACAACTAGTGATGGTCTACTCTACCCTACAGTATCATAACAACTAGTGATGGTCTACTCTCCCTTACAGTATCATAACAACTAGTGATGGTCTACTCTACCCTACAGTATCATAACAACTAGTGATGGTCTACTCTCCCCTACAATATCATAACAACTAGTGATGGTCTACTCTACCCTACAGTATACAGTATCATAACAACTAGTGATGGTCTACTCTACCCTACAGTATCATAACAACTAGTGATGGTCTACTCTACCCTACAGTATCATAACAACTAGTGATGGTCTAGTCTACCCTACAGAATCATAACAACTAGTGATGGTCTACTCTACCCTACAGTATCATAACAACTAGTGATGGTCTACTCTACCCTACAGTATCATAACAACTAGTGATGGTCTACTCTACCCTACAGTATCATAACAACTAGTGATGGTCTAATCTACCCTACAGTATCATAACAACTAGACTAGTGATGATCTACTCTACCCTACAGTATCATAACAACTAGTGATGGTCTACTCTACACTACAGTGTCATAACAACTAGTGATGGTCTACTCTACCCTACAGTATACAGTATCATAACAACTAGTGATGGTCTACTCTACCCTACAGTATCATAACAACTAGTGATGGTCTACTCTACCCTACAGTATACAGTATCATAACAACTAGTGATGGTCTACTCTACCCTACAGTATCATAACAACTAGTGATGGTCTACTCTACCCTAGAGTATACAGTATCATAACAACTAGTGATGGTCTACTCTACCCTACAGTATACAGTATCATAACAACTAGTGATGGTCTACTCTACCCTACAGTATCATAACAACTAGTGATGGTCTACTCTACCCTACAGTATCATAACAACCAGTGATGGTCTACTTTACCCTACAGTATCATAACAACTAGTGATGGTCTACTCTACCCTACAGTATCATATTAACTAGTGATGGTCTACTCTACCCTACAGTATCATAACAACTAGTGATGGTCTACTCTACCCTACAGTATCATAACAACTAGTGATGGTCTACTCTACCCTACAGTATCATAACAACTAGTGATGGTCTACTCTACCCTACAGTATCATAACAACCAGTGATGGTCTACTTTACCCTACAGTATCATAACAACTAGTGATGGTCTACTCTACCCTACAGTATCATATTAACTAGTGATGGTCTACTCTACCCTACAGTATCATAACAACTAGTGATGGTCTACTCTACCCTACAGTGTACAGTATCATAACAACTAGTGATGGTCTACTCTACCCTACAGTGTACAGTATCATAACAACTAGTGATGGTCTAGTCTACCCTACAGTATCATAACAACTAGTGATGGTCTACTCTACCCTACAGTGTACAGTATCATAACAACTAGTGATGGTCTACTCTACCCTACAGTGTACAGTATCATAACAACTAGTGATGGTCTACTCTACCCTACAGTATCATAACAACTAGTGATGGTCTACTCTACCCTACAGTATCATAACAACTAGTGATGGTCTACTCTCCCCTACAGTATCATAACAACTAGTGATGGTCTACTCTACCCTACAGTATCATAACTAGTGATGTCTACTCTACCCTACAGTATCATAACAACTAGTGATGGTCTACTCTGCCCTACAGTGTACAGTATCATAACAACTAGTGATGGTCTACTCTACCCTACAGTGTACAGTATCATAACAACTAGTGATGGTCTAGTCTACCCTACAGTATCATAACAACTAGTGATGGTCTACTCTACCCTACAGTGTACAGTATCATAACAACTAGTGATGGTCTACTCTACCCTACAGTATCATAACAAGTAGTGATGGTCTACTCTACCCTACAGTATCATAACAACCAGTGATGGTCTACTTTACCCTACAGTATCATAACAACTAGTGATGGTCTACTCTACCCTACAGTATCATATTAACTAGTGATGGTCTACTCTACCCTACAGTATCATAACAACTAGTGATGGTCTACTCTACCTTACAGTATCATAACAACTAGTGATGGTCTACTCTACCCTACAGTATCATAACAACTAGTGATGGTCTACTCTACCCTAAAGTATACAGTATCATAACAACTAGTGATGGTCTACTCTACCCTACAGTATCATAACAACTAGTGATGGTCTACTCTACCCTAGAGTATACAGTATCATAACAACTAGTGATGGTCTACTCTACCCTACAGTATACAGTATCATAACAACTAGTGATGGTCTACTCTACCCTACAGTATCATAACAACTAGTGATGGTCTACTCTACCCTACAGTATCATAACAACCAGTGATGGTCTACTTTACCCTACAGTATCATAACAACTAGTGATGGTCTACTCTACCCTACAGTATCATATTAACTAGTGATGGTCTACTCTACCCTACAGTATCATAACAACTAGTGATGGTCTACTCTACCCTACAGTATCATAACAACTAGTGATGGTCTACTCTACCCTACAGTATCATAACAACTAGTGATGGTCCACTCTACCCTACAGTATCATAACAACTAGTGATGGTCTACTCTACCCTACAGTATCATAACAACTAGTGATGGTCTACTCTACCCTACAGTATCATAACAACTAGTGATGGTCTACTCTACCCTACAGTATCATAACAACTAGTGATGGTCTACTCTACCCTACAGTATACAGTATCATAACAACTAGTGATGGTCTACTCTACCCTACAGTATCATAACAACTAGTGATGGTCTACTCTACCCTACAGTATCATAACAACTAGTGATGGTCTACTCTACCCTACAGTATCATAACAACTAGTGATGGTCTACTCTCCCCTACAGTATCATAACAACTAGTGATGGTCTACTCTCCCCTACAGTATCATAACAACTAGTGATGGTCTACTCTACCCTACAGTATCATAACAACTAGTGATGGTCTACTCTACCCTAGAGTATCATAACAACTAGTGATGGTCTACTCTACCCTACAGTATCATAACAACTAGTGATGGTCTACTCTACCCTACAGTATCATAACAACTAGTAATGGTCTACTCTACCCTACAGTATCATAACAACTAGTGATGGTCTACTCTACCCTACAGTATCATAACAACTAGTGATGGTCTACTCTACCCTACAGTATACAGTATCATAACAACTAGTGATGGTCTACTCTACCCTACAGTATCATAACAACTAGTGATGGTCTACTCTACCCTACAGTATCATAACAACTAGTGATGGTCTACTCTACCCTACAGTATCATAAAACCAGTGATGGTCTACTTTACCCTACAGTATCATAACAACTATTGATGGTCTACTCTACCCTACAGTATCATAACAACTAGTGATGGTCTACTCTACCCTACAGTATCATAACAACTAGTGATGGTCTACTCTACCCTACAGTATCATAACAACTAGTGATGGTCTACTCTACCCTACAGTATCATAACAACTACTGATGGTCTACTTTACCCTACAGTATCATAACAACTAGTGATGGTCTACTCTCCCCTACAGTATCATAACAACTAGTGATGGTCTACTCTACCCTACAGTATCATAACAACTAGTGATGGTCTACTCTACCCTACAGTATCATAACAACTAGTGATGGTCTACTCTACCCTACAGTGTACAGTATCATAACAACTAGTGATGGTCTACTCTACCCTACAGTGTACAGTATCATAACAACTAGTGATGGTCTACTCTACCCTACAGTATCATAACAACTAGTGATGGTCTACTCTACCCTACAGTATCATAACAACTAGTGATGGTCTACTCTACCCTACAGTATACAGTATCATAACAACTAGTGATGGTCTACTCTACCCTACAGTATCATAACAACTAGTGATGGTCTACTCTCCCCTACAGTATCATAACAACTAGTGATGGTCTACTCTCCCCTACAGTATCATAACAACTAGTGATGGTCTACTCTACCCTACAGTATCATAACAACTAGTGATGGTCTACTCTACCCTAGAGTATCATAACAACTAGTGATGGTCTACTCTACCCTACAGTATCATAACAACTAGTGATGGTCTACTCTACCCTACAGTATCATAACAACTAGTAATGGTCTACTCTACCCTACAGTATCATAACAACTAGTGATGGTCTACTCTACCCTACAGTATCATAACAACTAGTGATGGTCTACTCTACCCTACAGTGTACAGTATCATAACAACTAGTCATGGTCTAGTCTACCCTACAGTATCATAACAACTAGTGATGGTCTACTCTACCCTACAGTATCATAACAACCAGTGATGGTCTGCTTTACCCTACAGTATCATAACAACTAGTGATGGTCTACTCTACCCTACAGTATACAGTATCATAACAACTAGTGATGGTCTACTCTACCCTACAGTATCATAACAACTAGTGATGGTCTACTCTACCCTACAGTATCATAACAACTAGTGATGGTCTACTCTACCCTACAGTATCATAAAACCAGTGATGGTCTACTTTACCCTACAGTATCATAACAACTATTGATGGTCTACTCTACCCTACAGTATCATAACAACTAGTGATGGTCTACTCTACCCTACAGTATCATAACAACTAGTGATGGTCTACTCTACCCTACAGTATCATAACAACTAGTGATGGTCTACTCTACCCTACAGTATCATAACAACTACTGATGGTCTACTTTACCCTACAGTATCATAACAACTAGTGATGGTCTACTCTCCCCTACAGTATCATAACAACTAGTGATGGTCTACTCTACCCTACAGTATCATAACAACTAGTGATGGTCTACTCTACCCTACAGTATACAGTATCATAACAACTAGTGATGGTCTACTCTACCCTACAGTATCATAACAACTAGTGATGGTCTACTCTACCCTAGAGTATCATAACAACTAGTGATGGTCTACTCTACCCTACAGTATCATAACAACTAGTGATGGTCTACTCTACCCTACAGTATCATAACAACTAGTGATGGTCTACTCTACCCTACAGTATCATAACAACTAGTGATGGTCTACTCTACCCTAGAGTATCATAACAACTAGTGATGGTCTACTCTACCCTACAGTATCATAACAACTAGTGATGGTCTACTCTACCCTACAGTATCATAACAACTATTGATGGTCTACTCTACCCTACAGTATCATAACAACTAGTGATGGTCTACTCTACCCTACAGTATCATAACAACTAGTGATGGTCTACTCTACCCTACAGTATACAGTATCATAACAACTAGTGATGGTCTACTCTACCCTACAGTATCATAACAACTAGTGATGGTCTACTCTACCCTACAGTATCATAACAACTAGTGATGGTCTACTCTACCCTACAGTATCATAACAACTAGTGATGGTCTACTCTCCCCTACAGTATCATAACAACTAGTGATGGTCTACTCTACCCTACAGTGTACAGTATCATAACAACTAGTGATGGTCCACTCTACCCTACAGTATCATAACAACTAGTGATGGTCTACTCTACCCTACAGTGTACAGTATCATAACAACTAGTGATGGTCTAGTCTACCCTACAGTATCATAACAACTAGTGATGGTCTACTCTACCCTACAGTATCATAACAACCAGTGATGGTCTGCTTTACCCTACAGTATCATAACAACTAGTGATGGTCTACTCTACCCTACAGTATACAGTATCATAACAACTAGTGATGGTCTACTCTACCCTACAGTATACAGTATCATAACAACTATTGATGGTCTACTCTACCCTACAGTATCATAACAACTAGTGATGGTCTACTCTACCCTACAGTATCATAACAACTAGTGATGGTCTACTCTACCCTACAGTATCATAACAACTAGTGATGGTCTACTCTACCCTACAGTATCATAACAACTAGTGATGGTCTACTCTACCCTACAGTATCATAACAACTACTGATGGTCTACTTTACCCTACAGTATCATAACAACTAGTGATGGTCTACTCTCCCCTACAGTATCATAACAACTAGTGATGGTCTACTCTACCCTACAGTATCATAACAACTAGTGATGGTCTACTCTACCCTACAGTATCATAACAACTAGTGATGGTCTACTCTACCCTACAGTGTACAGTATCATAACAACTAGTGATGGTCTAGTCTACCCTACAGTGTACAGTATCATAACAACTAGTGATGGTCTACTCTACCCTACAGTATCATAACAACCAGTGATGGTCTGCTTTACCCTACAGTATCATAACAACTAGTGATGGTCTACTCTACCCTACAGTATACAGTATCATAACAACTAGTGATGGTCTACTCTACCTTACAGTATCATAACAACTAGTGATGGTCTACTCTACCCTACAGTATCAAAACAACTAGTGATGGTCTACTCTACCCTACAGTATACAGTATCATAACAACTAGTGATGGTCTACTCTACCCTACAGTATCATAACAACTAGTGATGGTCTACTCTACCCTAGAGTATACAGTATCATAACAACTAGTGATGGTCTACTCTACCCTACAGTATACAGTATCATAACAACTAGTGATGGTCTACTCTACCCTACAGTATCATAACAACTAGTGATGGTCTACTCTACCCTACAGTATCATAACAACCAGTGATGGTCTACTTTACCCTACAGTATCATAACAACTAGTGATGGTCTACTCTACCCTACAGTATCATATTAACTAGTGATGGTCTACTCTACCCTACAGTATCATAACAACTAGTGATGGTCTACTCTACCCTACAGTATCATAACAACTAGTGATGGTCTACTCTACCCTACAGTATCATAACAACTAGTGATGGTCTACTCTCCCCTACAGTATCATAACAACTAGTGATGGTCTACTCTACCCTACAGTATCATAACAACTAGTGATGGTCTACTCTCCCCTACAATATCATAACAACTAGTGATGGTCTACTCTACCCTACAGTATACAGTATCATAACAACTAGTGATGGTCTACTCTACCCTACAGTATACAGTATCATAACAACTATTGATGGTCTACTCTACCCTACAGTATCATAACAACTAGTGATGGTCTACTCTACCCTACAGTATCATAACAACTAGTGATGGTCTACTCTACCCTACAGTATCATAACAACTAGTGATGGTCTACTCTACCCTACAGTATCATAACAACTAGTGATGGTCTACTCTACCCTACAGTATCATAACAACTAGTGATGGTCTACTTTACCCTACAGTATCATAACAACTAGTGATGGTCTACTCTCCCCTACAGTATCATAACAACTAGTGATGGTCTACTCTACCCTACAGTATCATAACAACTAGTGATGGTCTACTCTACCCTACAGTATCATAACAACTAGTGATGGTCTACTCTACCCTACAGTGTACAGTATCATAACAACTAGTGATGGTCTACTCTACCCTACAGTGTACAGTATCATAACAACTAGTGATGGTCTACTCTACCCTACAGTATCATAACAACTAGTGATGGTCTACTCTGCCCTACAGTGTACAGTATCATAACAACTAGTGATGGTCTACTCTACCCTACAGTGTACAGTATCATAACAACTAGTGATGGTCTAGTCTACCCTACAGTATCATAACAACTAGTGATGGTCTACTCTACCCTACAGTATCATAACAACCAGTGATGGTCTGCTTTACCCTACAGTATCATAACAACTAGTGATGGTCTACTCTACCCTACAGTATACAGTATCATAACAACTAGTGATGGTCTACTCTACCCTACAGTATCATAACAACTAGTGATGGTCTACTCTACCCTACAGTATCATAACAACTAGTGATGGTCTACTCTACCCTACAGTATCATAAAACCAGTGATGGTCTACTTTACCCTACAGTATCATAACAACTATTGATGGTCTACTCTACCCTACAGTATCATAACAACTAGTGATGGTCTACTCTACCCTACAGTATCATAACAACTAGTGATGGTCTACTCTACCCTACAGTATCATAACAACTAGTGATGGTCTACTCTACCCTACAGTATCATAACAACTACTGATGGTCTACTTTACCCTACAGTATCATAACAACTAGTGATGGTCTACTCTCCCCTACAGTATCATAACAACTAGTGATGGTCTACTCTACCCTACAGTATCATAACAACTAGTGATGGTCTACTCTACCCTACAGTATCATAACAACTAGTGATGGTCTACTCTACCCTACAGTGTACAGTATCATAACAACTAGTGATGGTCTACTCTACCCTACAGTGTACAGTATCATAACAACTAGTGATGGTCTACTCTACCCTACAGTATCATAACAACTAGTGATGGTCTACTCTACCCTACAGTATCATAACAACTAGTGATGGTCTACTCTACCCTACAGTATACAGTATCATAACAACTAGTGATGGTCTACTCTACCCTACAGTATCATAACAACTAGTGATGGTCTACTCTCCCCTACAGTATCATAACAACTAGTGATGGTCTACTCTCCCCTACAGTATCATAACAACTAGTGATGGTCTACTCTACCCTACAGTATCATAACAACTAGTGATGGTCTACTCTACCCTAGAGTATCATAACAACTAGTGATGGTCTACTCTACCCTACAGTATCATAACAACTAGTGATGGTCTACTCTACCCTACAGTATCATAACAACTAGTAATGGTCTACTCTACCCTACAGTATCATAACAACTAGTGATGGTCTACTCTACCCTACAGTATCATAACAACTAGTGATGGTCTACTCTACCCTACAGTGTACAGTATCATAACAACTAGTCATGGTCTAGTCTACCCTACAGTATCATAACAACTAGTGATGGTCTACTCTACCCTACAGTATCATAACAACCAGTGATGGTCTGCTTTACCCTACAGTATCATAACAACTAGTGATGGTCTACTCTACCCTACAGTATACAGTATCATAACAACTAGTGATGGTCTACTCTACCCTACAGTATCATAACAACTAGTGATGGTCTACTCTACCCTACAGTATCATAACAACTAGTGATGGTCTACTCTACCCTACAGTATCATAAAACCAGTGATGGTCTACTTTACCCTACAGTATCATAACAACTATTGATGGTCTACTCTACCCTACAGTATCATAACAACTAGTGATGGTCTACTCTACCCTACAGTATCATAACAACTAGTGATGGTCTACTCTACCCTACAGTATCATAACAACTAGTGATGGTCTACTCTACCCTACAGTATCATAACAACTACTGATGGTCTACTTTACCCTACAGTATCATAACAACTAGTGATGGTCTACTCTCCCCTACAGTATCATAACAACTAGTGATGGTCTACTCTACCCTACAGTATCATAACAACTAGTGATGGTCTACTCTACCCTACAGTATACAGTATCATAACAACTAGTGATGGTCTACTCTACCCTACAGTATCATAACAACTAGTGATGGTCTACTCTACCCTACAGTATCATAACAACTAGTGATGGTCTACTCTACCTTACAGTATCATAACAACTAGTGATGATCTACTCTACCCTACAGTATCATAACAACTAGTGATGGTCTACTCTACCCTACAGTATACAGTATCATAACAACTAGTGATGGTCTACTCTACCCTACAGTATACAGTATCATAACAACTAGTGATGGTCTAGTCTACCCTACAGTATCATAACAACTAGTGATGGTCTATTCTACCCTACAGTATCATAACAACCAGTGATGGTCTACTTTACCCTACAGTATCATAACAACTAGTGATGGTCTACTCTACCCTACAGTATACAGTATCATAACAACTAGTGATGGTCTAATCTACCCTACAGTATACAGTATCATAACAACTAGTGATGGTCTAATCTACCCTACAGTATCATAACAACTAGTGATGGTCTACTCTACCCTACAGTATCATAACAACTAGACTAGTGATGGTCTACTCTACCCTACAGTATACAGTATCATAACAACTAGTGATGGTCTACTCTACCCTACAGTATCATAGCAACTAGTGATGGTCTACTCTACACTACAGTGTCATAACAACTAGTGATGGTCTACTCTACCCTACAGTATACAGTATCATAACAACTAGTGATGGTCTACTCTACCCTACAGTATCATAACAACTAGTGATGGTCTACTCTACCCTACAGTATCATAACAACTAGTGATGGTCTACTCTACCCTAGAGTATCATAACAACTAGTGATGGTCTACTCTACCCTACAGTATCATAACAACTAGTGATGGTCTACTCTACCCTACAGTATCATAACAACTAGTGATGGTCTACTCTACCCTACAGTATCATAACAACTAGTGATGGTCTACTCTACCCTACAGTATCATAACAACTAGTGATGGTCTACTCTACCCTACAGTATACAGTATCATAACAACTAGTGATGGTCTACTCTACCCTACAGTATCATAACAACTAGTGATGGTCCACTCTACACTACAGTATCATAACAACTAGTGATGGTCCACTCTACCCTACAGTATCATAACAACTAGTGATGGTCTACTCTACCCTACAGTATACAGTATCATAACAACTAGTGATGGTCTACTCTACCCTACAGTGTCATAACAACTAGTGATGGTCTACTCTACCCTACAGTATCATAACAACTAGTGATGGTCTACTCTCCCCTACAGTATCATAACAACTAGTGATGGTCTACTCTACCCTACAGTATCATAACTAGTGATGTCTACTCTACCCTATAGTATCATAACAACTAGTGATGGTCTACTCTACCCTACAGTGTACAGTATCATAACAACTAGTGATGGTCTACTCTACCCTACAGTATCATAACAACTAGTGATGGTCTACTCTACCCTACAGTATCATAACAACTAGTGATGGTCTACTCTACCCTACAGTATCATAACAACTAGTGATGGTCTACTCTACCCTACAGTATCATAACAACTAGTGATGGTCTACTCTACCCTACAGTATCATAACAACTAGTGATGGTCTACTCTACCCTACAGTATCATAAAACCAGTGATGGTCTACTTTACCCTACAGTATCATAACAACTATTGATGGTCTACTCTACCCTACAGTATCATAACAACTAGTGATGGTCTACTCTACCCTACAGTATCATAACAACTAGTGATGGTCTACTCTACCCTACAGTATCATAACAACTAGTGATGGTCTACTCTACCCTACAGTATCATAACAACTACTGATGGTCTACTTTACCCTACAGTATCATAACAACTAGTGATGGTCTACTCTCCCCTACAGTATCATAACAACTAGTGATGGTCTACTCTACCCTACAGTATCATAACAACTAGTGATGGTCTACTCTACCCTACAGTATACAGTATCATAACAACTAGTGATGGTCTACTCTACCCTACAGTATCATAACAACTAGTGATGGTCTACTCTACCCTACAGTATCATAACAACTAGTGATGGTCTACTCTACCTTACAGTATCATAACAACTAGTGATGATCTACTCTACCCTACAGTATCATAACAACTAGTGATGGTCTACTCTACCCTACAGTATACAGTATCATAACAACTAGTGATGGTCTACTCTACCCTACAGTATACAGTATCATAACAACTAGTGATGGTCTAGTCTACCCTACAGTATCATAACAACTAGTGATGGTCTATTCTACCCTACAGTATCATAACAACCAGTGATGGTCTACTTTACCCTACAGTATCATAACAACTAGTGATGGTCTACTCTACCCTACAGTATACAGTATCATAACAACTAGTGATGGTCTAATCTACCCTACAGTATACAGTATCATAACAACTAGTGATGGTCTAATCTACCCTACAGTATCATAACAACTAGTGATGGTCTACTCTACCCTACAGTATCATAACAACTAGACTAGTGATGGTCTACTCTACCCTACAGTATACAGTATCATAACAACTAGTGATGGTCTACTCTACCCTACAGTATCATAGCAACTAGTGATGGTCTACTCTACACTACAGTGTCATAACAACTAGTGATGGTCTACTCTACCCTACAGTATACAGTATCATAACAACTAGTGATGGTCTACTCTACCCTACAGTATCATAACAACTAGTGATGGTCTACTCTACCCTACAGTATCATAACAACTAGTGATGGTCTACTCTACCCTAGAGTATCATAACAACTAGTGATGGTCTACTCTACCCTACAGTATCATAACAACTAGTGATGGTCTACTCTACCCTACAGTATCATAACAACTAGTGATGGTCTACTCTACCCTACAGTATCATAACAACTAGTGATGGTCTACTCTACCCTACAGTATCATAACAACTAGTGATGGTCTACTCTACCCTACAGTATACAGTATCATAACAACTAGTGATGGTCTACTCTACCCTACAGTATCATAACAACTAGTGATGGTCCACTCTACACTACAGTATCATAACAACTAGTGATGGTCCACTCTACCCTACAGTATCATAACAACTAGTGATGGTCTACTCTACCCTACAGTATACAGTATCATAACAACTAGTGATGGTCTACTCTACCCTACAGTGTCATAACAACTAGTGATGGTCTACTCTACCCTACAGTATCATAACAACTAGTGATGGTCTACTCTCCCCTACAGTATCATAACAACTAGTGATGGTCTACTCTACCCTACAGTATCATAACTAGTGATGTCTACTCTACCCTATAGTATCATAACAACTAGTGATGGTCTACTCTACCCTACAGTGTACAGTATCATAACAACTAGTGATGGTCTACTCTACCCTACAGTATCATAACAACTAGTGATGGTCTACTCTACCCTACAGTATCATAACAACTAGTGATGGTCTACTCTACCCTACAGTATCATAACAACTAGTGATGGTCTACTCTACCCTACAGTATACAGTATCATAACAACTAGTGATGGTCTACTCTACCCTACAGTATCATAACAACTAGTGATGGTCTACTCTACCCTAGAGTATACAGTATCATAACAACTAGTGATGGTCTACTCTACCCTACAGTATACAGTATCATAACAACTAGTGATGGTCTACTCTACCCTACAGTATCATAACAAGTAGTGATGGTCTACTCTACCCTACAGTATCATAACAACCAGTGATGGTCTACTTTACCCTACAGTATCATAACAACTAGTGATGGTCTACTCTACCCTACAGTATCATATTAACTAGTGATGGTCTACTCTACCCTACAGTATCATAACAACTAGTGATGGTCTACTCTACCCTACAGTATCATAACAACTAGTGATGGTCTACTCTACCCTACAGTATCATAACAACTAGTGATGGTCTACTCTCCCCTACAGTATCATAACAACTAGTGATGGTCTACTCTACCCTACAGTATCATAACAACTAGTGATGGTCTACTCTCCCCTACAATATCATAACAACTAGTGATGGTCTACTCTACCCTACAGTATACAGTATCATAACAACTAGTGATGGTCTACTCTACCCTACAGTATCATAACAACTAGTGATGGTCTACTCTACCCTACAGTATCATAACAACTAGTGATGGTCTAGTCTACCCTACAGAATCATAACAACTAGTGATGGTCTACTCTACCCTACAGTATCATAACAACTAGTGATGGTCTACTCTACCCTACAGTATCATAACAACTAGTGATGGTCTACTCTACCCTACAGTATCATAACAACTAGTGATGGTCTAATCTACCCTACAGTATCATAACAACTAGACTAGTGATGATCTACTCTACCCTACAGTATCATAACAACTAGTGATGGTCTACTCTACACTACAGTGTCATAACAACTAGTGATGGTCTACTCTACCCTACAGTATACAGTATCATAACAACTAGTGATGGTCTACTCTACCCTACAGTATCATAACAACTAGTGATGGTCTACTCTACCCTACAGTATACAGTATCATAACAACTAGTGATGGTCTACTCTACCCTACAGTATCATAACAACTAGTGATGGTCTACTCTACCCTACAGTATACAGTATCATAACAACTAGTGATGGTCTACTCTACACTACAGTATCATAACAACTAGTGATGGTCTACTCTACCCTACAGTATACAGTATCATAACAACTAGTGATGGTCTACTCTACCCTACAGTATCATAACAACTAGTGATGGTCTACTCTACCCTACAGTATCATAAAACCAGTGATGGTCTACTTTACCCTACAGTATCATAACAACTATTGATGGTCTACTCTACCCTACAGTATCATAACAACTAGTGATGGTCTACTCTACCCTACAGTATCATAACAACTAGTGATGGTCTACTCTACCCTACAGTATCATAACAACTAGTGATGGTCTACTCTACCCTACAGTATCATAACAACTACTGATGGTCTACTTTACCCTACAGTATCATAACAACTAGTGATGGTCTACTCTCCCCTACAGTATCATAACAACTAGTGATGGTCTACTCTACCCTACAGTATCATAACAACTAGTGATGGTCTACTCTACCCTACAGTATACAGTATCATAACAACTAGTGATGGTCTACTCTACCCTACAGTATCATAACAACTAGTGATGGTCTACTCTACCCTACAGTATCATAACAACTAGTGATGGTCTACTCTACCTTACAGTATCATAACAACTAGTGATGATCTACTCTACCCTACAGTATCATAACAACTAGTGATGGTCTACTCTACCCTACAGTATACAGTATCATAACAACTAGTGATGGTCTACTCTACCCTACAGTATCATAACAACTAGTGATGGTCTACTCTACCCTACAGTGTACAGTATCATAACAACTAGTGATGGTCTAGTCTACCCTACAGTATCATAACAACTAGTGATGGTCTACTCTACCCTACAGTATCATAACAACCAGTGATGGTCTACTTTACCCTACAGTATCATAACAACTAGTGATGGTCTACTCTACCCTACAGTATACAGTATCATAACAACTAGTGATGGTCTACTCTACCCTACAGTATCATAAAAACTAGTGATGGTCTACTCTACCCTACAGTGTACAGTATCATAACAACTAGTGATGGTCTAGTCTACCCTACAGTATCATAACAACTAGTGATGGTCTATTCTACCCTACAGTATCATAACAACCAGTGATGGTCTACTTTACCCTACAGTATCATAACAACTAGTGATGGTCTACTCTACCCTACAGTATACAGTATCATAACAACTAGTGATGGTCTAATCTACCCTACAGTATACAGTATCATAACAACTAGTGATGGTCTAATCTACCCTACAGTATCATAACAACTAGTGATGGTCTACTCTACCCTACAGTATCATAACAACTAGACTAGTGATGGTCTACTCTACCCTACAGTATACAGTATCATAACAACTAGTGATGGTCTACTCTACCCTACAGTATCATAGCAACTAGTGATGGTCTACTCTACACTACAGTGTCATAACAACTAGTGATGGTCTACTCTACCCTACAGTATACAGTATCATAACAACTAGTGATGGTCTACTCTACCCTACAGTATCATAACAACTAGTGATGGTCTACTCTACCCTACAGTATCATAACAACTAGTGATGGTCTACTCTACCCTAGAGTATCATAACAACTAGTGATGGTCTACTCTACCCTACAGTATCATAACAACTAGTGATGGTCTACTCTACCCTACAGTATCATAACAACTAGTGATGGTCTACTCTACCCTACAGTATCATAACAACCAGTGATGGTCTACTTTACCCCACAGTATCATAACAACTAGTGATGGTCTACTCTACCCTACAGTATCATAACAACTAGTGATGGTCTACTCTACCCTACAGTATCATAACAACTAGTGATGGTCTACTCTACCCTACAGTATCATAACAACTAGTGATGGTCTACTCTACCCTACAGTATCATAACAACTAGTGATGGTCTACTCTACCCTACAGTATCATAACAACTAGTGATGGTCTAGTCTACCCTACAGAATCATAACAACTAGTGATGGTCTACTCTACCCTACAGTATCATAACAACTAGTGATGGTCTACTCTACCCTACAGTATCATAACAACTAGTGATGGTCTACTCTACCCTACAGTATCATAACAACTAGTGATGGTCTAATCTACCCTACAGTATCATAAAAACTAGTGATGGTCTACTCTACCCTACAGTGTACAGTATCATAACAACTAGTGATGGTCTAGTCTACCCTACAGTATCATAACAACTAGTGATGGTCTATTCTACCCTACAGTATCATAACAACCAGTGATGGTCTACTTTACCCTACAGTATCATAACAACTAGTGATGGTCTACTCTACCCTACAGTATACAGTATCATAACAACTAGTGATGGTCTAATCTACCCTACAGTATACAGTATCATAACAACTAGTGATGGTCTAATCTACCCTACAGTATCATAACAACTAGTGATGGTCTACTCTACCCTACAGTATCATAACAACTAGACTAGTGATGGTCTACTCTACCCTACAGTATACAGTATCATAACAACTAGTGATGGTCTACTCTACCCTACAGTATCATAGCAACTAGTGATGGTCTACTCTACACTACAGTGTCATAACAACTAGTGATGGTCTACTCTACCCTACAGTATACAGTATCATAACAACTAGTGATGGTCTACTCTACCCTACAGTATCATAACAACTAGTGATGGTCTACTCTACCCTACAGTATCATAACAACTAGTGATGGTCTACTCTACCCTAGAGTATCATAACAACTAGTGATGGTCTACTCTACCCTACAGTATCATAACAACTAGTGATGGTCTACTCTACCCTACAGTATCATAACAACTAGTGATGGTCTACTCTACCCTACAGTATCATAACAACCAGTGATGGTCTACTTTACCCCACAGTATCATAACAACTAGTGATGGTCTACTCTACCCTACAGTATCATAACAACTAGTGATGGTCTACTCTACCCTACAGTATCATAACAACTAGTGATGGTCTACTCTACCCTACAGTATCATAACAACTAGTGATGGTCTACTCTACCCTACAGTATCATAACAACTAGTGATGGTCTACTCTACCCTACAGTATCATAACAACTAGTGATGGTCTAGTCTACCCTACAGAATCATAACAACTAGTGATGGTCTACTCTACCCTACAGTATCATAACAACTAGTGATGGTCTACTCTACCCTACAGTATCATAACAACTAGTGATGGTCTAGTCTACCCTACAGAATCATAACAACTAGTGATGGTCTACTCTACCCTACAGTATCATAACAACTAGTGATGGTCTACTCTACCCTACAGTATCATAACAACTAGTGATGGTCTACTCTACCCTACAGTATCATAACAACTAGTGATGGTCTACTCTACCCTACAGTATACAGTATCATAACAACTAGTGATGGTCTACTCTACCCTACAGTATCATAACAACTAGTGATGGTCTACTCTACCCTACAGTATCATAACAACTAGTGATGGTCTACTCTACCTTACAGTATCATAACAACTAGTGATGATCTACTCTACCCTACAGTATCATAACAACTAGTGATGGTCTACTCTACCCTACAGTATACAGTATCATAACAACTAGTGATGGTCTACTCTACCCTACAGTATCATAACAACTAGTGATGGTCTACTCTACCCTACAGTGTACAGTATCATAACAACTAGTGATGGTCTAGTCTACCCTACAGTATCATAACAACTAGTGATGGTCTACTCTACCCTACAGTATCATAACAACCAGTGATGGTCTACTTTACCCTACAGTATCATAACAACTAGTGATGGTCTACTCTACCCTACAGTATACAGTATCATAACAACTAGTGATGGTCTACTCTACCCTACAGTATCATAAAAACTAGTGATGGTCTACTCTACCCTACAGTGTACAGTATCATAACAACTAGTGATGGTCTAGTCTACCCTACAGTATCATAACAACTAGTGATGGTCTATTCTACCCTACAGTATCATAACAACCAGTGATGGTCTACTTTACCCTACAGTATCATAACAACTAGTGATGGTCTACTCTACCCTACAGTATACAGTATCATAACAACTAGTGATGGTCTAATCTACCCTACAGTATACAGTATCATAACAACTAGTGATGGTCTAATCTACCCTACAGTATCATAACAACTAGTGATGGTCTACTCTACCCTACAGTATCATAACAACTAGACTAGTGATGGTCTACTCTACCCTACAGTATACAGTATCATAACAACTAGTGATGGTCTACTCTACCCTACAGTATCATAGCAACTAGTGATGGTCTACTCTACACTACAGTGTCATAACAACTAGTGATGGTCTACTCTACCCTACAGTATACAGTATCATAACAACTAGTGATGGTCTACTCTACCCTACAGTATCATAACAACTAGTGATGGTCTACTCTACCCTACAGTATCATAACAACTAGTGATGGTCTACTCTACCCTAGAGTATCATAACAACTAGTGATGGTCTACTCTACCCTACAGTATCATAACAACTAGTGATGGTCTACTCTACCCTACAGTATCATAACAACTAGTGATGGTCTACTCTACCCTACAGTATCATAACAACCAGTGATGGTCTACTTTACCCCACAGTATCATAACAACTAGTGATGGTCTACTCTACCCTACAGTATCATAACAACTAGTGATGGTCTACTCTACCCTACAGTATCATAACAACTAGTGATGGTCTACTCTACCCTACAGTATCATAACAACTAGTGATGGTCTACTCTACCCTACAGTATCATAACAACTAGTGATGGTCTACTCTACCCTACAGTATCATAACAACTAGTGATGGTCTAGTCTACCCTACAGAATCATAACAACTAGTGATGGTCTACTCTACCCTACAGTATCATAACAACTAGTGATGGTCTACTCTACCCTACAGTATCATAACAACTAGTGATGGTCTACTCTACCCTACAGTATCATAACAACTAGTGATGGTCTAATCTACCCTACAGTATCATAACAACTAGACTAGTGATGATCTACTCTACCCTACAGTATCATAACAACTAGTGATGGTCTACTCTACACTACAGTGTCATAACAACTAGTGATGGTCTACTCTACCCTACAGTATACAGTATCATAACAACTAGTGATGGTCTACTCTACCCTACAGTATCATAACAACTAGTGATGGTCTACTCTACCCTACAGTATACAGTATCATAACAACTAGTGATGGTCTACTCTACCCTACAGTATCATAACAACTAGTGATGGTCTACTCTACCCTACAGTATACAGTATCATAACAACTAGTGATGGTCTACTCTACACTACAGTATCATAACAACTAGTGATGGTCTACTCTACCCTACAGTATACAGTATCATAACAACTAGTGATGGTCTACTCTACCCTACAGTATCATAACAACTAGTGATGGTCTACTCTACCCTACAGTATCATAAAACCAGTGATGGTCTACTTTACCCTACAGTATCATAACAACTATTGATGGTCTACTCTACCCTACAGTATCATAACAACTAGTGATGGTCTACTCTACCCTACAGTATCATAACAACTAGTGATGGTCTACTCTACCCTACAGTATCATAACAACTAGTGATGGTCTACTCTACCCTACAGTATCATAACAACTACTGATGGTCTACTTTACCCTACAGTATCATAACAACTAGTGATGGTCTACTCTCCCCTACAGTATCATAACAACTAGTGATGGTCTACTCTACCCTACAGTATCATAACAACTAGTGATGGTCTACTCTACCCTACAGTATACAGTATCATAACAACTAGTGATGGTCTACTCTACCCTACAGTATCATAACAACTAGTGATGGTCTACTCTACCCTACAGTATCATAACAACTAGTGATGGTCTACTCTACCTTACAGTATCATAACAACTAGTGATGATCTACTCTACCCTACAGTATCATAACAACTAGTGATGGTCTACTCTACCCTACAGTATACAGTATCATAACAACTAGTGATGGTCTACTCTACCCTACAGTATCATAACAACTAGTGATGGTCTACTCTACCCTACAGTGTACAGTATCATAACAACTAGTGATGGTCTAGTCTACCCTACAGTATCATAACAACTAGTGATGGTCTACTCTACCCTACAGTATCATAACAACCAGTGATGGTCTACTTTACCCTACAGTATCATAACAACTAGTGATGGTCTACTCTACCCTACAGTATACAGTATCATAACAACTAGTGATGGTCTACTCTACCCTACAGTATCATAAAAACTAGTGATGGTCTACTCTACCCTACAGTGTACAGTATCATAACAACTAGTGATGGTCTAGTCTACCCTACAGTATCATAACAACTAGTGATGGTCTATTCTACCCTACAGTATCATAACAACCAGTGATGGTCTACTTTACCCTACAGTATCATAACAACTAGTGATGGTCTACTCTACCCTACAGTATACAGTATCATAACAACTAGTGATGGTCTAATCTACCCTACAGTATACAGTATCATAACAACTAGTGATGGTCTAATCTACCCTACAGTATCATAACAACTAGTGATGGTCTACTCTACCCTACAGTATCATAACAACTAGACTAGTGATGGTCTACTCTACCCTACAGTATACAGTATCATAACAACTAGTGATGGTCTACTCTACCCTACAGTATCATAGCAACTAGTGATGGTCTACTCTACACTACAGTGTCATAACAACTAGTGATGGTCTACTCTACCCTACAGTATACAGTATCATAACAACTAGTGATGGTCTACTCTACCCTACAGTATCATAACAACTAGTGATGGTCTACTCTACCCTACAGTATCATAACAACTAGTGATGGTCTACTCTACCCTAGAGTATCATAACAACTAGTGATGGTCTACTCTACCCTACAGTATCATAACAACTAGTGATGGTCTACTCTACCCTACAGTATCATAACAACTAGTGATGGTCTACTCTACCCTACAGTATCATAACAACCAGTGATGGTCTACTTTACCCCACAGTATCATAACAACTAGTGATGGTCTACTCTACCCTACAGTATCATAACAACTAGTGATGGTCTACTCTACCCTACAGTATCATAACAACTAGTGATGGTCTACTCTACCCTACAGTATCATAACAACTAGTGATGGTCTACTCTACCCTACAGTATCATAACAACTAGTGATGGTCTACTCTGCCCTACAGTGTACAGTATCATAACAACTAGTGATGGTCTACTCTACCCTACAGTGTACAGTATCATAACAACTAGTGATGGTCTAGTCTACCCTACAGTATCATAACAACTAGTGATGGTCTACTCTACCCTACAGTATCATAACAACCAGTGATGGTCTGCTTTACCCTACAGTATCATAACAACTAGTGATGGTCTACTCTACCCTACAGTATACAGTATCATAACAACTAGTGATGGTCTACTCTACCCTACAGTATACAGTATCATAACAACTAGTGATGGTCTACTCTACCCTACAGTATCATAACAACTAGTGATGGTCTACTCTACCCTACAGTATCATAACAACTAGTGATGGTCTACTCTCCCCTACAGTATCATAACAACCAGTGATGGTCTACTCTACCCTACAGTATACAGTATCATAACAACTAGTGATGGTCTACTCTACCCTACAGTATCATAACAACTAGTGATGGTCTACTCTACCCTACAGTATCATAACAACCAGTGATGGTCTAGTCTACCCTACAGTATCATAACAACTAGTGATGGTCTACTCTACACTACAGTATCATAACAACTAGTGATGGTCTACTCTACCCTACAGTATCATAACAACTAGTGATGGTCTACTCTCCCCTACAGTATCACAACAACTAGTGATGGTCTACTCTACCCTACAGTATCATCACAACTAGTGATGGTCTACTCTCCCCTACAGTATCATAACAACTAGTGATGGTCTACTCTTCACTACAGTATCATCACAACTAGTGATGGTCTACTCTCCCCTACAGTATCATAACAACTAGTGATGGTCTACTCTACCCTACAGTATCATAACAACTAGTGATGGTCTACTCTACCCTACAGTATCATAACAACTAGTGATGGTCCACTCTACCCTACAGTGTCATAACAACTAGTGATGGTCTACTCTACCCTACAGTATCATAACAACTAGTGATGGTCTACTCTACCCTACAGTATCATAACAACTAGTGATGGTCTACTCTACCCTACAGTATCATAACAACTAGTGATGGTCTACTCTACCCTACAGTATCATAACAACTAGTGATGGTCTACTCTACCCTACAGTATCATAACAACTAGTGATGGTCTACTCTACCCTACAGTATCATAACAACTAGTGATGGTCTACTCTACCCTACAGTATACAGTATCATAACAACTAGTGATGGTCTACTCTACCCTACAGTATCATAACAACTAGTGATGGTCTACTCTACCCTGCAGTATCATAACAACTAGTGATTGTCTACTCTACCCTACAGTATCATAACAACTAGTGATGGTCTACTCTCCCCTACAGTATCATAACAACTAGTGATGGTCTACTCTACCCTACAGTATCATAACAACTAGTGATGGTCTACTCTACCCTACAGTATCATAACAACTAGTGATGGTCTACTCTCCCCTACAGTATCATAACAACTAGTGATGGTCTACTCTACCCTACAGTATACAGTATCATAACAACTAGTGATGGTCTACTCTACCCTACAGTATCATAACAACTAGTGATGGTCTACTCTACCCTACAGTATACAGTATCATAACAACTAGTGATGGTCTACTCTACCCTACAGTATCATAACAACTAGTGATGGTCTACTCTACCCTACAGTATACAGTAACATAACAACTAGTGATGGTCTACTCTACCCTACAGTATCATAACAACTAGTGATGGTCTACTCTACCCTACAGTATCATAACAACTAGTGATGGTCTACTCTACCCTACAGTATACAGTATCATAACAACTAGTGATGGTCTACTCTACCCTACAGTATCATAACAACTAGTGATGGTCTACTCTCCCCTACAGTATCATAACAACTAGTGATGGTCTACTCTCCCCTACAGTATCATAACAACTAGTGATGGTCTACTCTACCCTACAGTATCATAACAACTAGTGATGGTCTACTCTACCCTAGAGTATCATAACAACTAGTGATGGTCTACTCTACCCTACAGTATCATAACAACTAGTGATGGTCTACTCTACCCTACAGTATCATAACAACTAGTAATGGTCTACTCTACCCTACAGTATCATAACAACTAGTGATGGTCTACTCTACCCTACAGTATCATAACAACTAGTGATGGTCTACTCTACCCTACAGTGTACAGTATCATAACAACTAGTCATGGTCTAGTCTACCCTACAGTATCATAACAACTAGTGATGGTCTACTCTACCCTACAGTATCATAACAACCAGTGATGGTCTGCTTTACCCTACAGTATCATAACAACTAGTGATGGTCTACTCTACCCTACAGTATACAGTATCATAACAACTAGTGATGGTCTACTCTACCCTACAGTATCATAACAACTAGTGATGGTCTACTCTACCCTACAGTATCATAACAACCAGTGATGGTCTACTCTACCCTACAGTATACAGTATCAAAGCAACTAGTGATGGTCTACTCTACCCTACAGTATCATAACAACTAGTGATGGTCTACTCTACCCTACAGTATCATAACAACTAGTGATGGTCTACTCTACCCTACAGTATACAGTATCATAACAACTAGTGATGGTCTACTCTACCCTACAGTATCATAACAACTAGTGATGGTCTACTCTACCCTACAGTATACAGTATCATAACAACTAGTGATGGTCTACTCTACCCTACAGTATCATAACAACTAGTGATGGTCTACTCTACCCTACAGTATCATAACAACCAGTGATGGTCTACTCTACCCTACAGTATACAGTATCATAACAACTAGTGATGGTCTACTCTACCCTACAGTATCATAACAACTAGTGATGGTCTACTCTACCCTACAGTATCATAACAACCAGTGATGGTCTAGTCTACCCTACAGTATCATAACAACTAGTGATGGTCTACTCTACCCTACAGTATCATAACAACCAGTGATGGTCTACTTTACCCTACAGTATCATAACAACTAGTGATGGTCTACTCTACCCTACAGTATACAGTATCATAACAACTAGTGATGGTCTAATCTACCCTACAGTATACAGTATCATAACAACTAGTGATGGTCTAATCTACCCTACAGTATACAGTATCATAACAACTAGTGATGGTCTAATCTACCCTACAGTATCATAACAACTAGTGATGGTCTACTCTACCCTACAGTATCATAACAACTAGACTAGTGATGGTCTACTCTACCCTACAGTATACAGTATCATAACAACTAGTGATGGTCTACTCTACCCTACAGTATCATAGCAACTAGTGATGGTCTACTCTACACTACAGTGTCATAACAACTAGTGATGGTCTACTCTACCCTACAGTATACAGTATCATAACAACTAGTGATGGTCTACTCTACCCTACAGTATCATAACAACTAGTGATGGTCTACTCTACCCTACAGTATCATAACAACTAGTGATGGTCTACTCTACCCTAGAGTATCATAACAACTAGTGATGGTCTACTCTACCCTACAGTATCATAACAACTAGTGATGGTCTACTCTACCCTACAGTATCATAACAACCAGTGATGGTCTACTTTACCCTACAGTATCATAACAACTAGTGATGGTCTACTCTACCCTACAGTATCATAACAACTAGTGATGGTCTACTCTACCCTACAGTATCATAACAACTAGTGATGGTCTACTCTACCCTACAGTATCATAACAACTAGTGATGGTCTACTCTACCCTACAGTATCATAACAACTAGTGATGGTCTACTCTACCCTACAGTGTACAGTATCATAACAACTAGTGATGGTCTACTCTACCCTACAGTGTACAGTATCATAACAACTAGTGATGGTCTAGTCTACCCTACAGTATCATAACAACTAGTGATGGTCTACTCTACCCTACATTATCATAACAACCAGTGATGGTCTGCTTTACCCTACAGTATCATAACAACTAGTGATGGTCTACTCTACCCTACAGTATACAGTATCATAACAACTAGTGATGGTCTACTCTACCCTACAGTATACAGTATCATAACAACTAGTGATGGTCTACTCTACCCTACAGTATCATAACAACTAGTGATGGTCTACTCTACCCTACAGTATCATAACAACTAGTGATGGTCTACTCTCCCCTACAGTATCATAACAACCAGTGATGGTCTACTCTACCCTACAGTATACAGTATCATAACAACTAGTGATGGTCTACTCTACCCTACAGTATCATAACAACTAGTGATGGTCTACTCTACCCTACATTATCATAACAACCAGTGATGGTCTGCTTTACCCTACAGTATCATAACAACTAGTGATGGTCTACTCTACCCTACAGTATACAGTATCATAACAACTAGTGATGGTCTACTCTACCCTACAGTATACAGTATCATAACAACTAGTGATGGTCTACTCTACCCTACAGTATCATAACAACTAGTGATGGTCTACTCTACCCTACAGTATCATAACAACTAGTGATGGTCTACTCTCCCCTACAGTATCATAACAACCAGTGATGGTCTACTCTACCCTACAGTATACAGTATCATAACAACTAGTGATGGTCTACTCTACCCTACAGTATCATAACAACTAGTGATGGTCTACTCTACCCTACAGTATCATAACAACCAGTGATGGTCTAGTCTACCCTACAGTATCATAACAACTAGTGATGGTCTACTCTACACTACAGTATCATAACAACTAGTGATGGTCTACTCTACCCTACAGTATACAGTATCATAACAACTAGTGATGGTCTACTCTACCCTACAGTATCATAACAACTAGTGATGGTCTACTCTACCCTACAGTATACAGTATCATAACAACTAGTGATGGTCTACTCTACCCTACAGTATCATAACAACTAGTGATGGTCTACTCTACCCTACAGTATCATAACAACCAGTGATGGTCTACTCTACCCTACAGTATACAGTATCATAACAACTAGTGATGGTCTACTCTACCCTACAGTATCATAACAACTAGTGATGGTCTACTCTACCCTACAGTATCATAACAACCAGTGATGGTCTAGTCTACCCTACAGTATCATAACAACTAGTGATGGTCTACTCTACCCTACAGTATCATAACAACCAGTGATGGTCTACTTTACCCTACAGTATCATAACAACTAGTGATGGTCTACTCTACCCTACAGTATACAGTATCATAACAACTAGTGATGGTCTAATCTACCCTACAGTATACAGTATCATAACAACTAGTGATGGTCTAATCTACCCTACAGTATACAGTATCATAACAACTAGTGATGGTCTAATCTACCCTACAGTATCATAACAACTAGTGATGGTCTACTCTACCCTACAGTATCATAACAACTAGACCAGTGATGGTCTACTCTACCCTACAGTATACAGTATCATAACAACTAGTGATGGTCTACTCTACCCTACAGTATCATAGCAACTAGTGATGGTCTACTCTACACTACAGTGTCATAACAACTAGTGATGGTCTACTCTACCCTACAGTATACAGTATCATAACAACTAGTGATGGTCTACTCTACCCTACAGTATCATAACAACTAGTGATGGTCTACTCTACCCTACAGTATCATAACAACTAGTGATGGTCTACTCTACCCTAGAGTATCATAACAACTAGTGATGGTCTACTCTACCCTACAGTATCATAACAACTAGTGATGGTCTACTCTACCCTACAGTATCATAACAACCAGTGATGGTCTACTTTACCCTACAGTATCATAACAACTAGTGATGGTCTACTCTACCCTACAGTATCATAACAACTAGTGATGGTCTACTCTACCCTACAGTATCATAACAACTAGTGATGGTCTACTCTACCCTACAGTATCATAACAACTAGTGATGGTCTACTCTACCCTACAGTATCATAACAACTAGTGATGGTCTACTCTACCCTACAGTGTACAGTATCATAACAACTAGTGATGGTCTACTCTACCCTACAGTGTACAGTATCATAACAACTAGTGATGGTCTAGTCTACCCTACAGTATCATAACAACTAGTGATGGTCTACTCTACCCTACATTATCATAACAACCAGTGATGGTCTGCTTTACCCTACAGTATCATAACAACTAGTGATGGTCTACTCTACCCTACAGTATACAGTATCATAACAACTAGTGATGGTCTACTCTACCCTACAGTATACAGTATCATAACAACTAGTGATGGTCTACTCTACCCTACAGTATCATAACAACTAGTGATGGTCTACTCTACCCTACAGTATCATAACAACTAGTGATGGTCTACTCTCCCCTACAGTATCATAACAACCAGTGATGGTCTACTCTACCCTACAGTATACAGTATCATAACAACTAGTGATGGTCTACTCTACCCTACAGTATCATAACAACTAGTGATGGTCTACTCTACCCTACAGTATCATAACAACCAGTGATGGTCTAGTCTACCCTACAGTATCATAACAACTAGTGATGGTCTACTCTACACTACAGTATCATAACAACTAGTGATGGTCTACTCTACCCTACAGTATCATAACAACTAGTGATGGTCTACTCTCCCCTACAGTATCACAACAACTAGTGATGGTCTACTCTACCCTACAGTATCATCACAACTAGTGATGGTCTACTCTCCCCTACAGTATCATAACAACTAGTGATGGTCTACTCTTCCCTACAGTATCATCACAACTAGTGATGGTCTACTCTCCCCTACAGTATCATAACAACTAGTGATGGTCTACTCTACCCTACAGTATCATAACAACTAGTGATGGTCTACTCTCCCCTACAGTATCATAACAACTAGTGATGGTCTACTCTACCCTACAGTATACAGTATCATAACAACTAGTGATGGTCTACTCTACCCTACAGTATCATAACAACTAGTGATGGTCTACTCTACCCTACAGTATACAGTATCATAACAACTAGTGATGGTCTACTCTACCCTACAGTATCATAACAACTAGTGATGGTCTACTCTACCCTACAGTATCATAACAACTAGTGATGGTCTATACTCCCCTACAGTATCATAACAACTAGTGATGGTCTACTCTACCCTACAGTATACAGTATCATAACAACTAGTGATGGTCTACTCTACCCTACAGTATCATAACAACTAGTGATGGTCTACTCTCCCCTACAGTATCATAACAACTAGTGATGGTCTACTCTCCCCTACAGTATCATAACAACTAGTGATGGTCTACTCTACCCTACAGTATCATAACAACTAGTGATGGTCTACTCTACCCTAGAGTATCATAACAACTAGTGATGGTCTACTCTACCCTACAGTATCATAACAACTAGTGATGGTCTACTCTACCCTACAGTATCATAACAACTAGTAATGGTCTACTCTACCCTACAGTATCATAACAACTAGTGATGGTCTACTCTACCCTACAGTATCATAACAACTAGTGATGGTCTACTCTACCCTACAGTGTACAGTATCATAACAACTAGTGATGGTCTAGTCTACCCTACAGTATCATAACAACTAGTGATGGTCTACTCTACCCTACAGTATCATAACAACCAGTGATGGTCTGCTTTACCCTACAGTATCATAACAACTAGTGATGGTCTACTCTACCCTACAGTATACAGTATCATAACAACTAGTGATGGTCTACTCTACCCTACAGTATCATAACAACTAGTGATGGTCTACTCTACCCTACAGTATCATAACAACCAGTGATGGTCTACTCTACCCTACAGTATACAGTATCAAAGCAACTAGTGATGGTCTACTCTACCCTACAGTATCATAACAACTAGTGATGGTCTACTCTACCCTACAGTATCATAACAACTAGTGATGGTCTACTCTACCCTACAGTATACAGTATCATAACAACTAGTGATGGTCTACTCTACCCTACAGTATCATAACAACTAGTGATGGTCTACTCTACCCTACAGTATACAGTATCATAACAACTAGTGATGGTCTACTCTACCCTACAGTATCATAACAACTAGTGATGGTCTACTCTACCCTACAGTATCATAACAACCAGTGATGGTCTACTCTACCCTACAGTATACAGTATCATAACAACTAGTGATGGTCTACTCTACCCTACAGTATCATAACAACTAGTGATGGTCTACTCTACCCTACAGTATCATAACAACCAGTGATGGTCTAGTCTACCCTACAGTATCATAACAACTAGTGATGGTCTACTCTACCCTACAGTATCATAACAACTAGTGATGGTCTACTCTACCCTACAGTATCATAACAACTAGTGATGGTCTACTCTACCCTACAGTATCATAACAACTAGTGATGGTCTACTCTACCCTACAGTATCATAACAACTAGTGATGGTCTAGTCTACCCTACAGTATCATAACAACTAGTGATGGTCTACTCTACCCTACAGTATCATAACAACCAGTGATGGTCTACTCTACCCTACAGTATCATAACAACTAGTGATGGTCTACTCTACCCTACAGTATACAGTATCATAACAACTAGTGATGGTCTACTCTACCCTACAGTATCATAACAACTAGTGATGGTCTACTCTACCCTACAGTATCATAACAACTAGTGATGGTCTACTCTACCCTACAGTATCATAACAACTAGTGATGGTCTACTCTACCCTACAGTATACAGTATCATAACAACCAGTGATGGTCTAGTCTACCCTACAGTATCATAACAACTAGTGATGGTCTACTCTACCCTACAGTATCATAACAACTAGTGATGGTCTACTCTCCCCTACAGTATCACAACAACTAGTGATGGTCTACTCTACCCTACAGTATACAGTATCATAACAACTAGTGATGGTCTACTCTACCCTACAGTATCATAACAACTAGTGATGGTCTACTCTACCCTACAGTATCATCACAACTAGTGATGGTCTACTCTACCCTACAGTATACAGTATCATAACAACTAGTGATGGTCTACTCTACCCTACAGTATCATAACAACTAGTGATGGTCTACTCTACCCTACAGTATCATAACAACTAGTGATGGTCTACTCTCCCCTACAGTATCATAACAACTAGTGATGGTCTACTCTACCCTACAGTATCATAACAACTAGTGATGGTCTACTCTACCCTACAGTATACAGTATCATAACAACTAGTGATGGTCTACTCTACCCTACAGTATACAGTATCATAACAACTAGTGATGGTCTACTCTACCCTACAGTATACAGTATCATAACAACTAGTGATGGTCTACTCTACCCTACAGTATACAGTATCATAACAACTAGTGATGGTCTACTCTACCCTACAGTATACAGTATCATAACAACTAGTGATGGTCTACTCTACCCTACAGTATCATAACAACTAGTGATGGTCTACTCTACCCTACAGTATCATAACAACTAGTGATGGTCTACTCTACCCTACAGTATCATAACAACTAGTGATGGTCTACTCTACCCTACAGTGTACAGTATCATAACAACTAGTGATGGTCTACTCTACCCTACAGTATACAGTATCATAACAACTAGTGATGGTCCACTCTACCCTACAGTATCATAACAACTAGTGATGGTCTACTCTACCCTACAGTATCATAACAACTAGTGATGGTCTACTCTACCCTACAGTATCATCACAACTAGTGATGGTCTACTCTACCCTACAGGATCATAACAACTAGTGATGGTCTACTCTACCCTACAGTATCATAACAACTAGTGATGGTCTACTCTCCCCTACTGTATCATAACAACTAGTGATGGTCTACTCTACCCTACAGTATCATAACAACTAGTGATGGTCTACTCTACCCTACAGTATCATAACAACTAGTGATGGTCTACTCTACCCTACAGTATCATAACAACTAGTGATGGTCTACTCTACCCTACAGTATCATAACAACTAGTGATGGTCTACTCTACCCTACAGTATCATAACAACTAGTGATGGTCTACTCTACCCTACAGTATCATAACAACTAGTGATGGTCTACTCTACCCTACAGTATACAGTATCATAACAACTAGTGATGGTCTACTCTACCCTACAGTATCATAACAACTAGTGATGGTCTACTGTACCCTACAGTATCATAACAACTAGTGATGGTCTACTGTACCCTACAGTATCATAACAACTAGTGATGGTCTACTCTACCCTACAGTATACAGTATCATAACAACTAGTGATGGTCTACTCTACCCTACAGTATCATAACAACTAGTGATGGTCTACTCTACCCTACAGTATACAGTATCATAACAACTAGTGATGGTCTACTCTACCCTACAGTATCATAACAACTAGTGATGGTCTACTCTACCCTACAGTATCATATTAACTAGTGATGGTCTACTCTACCCTACAGTATCATAACAACTAGTGATGGTCTACTCTACCCTACAGTATCATAACAACTAGTGATGGTCTACTCTACCCTACAGTATACAGTATCATAACAACTAGTGATGGTCTACTTTACCCTACAGTATCATAACAACTAGTGATGGTCTACTCTCCCCTACAGTATCATAACAACTAGTAATGGTCTACTCTACCCTACAGTATCATAACAACTAGTGATGGTCTACTCTACCCTACAGTATCATAACAACTAGTGATGGTCTACTCTCCCCTACAGTATCATAACAACTAGTGATGGTCTACTCTACCCTACAGTATACAGTATCATAACAACTAGTGATGGTCTACTCTACCCTACAGTATCATAACAACTAGTGATGGTCTACTCTACCCTACAGTATCATAACAACTAGTGATGGTCTACTCTACCCTACAGTATCATAACAACTAGTGATGGTCTACTCTACCCTACAGGCTTAAGTGTCTTTTTGTTTAGCCTAACATTTTGTTGAACCTACTACGCTGTGTCCTGAATAATAAATAAAAAAATATCATTGGGTGTTCGTGCAATAGCCTAGCCTAGCTCTCGAAAACTCTAGTTGGCGTTTTGCATTCTCCCTACAGTTTTCAGCATTTAGCTTCGCCCACTACTGGCTCAAGTGAACTACAATTCCAATGCTCTATTGTAACATTTACAAAAGTCAATAATCATAGCTTGCGATACGGCTTTCGAAACCCTTATCTTTCATCAGATAGAAAGAATCTTTCAAATAAAAAAATGAAACACTTACTGTGGCAGTTTTGCACAGGTCCATACATCGGACGAAACTACACTTGACTTCCACTACACTTACCCCTTCCGCCTACACACAGGTGTTCGCCTCTGTCTTCCGTCTGTTTTCCGTAAGCTGGAATATGAAGATATGGCCATGTGGGAACACTAACCCTAACCCTATGAAAGAGTGTATCAATATCACATTTTGTTTTTTGAAAATGATTTCTCGCTGACAGTCAACTGGGAGGGAATTCTTATGGGCTGGAGCCTCGATGGTGCTGCCCATGCTGTCACAGACATAAAGATGAGTCCTCCTTCTGGTTAACAATTTTACATTTACTATGTGTATCACTCCACCTTCCTCAGTGGAGTCCTGACCAGGGGTATCAAACTCCAATGTGTACGGGATGTACCTGTTCTGTTGGCGTAGTTACCGGACCAGTGGGAAGAGGTGTTGATGACAGTTATGCGTCCCGGTGTGATCTCAACAAACAGCCGCTGTGCCAACACCATGCCTGATGATGACAACCAGATACTATTTCTTCACCCTGGATCACTGTAAACACACACCTAGTCTCTCTCTTTGTGTATGTTTGCTGCGCGTAAGCGAGTGAGTAATGGGTCTGTATATGCAAGTGTGTGTGTGTACAGTGTAGGACTTACGTTTTGTGTATATGAGTCTACTCTGAGTCCGTGTACACCCTCTCTTACATGCCTGTGTTTTTGTTTTCACACACTTTTCTTATGTGTGATTTTCCTGCGTGTTTTGTGACATCCCTCTCTCGCTCGTCTCCTTAGATATGTGCAGGTGACGCACATTGACGTCACCTGCATAAAAATTGGAGCTACAAGGATTTTCAGTCGGGATTCAGCATTCTACTCTATTCGATCTAATTCCATCCTATGTATCTTTTCTGTCCTGTCTATAGATTGTGCTGATGCCCCACTGTAAGAACCTGGAGATCTTTGCTGGTTCTGAGGGAGGTGACGCGGCCACCAACAATGCCTGGGACACGTTCCAGCATTACAGCTGTTTGGAGAACAGCCAGACCGTCTCCACCGACAAGTGCTGTAACTTCATCTTTAGCTTGTCAGTTCTGATTCAACAGCACTCCCAGAAGTCATGTATGACTGCTTAACATCTTTAAACATACTGTATGCTCATGTATGTGTTTCTTAACTAAAGGTCTGAGGAAGGTTTCTTATGGCTCAATAATACGAACGGTGGAAATTTGTTTACCTCTGCTCAGACCCATTTCATATTGAGGCAAACATGCAACAGCTCCGTGCCCTTTAATCTTTCCTCGATTCCTTGCATCCTTTACCTGTGCCTCCTTCTAAAACCCCATCAGAGTGGATGGCCCAAGGTTCCTCCCCTTAGACCTCCAATGGGCTTTGAGAAGGATGTGAGTAGGGGGGAAGTGAGAGGTTCAGCTGAGATTAACTGGGACAGAGCTCATGTCATTGTTTTAGGTGGAATCTTATGTTGTTGATTGATTCATTTAATCTGTTTGCACATACAGCACCAGTCAAACGTTTGGGCACACCTCCTCATTCAAGGGTTTTTCATTATTTGTACTATTTTCTACATTGTAGTACATCAAAACTATGAAATAACCAAAATATGTTTTAGATTTTAGATTGTTCAAATTAGCCACCCTTTGCCTTGAGGACAGCTTCGCACACTCTTAGCATTCTCTCAACCAGCCTCACCTGGAATGCTTTTCCAACGGTCTTGAAGGAGTTCTCACATATGCTGAGCACTTGTTTGCTGCTTTTCCTTCACTCTGCAGTCCAACTCATCTCAATTGGGTTGAGGTTGGGTGATTGTGGAGGATAAAGAAAAACCCTTAAATGAGTAGGTGAGTCCAAACTTTTAACTGGTACTATATACCTTTGTTCTGCTTGTGCTCTTTCCACAGATGGCTCTGGCTTGCTCATAACATCTGATCTGATGAGACTCCCTACACGACTTTATTACTGCCTGTACTCAATAAAACGTCCAATGCCAAATTTAAATAATTTTGCACTGTAATTTCCTAAACAATGGTATTTCCCAATCAGACAATTACTGTCACGCCCTGATCTGTTTCACCTGTCCCTGTGATTGTTTCCACCCCCTCCAGGTGACGCTTATTTCCCCCAGTGTATTTATCGCTGTGTTTCCTGTCTCTCTGTGCCAGTTCATCTTGTACGTTTAGTCAAGTCAACCTGCGTGTTTTTTTCCCTGTACTCCTTTTCTATTCTCTTTTGCTAGTCTTCTCGGTTTTGACCACTGCCTGTCTCTGGACTACTTTCCCGCCTGTCTGATCATCCTGCCTGCCCTGACCTTGAATCTGCCTGCCCTTCGGTACCTATTGGACTCTGAACTGGTTTTGACCTTTTTGCCTGTACACAACCGTTCTCTTGCCTACCCCTTTTTGGATGAATACACATTGTAAGACTCCAACCATCACCCTCCTGTGTCTGCATCTGAGTCTCGCCTGGTGCCTTGATAAATTACTATAGAAACAAATCTGTTTTTCTCAGTTAAATGTTTGGTGAATGCCTTAGACCTTCTTTGCGTGCGTGTATACCATGATGACACGTTAACCTGCATTTAGCTGGTTAATCATATTAGTGCCAGTTTACATTAGGTTCTGCCCTTCAGTTTCTCCATATAATTCACATTCCCCATAATGCTGTGTTCATGTATGCCCTTGGGCTTAATAAATATCCTAAATATTGGATCCCGCCTTCATCTCAATTCTTACACGTTCTCTCTTAACTAGCCCACTAGTCCTTCCTTTCTTTCAATGTTATCATCAAATACGCCATTTTAATGTGTGTTATTCCCAACAATGGAGTCATTATATTTAGCTAGATTAATAAAGGATTACAGTACCTAGTGTATGATGAAGGAACTTGTTAGATCACAGCCACATTATGCCCATAATCCACCTATTCGTTTATACATTGGGGTTAACTCCCTCATATCAAGCAAAGACATACCAGACACTTTGTGGAAAGGTGAAGAAAAACAATTAGCTAGTGGTGGTCTGTGGTGTTACTTAGCTATAGTCGACTGTCTGCTTGTCATCTTACAGACAAACAAATGTTGCTGGCTAACAAGTAATTAGCTAGCTAACTTTAGCAAGTAGATTCCACTCAATTCAAGGTATAATTTAGCTATTTAATTTATTTCCCAATTATTTTGCTTATGTATCAAGTTAAAGCTGCGTTTCTCATGTCATGTGGCGCTTCCTGTACAAGCCGGGTAGCAAGCTAAACAGACGGCTCTGAAGCGCACCTGTTTGATGTCATGCACCCAAGAAGACTCGACCAATCACACAACACTGGACTGGCCAAGGGAAAGCATTTGTTAGTTCATCCATCACTCAAGTGTAAGTGACCAATCTAAGGTTTTCAGACACGCACCCGCCTCAAAGTCCTCCCCCACCAGCCTGAACTCCAATTGAGAAAAAAGGTACATTGAAACTAGCGGATGAAAGAGTCACCGACCTATTTTTTTTTAGCTTCTGCTGCAGCCTTCACTGTAAAATATAACACATTGCTGCGCTGCTTCAACCCTACATTATCATAACAACTTGTGGCCTACATTACCCTACATTATCATAACAACTTGAATATCACCTGATGCATCCAAGTGACCTGTAAGACAATTTAAAATGTATCCACAATTCGCCTATGTCATGCATTATGCACAGCTCATAGGGTGTTATAATGTGCTTATATCCCGTTATGAAGATGGTATTTGTAGGAAGTGCTGCCATGAATCCTTGGTGGGTGACAGGGGGCAGGCTACAGTCTCCCATTCCATCCATCCACTTTGGATGTCCATCCACTCTTTCTCATTTCCTAGGTGATTTCCTGAGCTGTCACTCTAGTTCGAAGAACTCAGTGAGAGGAAGAGTGGCTGAAGTGGTCAGTGCAGTACATGGCGTAGGGACAAGACATAGGGAGAGAGAGAGGGGAAAAAAAGAAAAATAGAGACGGAGGGGTGGTCTCAGACAACCTGTCCTCCCTGTCCGTGTGGCCACACTCGTCTTCTCGTCTCTCGTTTCTCTCAGCGCTTTGGCCAAGCCGGGGCAGGCAGTAAATCCACTTTCTTTTGGCTGGGTGTTCCTGCTGACACCTTCATGAGCTCACACAGCGGGGAGAGAGAAGAGAGAAAAGTGGAGAGGGAGGGCAATAGGAGACAATTAAAGACAGAGAGAAAAAAAGAGAGAGAATAGAGAAAAGGTGAAAAAGAGAGAAGAGACAGAGTTTTGAAAAAAGGGAAAAGAGAGAAGATAGAGAGAAGAGAAAGAGAGTCACAGTGTGTCTTGGCCAGAAATGCAGTGTCAGATTCCCTGAGAGCAGTGTTGTCCCGGAAAGGTCAGTCAGTGTAACAGAGATAGGCCAATAGAACAGCGTGCCGTAGGTAGGGCCGAGTTGACTTTTCACATTACAATGTTACACTGCACATATTCATCACACAAGTCGGCCAACTATTCCACTCAAGTGGCGCTTGTGTTTGGGGAGCTCAGCTCTCATATTGTCTTTGTACTTCTTTACCTCCTCACTCAGTCTCAAGAATGTTATTGATGTCATGGTTTGTGTGGGGCTCCCACTGACTCATAAGTGCTGTGTCGGATAACCTTGTAATTATATCTCCAGCTTTTGTCTCCTAAGGGGGGACCTATGGGTCACAGTTTGTCAGGTGTTTTTGAGATTTGCCAGTTGGGGTGTCTCTTTTTGGGGGAGAGTTACTACAGTGGCTGTGAATGCATCAGTTGAGAAATACTGTGAATGAATGGTTATCAGTTGATTATAGTTATCTCAACAGGATATGGGAATGTTCAAGATTGTGTGGACATCATTCAGACAATATATTCTCATGTCATGCTTCCAAACATAGAGGTAAATCAAAGTCAAAAACCAATTGCGAGACAAACTGTATGTCCCTTTGTCATTGAGGTTTGAATCAAATCATAAAAACAAATTCCAACTTTTTCAAGCTTATCAAATCGCCATTATACTGCTATTACTGTGCACCGTGCAAATGCATATAATTCTCAGTTCGGAGGCAAACATTATCTCAGTATTTGAATTACCCCTCCACATATACCCTTAAAACATTTCAAAACAACAAGTCATTAAAATAGGAGATTGTCTTCCATTGGCTGTTTATTTTCTTCTATTGCTATGCTCGCAGGTTCCTTTAAATTACATGAGGAAGTATACACCCACAGGGGTGAGTAGAGTGTGTGCGAAGCCCATTTAACATCATTACCACTGGGTTACTCACACAAGATTCATGTAGTCCATGTACACTTTTAAATATAAAGGTGCAAGTTGGAACCAAATAAGGTTCTTGAGAGCGATGCCATTGAGGAATCATTTTAGGGTCTCTGAAGAACAATAAATAGGATTTTTTTTTTAAGAACCGGTGTCGAAAGCTTTCCACAGGGATGCTGGCCCATGTTGACTCCAATGCATCCCACAGTTGTGTCAAGTTGACTGGATGTGCTTTGGACGGTGGACCATTCTTGATACACACATGAAAAACACAGCTGCTTTTCAGTTTTTGACACAAACCGGTGGCTTGTGTCAAAAACTGTAAAGCAGCTGGGTTTTTCAAACCGGTGTCAAAAACATGGGCCAGCATCCCTGTGGAACGCTTTCGACACATTGCAGAGTCCATACCCTGACAAATTGGGGCTGGGGGGGGGGGGGGGGGTTCTTAATGTTTTGTACACTCAGTGTATTGTGTACAATATTCCATTAGGGTCTCACTTGGAGAAGGCCACAGACTTACTACCATACCCCGTTAAAGGCACTTAAATATTTTGTCTTGCACATTCACCCTCTGAATGTCACACAAACAATCCATGTCTCAGTTTTCTCAAAGCTTAAAAATCCTCCTTTATGCCTCTCTATGTTAGTGATGGCTGTTTAACAGTCTGATGGCCTTGATTTAGAAGCTGTTTTTCAGTCTCTCGGTCCCAGCTTTGATGCACCTGTACTGACCTCGCCTTCTGGATGATAGCGGGGTGAACAGGCAGTGGCTGTTGTTGTTGTTGTCCTTGATGATCTTTTTGGCCTTCCTGTGACATCGGGTGATGTAGGTGTCCTGGAGGGCAGGTCATTTGCTCCCAGTGATGCGTTGTGCAGACAGCACTATCCTCTGGAGAGCCTTGCAGTTAAGGGCGGTGCAGTTCCCGTACCAGGCGGTGATACAGCCCGACAGGATGCTCTCAATTGTGCATCTGTAAACGTTTGTGAGTGATTTTAATGACAAGCCAAATTTCTTCAGCCTCCTGAGGTTGAAGAGGCGCTGTTGCAATTTCTTCACCACGCTGTCTATGTGGGTGGACCATTTCAACTACTGTCCCGTCGATGTGGATGGGGGGGTGCTCCATCTGCTGTTTCCTGAAGTCCACGATCATCTCCTTTGTTTTGTTAACGTTGAGTGAGAGGTTATTTTCCTGACACCACACTCCGAGGGCCCTCACCTCCTCCCTGTAGGCCGTCTCGTTGTTGTTGGTAATCAAGCCTACCACTGTGGTGTCATCTGCAAACTTGATGATTGAGTTGGAAGCGTGCATGGCCATGCTGTCATGGGTGAACAGGGAGTACAAGAGAGGGCTGAGAAAGCACCCTTGTGGGGCCCCAGTGTTGAGGATCAACAGGGTGGAGATGTTATTTCCTACCTTCACCACCTGGGGGGCGGCCCGTCAGAAAGTCCATGACCCAGTTGCACAGGGCGGGGTCGAGACCCAGGGTCTCGAGCTTAATGACGAGTTTGGAGGGTACTATGGTGTTAAATGCTGAGCTGTAGTCAATGAACAGCATTCTTACATAGGTATTCCTCTTTTCCAGATGAGATAGGGCAGTGTGATGGCGATCGCATCATCAGTGGACCTATTGGGTCTAGGGTATCAGGTAAGGTGGAGGTGATATGGTCCTTGACTAGTCTCTCAAAGCACTTCATAATGACAGAGGTGAGTGCAACGGGGCGAATATCATTTAGATCAGTTACCTTAGCCTTCTTGGGAACAGGAACAATGGTGGCCATCTTGAAGCATGTGGGGACACATCAGCCAGCTGGTCTGCGCATGCTCTGAGGACGCTAGGGATGCCGTCTGGTCCGGCGGCGTGGCGAGGGTTAACACGTTTAAATGTTTTACTCACGTTGGCCGCTTTGGTAGCGGGCCATGTCAGTGGCACTGTATTGTCCTCAAAGCGAACAAAGATGTTGTTTAATTTGTTTGGGGGCAAGACGTTGGTGTCCACGGCAGGGCTGTTTATCTTTTTGTAATCCGTGATTGACTGTAGACCTTGCCACATACTATTTACATACTAAACGTATTTGAGCCGTTCAATTGCGATTCTACTTAGACTAAACTGACGCTTTGCTTGTTTGATTGCCTTGCGAAGGGAATAGCTACACTGTTTGTATTCGGTCATATTTCCAGTCGCCTTGCCATGTTTAAAAGCGGTGGTGCTGTCATCAATCCACGGTTTCTGGTTAGGAAACGTTTTAATTGTCAGAGTGGGTACCACATCTCCGATGCACTTGCTAATAAACTCGCTCACCGAGTCAGCATACACATCAATATTATTTTCCAAGGCTATGTGGAACATATCCCAGTCCACGTGATCGAAGCAATCTTGAAGCGTGGAATCCATTTGGTCAGACCAGCGTTGGATGGACCTGAGCACGGGCGTTTCTTCTTTTAGCTTTTGCCTATAGCAGGGGAGAAATAAAATGTAGTCATGATCAGATTTGTGAAATGGAGGATGGTGGAGGGCTTTGTATGCATCGCGGAAGTTAGAGTAGCAGTGATCCAGAGTGCTACCAAATTGTGTCGCGCATTCGATATGCTGATAGAATTTAGGAAGAACTGTTCTCAGATTAGCTTTGCTAAAATCCCCAGCTCCAATAAATGCAGCCTCAGCTTATATGGTTTCCAGTTTACATAGAGTCCAGTGAAGTTCTTTCAGGGCTGTCGCAGTATCTGCTTGGGGGGGATATACACAGCTGTGACTATAATCGAAGAGAATTCTCCAGGAAGATAATGCTGTCGGCATTTGATTGTAAGGAATTCTAGGTCAGGTGAACAAAAGGACTTGAGTTCCTGTACGTTGTTATGATTACACCATGAGTCGTTAATCATAAGGCATACACCCTTCTTCTTAACAGAGAGATGTTTGTTTCTGTCGGTGCAAAGCATGAAGAAACCAGGTGGCTGTACCGACTCTGACAACATATCCGGAGTGAGCCATGTTTCTGTGCAACAGAGAATGTTACAAACAATGTGCATGCAAAAACATAGATATTGACGTGGTTTTGGTTCAACTCTGGTTATTAAAGGGATACTTCAGGATTTTGTCAATCTACTTTCCCAGAGTCACATGAACTCGTGAATTTGTATGTCTCTGTGTCAAGTAGAAAGTTAGAGGTAGTTTTGTGAGCCAATGCTAACTAGTTAGAGGTAGTTTTGTGAGCCAATGCTAACTAGGTTTAGTGCAATGACTGGAAGTCTATGAGTATTTGCATGCTAGCACCTAAGAGTTAATTTAAGTCTTGAATCAACACTAGAAATGTTACAGTGAAAAATCAACACTAGTTAACACTGGCCAATTTGCTGTGTGCTATGAAAGGGACACATTTGCAGGCTTCCATACATTTCAATAAACGTTTAGAATTCTGAAGAACCGTAGATGCCACGTCACGAAACCCACACTTAACTCAAAGGTTCTTTATCGGAGAAGAGTTCTCCAAAGAACCTTCAGAGCTGAGGAAGAACCATTTAATAATCATCATTTCTTTTTCAGTGTAGTAACACATAAGTGGCTAATAACTTCACCCACTTCTAAAAACCTTGGGCCCTGCTTTTCCTTCTCAGGTAATTGTACACACACACAGCAATCTGATTCCCCTTTCTCTTTCTCTAACACAACAATGAACCATCCCAGCCTGATATAGTAGTACAGCTCCTATAATATAAACATGATGCTACATTATGCATTATTTCACAGTAAGATTAATCAGTGGGCTTGGCATGGGATAGCTCTGCCAGGAGACATCAGACAAACCCTGCCTGGCTGACTGGCATTATACCCTGGAGAGCCAGCCGGTTTTAGAGGAAACGACTTGCCTCTGGTACACAATCTCCCACCGGAATCCATATTGATTACACCTGCCACGGGCGCGTGCAGTATCTCTGTAACTCTGACAGTGCACTGGCGAGGCGATGTGGATAAACGCTCTATCACTGATGTTAGAGGATGTTTGGAAGGCAAGTTGGGGAGTTTTTTTTTTTTACGGGTGAACACACTTTGTAGCAGGTGTTTATTGAAGTCCATGTGTTGGCTGTTGCATGCAAAGCTACTGTATTTACGAGATTTACAGTGTAATACCAGGTTTATAGCTCTTGTTTATTATTCTAGGTTGTTTTTGGCTACAGGCTTATCTGAGAAAAAAAATGTATTGACAGGACTCGTCGCAATGCACAGAGGGAGTTAGAGTCGGGGAGGTATATTTTTCTATAACACCTAGAACACATCCATGAGCTGTTCTCTTCTTGACTGTTGCTTCTGAAAGCCTGATGACTTGTGTGTTGGGAAGAGTAGAGGGAAACTGATTCTTTTGACTAAGCTTACAGATGAAAAGGCTAGCGGGTACATAGAGCTGTTGATTATTGAGATTAACCACTATCAACTCAATATTTTTATAACAAAGGTGAGAGGACTGTGAAGTCGGTAAACAGCTGCTATCTTGCGCAGGAGAGCCACAGAGCAGTGGTGTAAAGTACTTAGATGAAAAGAGTAGTTTTTTGGGGTATGTGTACTTTACTATTTATATTTTTTTACAACTTTTACTTTCACTCCACTACATTCCTAAAGAAAATAATGTAATTTTTACTCCATACATTTCCCCTGACACCCAAAAGTACTTGTTACATTTCAAATGCTCAGGCATAACAGGAAATGTTCCAATACACGTGTTATATTGATAGGTGCGTGTATTGGAACCTTTGCTGTTATGCCTGAGCATTTGAAATGTAACGAGTACTTTTGGGTGTCAGGGGAAATGTATGGAGTAAAAAGTACACTATTTTCTTTCGGAATGTAGTGGAGTTGTGAAAAATATAACTCCTTATATTGTATACCTATCAATACAACGCGTTGCCATTCCTACTGCCTCTGATCTGGCAGACTCACTAAACAAAAATACTGCGTTTGTAAATTATGTCTGAGTGTGGGAGTGTGTCCCTATCTGTCCGTAATTTAATTATTTTTAAAATACAAATCGTGGCGTCTGGTTTGCTTAAAGCAGCAATTTATAACTTTTGGGGTGACACGACCAAATTCACATAGAAATGTGCGTTATAGATCTGTCATTCCCATTGAAAGCAAGTCTAAGATGCAGTAGATCTGTTCTATGTGTGCTATTTATAAGCTTCCTGTTCTTAAGTGTCACCTTTGCGTCTTTTACGTTCAGTTTTGTACACCAGCTTCAAACAGCTGAAAATACAATATTTTTGTTTATAGAAAATATATTTCACAGCGGTTTAGATGGTAGCATTATTATCTACGTTGTACTTGCTTGTTTTGTCACATAATCTGAAATGAGGAAATGGCAGAGGGATTTCTGCCTAGTTGTCACGTTGTTCGTAATAATGGTCGGACCAAGACGCAGCGCGATATGGGTTCCACATACTTTAATATTAGTGAAACTTAACAAAACAAAACAATAAACGAACAAACCGTGACTACTGAGCTGCTATGTGCACTAACTCAAAACATAAACAATATCCCATAACCCGCAGGTGGAAAAAATGCTACTTAATTATGATCCCCAATTAGAGACAACGATAGCCAGCTGCCTCTAATTGGGAATCATACCAAAAACCCCAACTTAGAAAAAACAACCTAGAACCCCACAGAAAATATAAACTAGACTAACTAGACTATCTAATTGTCAAGTTTTTCTTTACTCCGCAACTGTGGGGCTTCTCTCTCTCTCTCTCTCTCTCTGTTTCCACATTCTACAACAAAGGCGGCGAGAGAGCGAGATGGAAATGTGATCTATACGCACAATCCCAGGTCCTTTGGAATGAGAAATTGTACTCATGAAACATTGACATGCCGCTCAGCACCTCGGCAGCCAGTAAACATGCTGCCTCACCATATGGGAGTAATAGTGTAATAATTAAGATGAGTTTGATTGTGTAGGGAAGTTTTGCTGTGTGGTCTTCGTGAAGTCGAGCAAACATTAGCTCTAGCCAATGATTCATATGCTGCAGTATTCTCTGGAGCTTTGTCACACTGTGCATTCTAATTTCTTCTCCTCTCTTCCTGAAATCAGAGTCTGGCCCCCCCAACCACTGTGGTAGTATCAGCGTCTCTCTTTGGTAGTGTTCATCAAAGACGAGTCTCTCCCCTGACACTTTTACACGAATCTGGGATGAAGTTGCTCAACTTTTATTTATGTGTAGCAATGGATGTTTAAATATTTTCGCAATCTGCGAGCTTAGTTTGTTTTGACCTCACCATCAGTTCTGTGACAGGGAGCACAAAACTCAAAACAGCGTAGAGAGAGAGAGAGAGAGAGAGAGAGAGAGAGAGAGAGAGAGAGAGAGAGAGAAAAGAAATAGAGCATGAAGAGAATGCATGAAGAGAATGAAAAGGATGAACACTATCCAAACAAGTAGCGAGCTCCTCTGCTTCCTGGTGACGGGTGACACTGATGAAGTTGCCTGAGCATTAATGGCACTGAAACAAAAATAAACCATCTCCAAGTATAAATCGAGACACACACACAGCTGCGGAGGAGAGAAGTCAGCAGCGTTGTCTTTGATTTATCCCTCAGGGACAGGCAGGATGGTATGCATGTGTGGAAAGGAGAAAAAAAAAGTCCACAGCACACAAGGAACATTCTAAGCTCACCACAGGAAATCAATTTATTTGAGAGGGCAGCCCGGAATAAAAATAGGGAGTCCCTAACAATACACAGAATTAATTGCCCAGATTTTGTAGAGAGAGTGAGAGAAGACGGAGAAGACTCCAGAGAGCCAAAGTTTGTTCTACCGTCTTGTTTTTGTGTCGGTGTTATGGAAATATTAGTCTAGTCGGCCTGTCATGTTTTGGGCTTGTGTTTTTCTTATTGTCTGCCACTGTCAGAGCTCCGCTGAAGCTCAATCATCTCGCAGATATGATGACGAACAGTTGAAAACTGCCTTATTTGACAGGAAATGAGGATTTATCATGAGCAAGAGACTGCAATAGGCAAAAAGTGTTTTGTCACACTCCACTGAGTTATAACTGGGTTTCAGTGTGTGTGTGTGTGTGCGTGTGTGTGTGTGTGTGTATGTGTGTGTGTGTGTGTGTGTGTGTGTGTGTGTGTGTGTGTGTGTGTGTGTGTGTGTGTGTGTGTGTGTGTGTGTGTCTATGTCTGTGGGTCTGTGTATTTGTGTGTATATGTCTTCGTGTCTATCTGTGTGCAAGCATTTGTGTGTGTGTGTGTGTGTGTATGTGCGTGTGAGCCGTGTGTGTGTGTGTGTGTGTGTGTGTGTGTGTGTGCGTGTGCGTGTGCGTGTGCGTGTGTGTGTGTGCATGTGAGCCGTGTGTGCATGTCTATATTTATTTTATATATTTTTATTGAACCTTTATCTAACTAGGCACTAGGATGCATGTATATGTGTGTGTGTGACGGAACGTCTGTGTGTGTAGGGCTTAAAGTGGGCCGTTGTGCTGCTTTTAATGAGATCTCACAGCGTGTTTAAATATTTAACAATGCCTGGTGTAGCCTCTCTGACAGCCGCCAGGGAAGCCAACCGGGGAGGTTTCATTCCATCACCCCGCATCATCCATCCCCCCCAAAATATCTAGACTAGACTACGTCTGGAAATGAGATTGGTATTTATCATATTCACCAACCCTCTACCTGAGAAATGATATGTACACAGAGCTTTAAGTAAAGTGATGAATTATGCATTCAGAAATATCAAGTTTTCTTTTTAAATTGAAAGATATTCAAATGTTGATGAATGAAAAGAAGTTCACAGAAGATGTCCCTAAAAACTATCTACAGTGTCATAAAGAGTCTGTATTGTAAAGTCCACTGAATATTCCCCTAAAAAAGGACAGTTCACTGAATATTCCCCTAAAAGGACTATCTACAGTGTTAGTACAATGTCCTAAAGAGTCCGTATTGTAAGAATATTCCCCTAAAACTGAGATGACGCCGGAGGAGATGGCTGCCGTTTTACAGGCTCCTAAACAATTGTGCCGTTGTGTGTGTGTGTGTTTTTCACATTATTTGTAACTTATTTTGTACAGAATGTTTCTGCCACTGTCTCTTATGACCGAAAACAGCTTCTGGATATCAGGACAGGGACTCACCTCATACTGACGCCCTGACCGTAGATTGCTTTGTATGTTTCTATTTTTAGTTTGGTCAGGGTGTGATGTGGGTGGGTATTCTATGTCTGGGTATTCTATGTTGTAGGTCTAGGTTTTCTGTTTCTGTGTGTTTGGCCTGGTGTGGTTCCCAATCAGAGGCAGCTGTCTATCGTTGTCTCTGATTGGGAGCCATATTTAGGTAGCCTGCTTTCCCACTTTTGTTTGTGGGTGGTTGTATCCTGTTTAGTGTTTTGATTCACCTTTCAGGACTGTTCGTTTGTCGTTTTTGTTGTTTGTCAAGTGTTTTCGTATTTTATTTAAAAATATGACCACTTACCACGCTGCACCTTGGTCCTCCTCTCCTTCTCCAGACGACAATCGCTACATCTATAATGAGTCGGACGAGAAGGATTTACTTCAAACACCTGACAAGGCCCAAATCCCCGTCATTCGCATGAAGAAGTGACAGAGATATCGGGGACATACGTCGGGGTGCCATGTAAGGATCTGGCGAGTGCGTAATCCGCCTCTACCATCAGTCCTACTAGCCAACGTGCAGTCATTGAATAATAAAATGGATGAGCTCCGATCAAGACAGTCCTACCAACGGAACATTAAAAACTGTAATATCTTATGTTTCACCAAGTTGAGCTGAACAACGACATGGATAAAATACAGCTGGCTGGGTTTTCGGTGCATCGGCAAGATAGAACAGCTGCCTCAGTCACTGGCTTCATCAATATGTTCATCGATGACGTCGTCCCCACTGCGATCGTACGTACTTACCCCAAATAGAAGCCATGGATTACAGTTAACATCCTCACTGAGCTAAAGGGTAGAGCTGCCGCTTTCAAGGAGCGGGTCTCTAACCCAGACGCTTATAAAAAATCCCACAAAGGAGATGATTGTGGACTATGGGAAAAGGACGACCGAGCAAGCTCCCATTCTCATCGACAGGGCTGTAGTGGAGCAGGTTAAGAGCTTCAGGTTCCTTGGTGTCCACATCACCAATGAACTATTATGGTCCAAACACACCAAGACAATCGTGAAGAGGGCACGACAATGCCTTTTCCCCGTAGGAGACTGTAAAGATTTGGCATGGGTCCTCAGATCCTCAAAACATTCTACAGCTGCACCATCGAGAACGTCCTGACTGGTTGCATCACTGTATGTATGTTGTATGGCAACTGCTCAGCCTCCAACCTCAAGGCACTACAGAGGGTAGTGCGTACGGCCCAGTACATCACTGAGGCCAAGCTTCCTGCCATCCAGGAACTCTATACCAGGCAGTGTCAGAGGAAGGCCCCAAAAATTGCCAAAGACTCCAACCACCCTAGTCATAGACTGTTCTCTCTGCCACCGCAAGGCAAGCAGTAACGGAGCGCCAAGTCTAGGTCCAAAAGTCTTTTTAAAACATCTTGGCGCTACGGATCCCTTTATCGGGATAATTTTCCTAAACAACCGCTGAATTGCAGGGCGCCAAATATTACTAAAAATATTTATAATCATGCAATCACAAGTGAAATATACCAAAACACAGCTTAGCTTGTTGTTAATCCACCTATTGTGTCAGATTTCATTGCTAGAACAGCTAGCCCCAAATTAGCATGGTCATGAAAGTCAGAAAAGCAATAAAATTAATCGCTTACCTTTGATAATCTTCGGATGTTTGCACTCACGAGACTCCCAGTTACACAATAAATGTTATTTTTGTTCGATAAATATTACTTTTATTTTTATTACTTCTTTTACTTTTTGGGTTGCGCGTTATGTTCAGAAAACCACAGCCTCGTTCCGTTCGACGAAAATTTCAAAAAGTATCCGTAATGTTCGTAGAAACATGTCAAATGTTTTTTATAATCAATCCTCAGGTTGTTATTAACATACAAAATCGATAATATTTAAACCGGACCGTAACCTATTCAATCAAAGAGAGAAAGAAAATGGAGAGCTACCCCTCGCGCGCAGGAACTAATCAAAGGACACCTGACTAGTTTTGAAAAATCTCGCTCATTTTTTCAAAATAAAAGCCTGAAACTATGTCTAAAGCCTGGTCACAGCCCAAGGAAGCCATTGGAAAAGGAATCTGGTTGATACCCCTTTAAATGGAAGATAGACGGGCAATGAAACACAGATTTAAAAAAAATAATTCCTCAGGTTTTCGCCTGTAAAATCAGTTTTGCTATACTCACAGACAATATTTTGACAGTTTTGGAAACTTTGGAGTGTTTTCGATCATAATCTTATTATATGCATATTCTACGATCTGGACCTGAGAAATAGTCCGTTTACCTTTGGAACGTTATTTAAAAAAATTATAATAATCTGACGCCTAGCGTCAAGACGTTAACAGCTTCTACTCCCAAGCCATAAGACTCCTGAACAGCTAATCACGCATACATTTTTACGCTGCTGCTACTCTCTGTTTATTATCTATGCATAGTCACTTTACCTCTACCTACATGTACATATTACTTCAGTTATCTTAACCTGTCTAGGATCAGCGTGGCGCTAGCGGCACACCCCCCCCCCCCCCCACTGAAAAACCAGTGCCGCGAAATTCAAAAAAAATATTTTTTTAAAATATTTAACTTTCACACATTAAAGTCCAATACAGCTAATGAAAGACACAGATCTTGTGAATCCAGTCAACATTTCCGATTTTTAAAATGTTTTACAGGGAAGACACAATATGTAAAGATGTACATCTATTACCTAAAAACACATTAGCATAATCCACCATCTTTTATTTGTCCACCAACACCAGTAGCCATCACCAATTCGGCTAAACTAAGATATTTATAGCCCCTAACCAACAAAAAAACTCATTAGATGACAGTCTGATAACATATTTATGGTATGGGATAGGTTTTGTTAGAAAAAAGTGCATATTTCAGGTAGATGGCATAGTTTACAATTGCACCCACCATCACAAATGGACTAGAATAATTACAATGAGCAACGTGTTTACCTAACTACTAATCATCAAACATTTCGTAAAAATACACAGCATACACGAATCGAAAGACACAGATCCTGTGAATACAGACAATATTTCAGATTTTCTAAGTGTCTTACAGCGAAAACACAATAAATCGTTATATTAGCTTAGCACATAGCAATTAGCAGCCCAGCATTGATTCTAGCCAAAGTGAGCGATAAAAGTCAACATCGCCAAAAGATATTAATTTTTTCACTAACCTTCTCAGAATTCTTCCGATGACACTCCTGTAACATCACATTACAACATGCATATACAGTTTGATCGAAAATGTTTATATTTAGCCACCAAAATCATGGTTAGACAATGTGAAATGTAGCTCAGTTGGTCAGAAAATGTCCTTGCGCCACTTAGACAGTGATCTACTCTTATACATAAATACTCATAAACGTGACTAAAAAATACAGGGTGGACAGGGATTGATAGACAATTTAATTCTTAATACAATTGCGTTATTACATTTTTTAATTTATCCTTACTTTTCAATACAGTTTGCGCCAAGCGAAGCTACGTCAAAAAACATGGCGTCCTAAGCCACTAAAATGTTTCGACAGAAACACGATTTATCATAATAAAAATGTCCTACCTTGAGCTGTTCTTCCATCAGTATCTTGGGCAAAGGATCCTTTCTTGGGAGAAATCGTCTTTTGGTGGAAAGCTGTCCTCTTGCCATGTGGAAATGTCAACTGCGTTCGGGATGAACTGAAAAGCGTGCCCAACTTTTCACATCGTTGCAAAAATAAATGTCCCAAAATCGCACTAAACGGATATAAATTGCTATAAAACGCTTTAAATTAACTACCTTATGATGTTTTTAACTCCTATAACGAGTGAAAAGATGACCGGAGAAATATAACAGGCTAAACTAACGCTTGGAACAGGAGAGGGTCGGTGTCTTCCACGCGCGTTACGCAGCTCCCAAAGAATGACTAGCTTCAGGGTTTTTTCATTTGTAGGGCCTGTGAACGCGCAATCGAGCCCGTTGGAATCGTCATCACGTAAAGGCATCCAGGGGAAGACGTAAGAAGTGTCCGTATAGTCATAGCAACGACAGTGCCCTTTTAACTGACTTCAGAAAAGTGGCCAACATTTCTCAAATCTGACTCCATGTCAGGGAAATTGCTGTAGAATGGTCTCTGTTCCACTTAGAGACAAAATTTCAACTCCTATAGAAACTATAGACTGTTTTCTATCCAATAATAATAATAATATGCATATTGTACGATCAAGGATTTTGTGGGAAGCCGTTTAAAAAATTAGCCACATTAGCATAAGTAGTCTAAACAGCGCCCCCATCCCCAACAGGTTAACTAGCCTGTACACCCCAACATTGACTCTGTACCGGTACTCCCTGTATATACAGTAGCCTCGCTACTGTTATTATATTGTTGCTCTTTAATTATTTGTTATTTTTCTATTTTCTTCTTTCCTATTTTATTTTTGTATTATTTTACTTCTGTTTATTTTAGTAAATACTTTCTTAACACTTATTTTTCTTAAACCTGTATTGTTGGTTAAGGGCTTGAAAGTAAGCATTTCACTGTAAGGTCCTGTTGTATTCGGCGCATGTGACAAATACAATTTGATTTGAAAAGGACAGTTCACTGAATATTACCCTAAATATTGACTATCTACAGTGTAAGTACAATGTCATAAAGAGTCTATGAATGTAAAGTATGACCAGAATCTAGAAAATCAAGATAATTCTGTCATTTACAGTACAATATCAAGACACACTTATTTTAATCCTTCTATCTCCTATATACATCAATGTCAAAACACTGTCCCTTGATCAAATTAAACCCGTTCCTCACTGTTGTCTTCTCCAGATCGAAAAATGAAGTTTCTCCCCCACTAATCCTCCACCGAGATGATGATGGTGCTGGGCCAGTGGCGGCTGCTGCCACCCTCCCACTGTGTCTAGAGGGCAGAGCGGAGGAGGAAGGGTGGGGGCAGGGCCTACCTGCCAGCTGGAGGATTCTGAGGAGGGCTGAAGTATGTGCAGCCACTGAAGGGCCATGATGGGGCCCAAGGAATTTCCCCCTTGTCCCAGCCTCCCCTTACCCAGACAGACAGAACCCATCCCTGTCTGTCTGCACGGGCCAACTCGGCCCCACCACCACCAAACGAGTCAGTCTCCATACTGCTATATCTGGCAGCCAAGCCCAGTGGAAGGATCCATGCCAGGGCACCAGACTCCCCCCTCTCCCTCCCCTACTACCATCCCCAACCCCGTGCCCTCCCACTCCCCTCACATCACGGTCCCCATCGCTCCTCTCCACACCACGCTCATTATTCATGTTCTGAGGGACAGCTTTCATTTGATCTATTACTTAGAATGGGACCAGGGTTGTTTTGCTGCTGCGTCCCGCCTGGATCTTTCATTATTTGATGGAGGTTTTTCTACGGCTGGGTCTCTGTTGTGCTGATGAAATATTGAAGGGAGTAGTGTAGTGGAAAGGGTCCCATGCTGGACTATACCTGTTCTTCTCAGACAGACCACTCATTCCTTTATCCAGAAGGGCACTGGGGTTGACTTTTTTCTTGAACCTTCAGTGTGCTACACTCTTGGAAGTAAGGGTACGGTGTCCCCTGAGGTACAAAATAATCACAATACACAAAGTACATTCAGAGGTACACGTAATAAACTATCTTTTAGGGTACATGTGTGGATAAAGAGAATAATCCTACATTTTTGTACTCCATATTTTGAATATATACTGTAAGGGAAAGGAAAGGGAAGGTGGATACCTAGTCAGTTGTCCAACTGAATGCATTCAACTGAAACGTGTCTTCCGCATTTACCCCATCCCCTCTGAATCAGAGGGGGGGGGGGGGGGGGGGGGGGCTGCCTTAATCGACATCCACGTCTGTAGGTACAATCATCACACTCTCACTCTCAAAAAAGGGGTACAATGTGAAGGTAGATTTCTGTTTCCCAGGGTACAAATGTATTTTGTCAGCTAAAACGAATGGCTTTATCACTGGGGTGGTACCCTAAAAAGGCAAATTTGTACCATCATTATTATCATCATCATATTACCCAGTATCCTCTAACAGGTAAATTTTTAGTGGAGCTGTTTTTAATATATGTGTTTTTGCATGTAGACCTACGTTGATTGATTGATTAATCTTATACTACACAAAGATAAATAACATACCTTTTCCTAAACAAATCAAATTAATTAGTTAGATTTTTTGTACCCTTTATGGAAATGGTTGTTCCAGTTTATAAGGCTTAGGTAGTCTCCACACAATGTTTCTAACCCTGACAGTCATTATGAATACAGGTTGCGGATGAAAAGAAATTCCAACTGTTGAATATGCTAACTCTGGCTGTATTCCAATAGGAATTACAAATCACTTAGCAAGCGAGTATAATGTGACTTGCAGTTAGGGGTTTAAGAAGATACATATATTTCACCTTTATTTAACCAGGTAGGCCAGTTGAGAACAAGTTCTCATTTACAACTGCGACCTGGCCAAGATAAAGCAAAGCAGTGCGACAAAAACAAGAACACAGAGTTACACATGGGATAAACAAACGTACAGTCAATTACACAAAAGAAAAATCTGTAAACAGTGTGTGCAAATGAAGTAAGGAGGTAAGGCAATAAATAGGCCATAGTGGCGAAGTAATTACAAATTAGCAATTTACACTGGAGTGATATGTGCAGATGAGGATGTGCAAATAGAGATACTGGTGTGCAAAAGAGCAGAAAAAACAAAAACAAATATGGGGATGAGGTAGGTAGTTGGTTGGATGCGCTATTTACAGATGGGCTGTGTACAGCTGCAGCGATCGGTAAGCTGCTCTGATGCTTGAAGTCAGGGAGATATAAGTCTCCAACTTCAGTGATTTTTGCAATTCGTTCCAGTCATTGGCAGCAGAGAACTGGTTAGGGTTGTTAGGGCTGTTTTGCAACCCTAAGCAGTTAGGGAATATCCTGGAAATGGGAGGGGTAAGCAGTGTTGTACCAGTTTAAGTGGTCCATGGTACATGTTTGCCACTTACAAGGAACAAATGGCTTTGTTACTGTGGTGGTACTATATAAAAGCAAAAATTATGCTTTTGTACCTGTGGATAAAGGTACTATCTGAGCTATGAACTGGGATACAATTATGTACCTATAACTGGGGTACAATTATGTACCTATAACTAAAAGTAAAAAGAAGGACCTTACAGTGTACCACGCTAATGACAAGCGGTTGTACCCCTTGTGGAACAAAACTAAACCTATATTTCTGAAAGTGTACGTTTATGTACTGAAATGTTCCCTTGAATTGAGTTAATAACTTTTTTCGAAAACAAAAGTTGGATCTTTGTGTGGTAGTGTCATCTTGTTTGGATGTAACGTACATTGCTTAGGACTTCATTACGCCTTGGGGTAGAACATTCAGTAACATCACTCTTGAATGTTCTGCCGCCAAGAATGACAAGAAATTAACAACATCTAAGAAATATGTTAGACATCATGCTATTACCACATAACTATACAGTTCTGCCTTGAGCCTATGACACATGATGCCAAAGTAGATTGGCCTGTGGCATTACTGGCACCAGTCATTCTGCTTTCCCACCACAGAACTTTAGTGTACTCTTGAGACAGAAGCTGTGTTACTCAGTTTTACATTTTAGATTTGAAAGAAATATCTATAAACATGAGCAGAGCTTTTTCTCTGAGTAACTGTTTAAATTCAATACATTTTTAGTCAGACTTACAGTAAACAATTGGAAACTGCCCCGGACTGATACATTTCAGTATCACAGGTTTTAACCCAAAGCAATGCAATTTTCACTCCTTGTAATACCAATTGTTTCGACTATACTGCACAGACTTGCCTTACCTGAATAATTTCAACAAACATTATATAATTCCCAGGAATATACGTTACAGAATAATTCTGGATGTTAGTATTCAAAATGATAGCATCTCTCCGGCCATTGAAAACACTGAACGCAGTAATTGGATGAAGAGGTTGCCTCTGCTGGTGCATCACTGTAAAAGAGATGGGTCACTCTGTCTTCTCCCGCCCACAGTCTTGTCAAGATCATATTAACTAAAACCTCTAATTAATCGTCCCATCACTGGCCAAATACAGCTTCCTACAATATAAATGAGTTACTGTATATGTTTAAGTGTGGGTGTGTGTGCATTGGTGATAAAGGGGAGGGAGCGATACAGAGAGCGAAGAGGGAGAGAAAGAGGGAGTGTTTGTGCATTTGTTTTTGTGTACATTTAGGTGTGTGTGTGTACATGTGTGTATATGCATGAGTGCACAGTTTGCATTTTCATAAGCACATAATGTGCCCTGCTTTCACTGCCTCATACGCAGTTCTTTTCCAGTGGCACAATACATGGCATCTGTCACAGAGGTGAGGTGTGCTTTTCAAATGCACACAGCTCACTCACTTACACTGTAGTTGACAACTACCTGCATCAAAGCATCAGAGTACCTGTGCATAAAGAAAACACTCCTGACATTGCACTGTATAATACTCCTTATATAAGACACTCGGACAAGAGCAGCTCAGAGCCAGACATCTGGTATATGCAACATGTTTCCTTTAATTTGAAATAGTACTCAAACAAATGAGCAGTGTTATTGTAATGTGAAATGTATCATATTGCTCTATGCGTGCGTTTCAATCCCTCGGTCCATATAGCGACTTCAAAAGGAAAATGTAGAGTTAGCTGCTGGCCCATACGTTTCAATGAAATAGAAGTGACTGATGAATATACAAACCCTCCCTTTCATTTCCTGAATCTCAGGCCTAATAAAAATGGTTGTCACCGCGGGCTGTCTGGCTGCATATCCCTAAGTATCACCACTGACAGAACACAATGGCATTCATAATAACGTTTCTCCTCATCTCACTGATGGCAGTCATACAGAATAGGACATGTTGTGACATGCACTGGTCGGGGTCTTGGCTCGATCTCTGTGTGTGTGTGTGTGTGCGTGCGTGCGTGCGAGTGTGTAGTACTGGCCCTTTGCCATATGAGGCTTATCCACAGTCCAGACCCCCTACTACACCCTGCCCTCTTCTCACTAGCCCTGCCTCTGTCAAATCAATGGCACTCTACTACCACCTAGTGGACCACAACGGAATATCAGCCATCTGGGGCAAGACTGGGAGAGGAGGAGAGGAGCTGTTTACAAGTGGCATTTTTCCCTAATTAAAAGTAGCACTTGTTGGAGCACTTGGTCTGGAGAAGGACTGGCATCCACAGTGAAGCAGGCCGGGCCCTCAATCCGCTGGTAAGCCTCCTCCACTCTGCAGACAAAGAGAATAAGTAATTATGTTCCACAAATTAACAAAGCACTTCAAATCTGGGTCAGCAGTACTTTTGAGATGGTATACCAAATGAATTGCTTTTCCTGATCACATGAACTAGCCAGGAAAAAGCTAAGGGTCATAAGGATGAGTAAAGCTATAAAATAATGATCACAATGGTTTTCGATAGTTGTATGTCAATTTTAGACTGCAAATTGCTATGCCTTTGCCTGATCCATCCATATACCGTAATATATTTCACACAATAAGTACCAAAACATATGGCCATAGTGGACACTGAGCAATAGTAAGAACAATGGTCTAGAAGATTAAAAAACAACAACTGACAGCACACAATCATCATGCCAGAGGTTTGGACAGGTGATGGACTGAGAGCCAGAGTCCAGACTGTCAACAGTGATCAACAGCTGTCTTCCTTGAGGATAATGACTGCTGGTTGAATATCTGGTGAGCCCATGTGAAAAGCATTCATCCCAAATGGCACCCTATTCCCTATATGGCGCACTACTTTTGACCAGAGCCCAATGGGCCCAGGTCAAAGGTAGTGCACTATGTAGGGAATAGGGTGCCATTTGGGACAAAGCCCAGGATGTCGGCGGGTAGAATGAACGAAAGTTGCCATCGACCAGTCTGACTACTACTAGCAGTGCGTAATGGAGCAGACCAACTCAGCAACTAATCACTTGTTCTTTCCTCATCAGATGGTTCCCCTCGGGATGGTAATTGATTGTTAAGTGTTTGATGGGTCAGACTAAGACGGAGTAGGACCTGATGTCCTCACTCAATTAAGTACAGTAGTGTGTGTGTGTGTATAGGGTGCGGACATGTTTAACTAAACTTATGGGGACCAGAATAGTAAACAAACCAACATTTGACCAACTGGGGACATTTTGTCAGTCCCCACAAGGAAAAAGGTTAATTCTAGGGGGTTTATGGTTAGAATTAGAAGTTAGGTTCAGGAAAGTAGGATTTTCAATGGGAATCAATTGTATGTGCCCCCAAGGTTGGTTAAACAAGACTGTGTGTGTGTGTGTGCGTGCAGATCACAGTTAGTGATGCTCATCTGACCACTTCAATTCAGCAGTGTGTAAGGTATGTAAATAAACCGCTGTAAAGTGTGTGCGTTCCCCACGTCGTTATACATACACCGAAACAGTAGGTGCTGTCAATATATTGGAGTAGAACATGTAATATGTACTACTGTATATCTACACACTTCCGTAGTGTGAGCTGTATCACATTCTAATACAGTGGTAAACTTGCAGTAGTTTCGTCTGAATTTCAGTCATCTTACTTTTTTGGTCAAAGTAGAGGGGGGATAGATGAAGGGGAGACACTGTAGGAAGGTTGGACACAGAGATCAAACCCCGGCCTCTGCGGTCGACATGTGCGCTGGAGACAGGTGTGTTCCCACTAGACCACAGGCTCTGCACTAGAAATCTTACTTCTGTCTGAACAGGTGATTGGCCTCCAGCTCCTCCTCCTCCATGGTCTTGTCCTGACCTCTGACCTGTAGTCTCCTCATCCTCTCCTGTGAGCTGAGGCTGAGCATCAGCACCAGGCTGGGCCTCAGGAGGTCCCCCGGCCAGCCATACACCTCACTGCCAGCCTGGGGCAGGTTGCCCAGCTTACCACCCACCGCCGTGGCAATGGCGTAGGCTGCCGTGCTGTGCCAGTACCTGGGAGGAATGGAGAGTATAGGGAGATAGTGGGTTGTTGTGAGCCTCAAAGACCAGAGACTATGTCTGGTATACTGGAGTTGTTTGGTGGTTCATTCACATGTTGAAAATTGGAACCTTTGCTGTGCTTTTCCACTTTTATGACATTAAAGCCTACTAAGGCAATGTGTTTGAGATACACATACGATTTGCACCATACAATGGCCGTGTCCGAATACCCGTACTTGCTTTCTAAACAGTAGGCTGATTGGGTATGTGAAAATAGAAAGTTTTATAGTATGGGATATTTATTTTCGACCTAAGCTTGTCGCCTGCCTTCCCGTCTTTGGGACGACTCCCATTGTTAGGGCAGAGACGTGCATCTCATCAGTATATACAGATCTCTGGTGTAAGCATACTTAAACGCTCATAAAAATGAAAAATAACAATGATGAACGTTCATTCGTAGGCTAGGTTGCAGCCCCCTCATGATTGGTATAGGGAAAAGTTGAGTATCATGTAGCGGCCTAAACATATCGATGTTACATTGAACTGGGTGAATGGAATATGAATGACAGTCATCCAATATGCTGTAATAAAAACAAGTTCATGCTTCAAAAAAAAAAAGATTGTCCTCCCTCATCTTAAACGGCACCGACCGCCACTGATGGTTAGTACACGGTATGTAGTTTTAGTAAGGAGTAGGCAAAACAGATTTCAGACACAGCCATGCATTCAGAAGGGATGACATATCCCAACTCATCAAACTTGCTACAATACCAAAGCTATTTCATCCTGCCCTTACCTGTCTACAATGACAGGTGCTTGTCTGGCCTCCTGGTCTATCTGTCCTGCTGTCAGGTAATTCCCAAGGGCATAGAAGGCCCTGCGGATGAGGGGGGGCTCAGTGTCGAAGCGGGCCCTCCATGGGGACAGACACTGCGGAGGGGACTTCAGGAGAGTGGCCCCCAGTGCCTCCGTCAGGGACTCAGTCAGAGTGGTTTTACCTGAGCAGTAGTGGATGGAGAGAAATTAGAGAAGGAAAAAAAAGAGACACATTTTAAAGCATTGTAACTGACTGAAAGAGCATTCAGTTTTGTATGACCTGAGTTTTTCCTGACCATGTGACGTGATCAGAAAGGAAAACTCCTGGCCGTATACAATCGGCTACATTGAATTGGCAAGGACAATAGTGAAGTAGTGATGGTGTTAACCTGTAGCATCCAATCCCTCTATGACAATAACAGGAAAGTCTGTTTTCTCCTTAGACTTGAGTCGCTGGTCCACAAGCTCCAGCACTGCCTTGGACTCAGGGATGATGTCAACACACTACAGATGAGGAGGAAAGTAGATAGAGATGAGATAAAGTTGGAGTTGGCCTGTTTGAATATCATGTTATTCCTTTGTCCACCACTGGAGTGTGACATTGCTAGGTTTTTTATTTTGTCTCTGACTGCACACAGTATATTAGGCTTATATAGTTTACCACAGTATGAGTTATAATACCCATACTCAAACACGGAATTGGAACAGCATTGCAAACAAGACACTCTGGTTTGACATTGGAAAAATATGGTAAGAATGCCTATTTCTCTGTCCATTCTTCCCTATTTTCACTATCCACCTTTCTTTTGAGACTTTTTCAGCCCAACATTTTCTCTTGATTGCAAGCCGTTTTTCCCTAATCAACACACAAAGTAATATAAAAAATAAATGTAATAGAGTCATTGGTGATTTTATCAACGTAATCTATAGTAGGCTATGTCATTGACATTTAACTGATTATATAGCCTATTAACCAGATGTGTTAAAAACGTTGTTTAATTTGCAGCGTAGGCCTATGAATTGGGCTGCTATTTTGTTCAGTTCCTGAGACTTTTAGCTGAGAAAAAAGTTGGGCCAAAGCAAAACCTATTGCCGACCCCTGCTGTACACAGTTTAGCTGGGATAGGAGGGGTGCTGCAGTTTCTTGTCTCGCCTAGTGCGGCAGAACGTCCAGTGATGGCCCTGTCTGTAAATTCAGAGTGTTGTCAGATTGTCAGTTCATAAATTCAGAGCATTTGGCTCTTGGAGCCTTCAGAGCGCACACCGGACTCTGGTCGAGGGGTAGGGTTGATCCGAGTGTTCTGACCTCTCAACGGCAGTCAAGCACCAAAGCTAACTGGCTAAAGTTGGCTAGCTTGCTAGTTACTTCCAGACACAAATGAGAAAAAACCTCACTCTGACTATTTTACTCAAACTAGCAGAGCTGGTTAAGACTGTTTTCATAGTAGCGTGTTAGTGACTGTAACGGTGCTGCTAGTGTAACTAGTGATGCACCGACATTAAACTTTTGGCCAATACTGATATCCGATATTTAACATTTTTGCGACCTTTTTAGCATTCTAGTACAGGTAAATAGTTAACATGCACACATGGACGCAGCAGTCTAAGGCACTGCATCTCAGTGCAAGAGGCGTCACTACAGTCCCTGGTTCGAATCCAGGCTGTATCACATCCGGCCGTGATTGGGAGTCCCATAGGGCGGCGCACAATTGGCCCAGCGTCGTCCGGGACGTCATTGTAAATAAGAATTTGTTCTTAACTGACTTGCTTAGTTAAAAAAAGGTTACACACACTGACCAAAAAGTTATTTTGGTGGCATTTACGTATGTCCCCATTACCATTAAAACATAATCAAAACCTATTTCCTTCACTTACTTGCCGTGCTGTTTCATTGTTCATTTGTTTTCTTCTCAACCAGGATTTCTATTAGAGGACGACCGATTATGATTTTTCAACGCTGATACTGATGCCGATTATCGGAGGACCAAAAAAGCCGATACCGATTAATCGGACGATTTTTATACATATATTTGTAATAATGACAATTACAACAATACTGAATTAACACCTTTATTTTAACTTAATATAAAACATAAATAAAATCTATTTAGTCGCAAATAAATAATGAAACATGGTCAATTTGGTTTAAATAATGCAAAAACACAGTGTTGGAGAAGAAAGTAAAAGTGCAATACGCGCCATGTAAAAAAGCTAACGTTTAAGTTCCTTGCTTAGAACATGAAAGCTGGTGGTTCCTTTTAACATGAGTCTTCCATATTCTCAGTTAAGAAGTTTTAGGCTGTAGTTATTATAGGAATTATAGGACTATTTCTCTCTACACCATTTGTATTTCATATACCTTTGACTATTGGATGTTCTTATAGGCACTATAGTACTGCCAGCCTAATCTCAGGAGTTTATAGGCTTGAAGTCATAAACAGCACAATGCTTGAAGTACAGCGAAGAGCTGCTGGCAAACGCAGGAAAGTGCTGTTTGAATGAATGCTTACGAGCCTGCTGCTGCCTACCACCGCTCAGTCAGACTGCTCTATCAAATATCAAATCATAGACTTAATTATAATATAATAAACACACATAAATATGAGCCTTAGGTCATTAATATGGTCAAATCCAGAAACTATCATTTCAAAAACAAAACGTTTATTCTTTCAGTGAAATACGGAACCATTCCGTATTTTATCAAACAGGTGGCATCCCTAAGTCTAAATACTGCTGTTACACTGCACAACCTTCAATGTTATGTCATAATTATGGAAAATTCTGGGAAATTAATTACGGTCTTTGTTAGTAAGAAATGGTCTTCACACAGTTCGCAACGAGCCAGGCGGCCCAAACTGCTGCATATACCCTTACTCTGGTTGTACAGAAAGCAAGAGAAGTGACACAATTTCCCTAGTTAAAATAAATTAATGTTGGCAGGCAATATTAACTAAATATGCAGGTTTAAAAATATATACTTGTGTATTGATTTTAAGAAAGGCATTGATGTTTATGGTTAGGTACACATTGGTGCAACGACAGTGCTTTTTTCGTGAATGAGCTTGTTAAATCATCACCCGTTTGGCGAAGTAGGCTGTGATTCGATGATAAATTAACATGCACCGCATTGATTATATGCAACGCGGGACAAGCTAGATAAACTAGTAATATCATCAACCATGTGTAGTTAACTAGTGATTATGTTAAGATTGATTGTTTTTTTATAAGATAAGTTTAATGCTAACTAGCAACTTACCTTGGCTCCTTGCTGCACTCGCGTAACAAGTGGTCAGCCTGCCACGCAGTCTACTCGTGGAGTGCAATGTAATCGGCCATAATCGGCGTCCACAAATGCCGATTACCGATTGTTATGAAAACTTGAAATCGGTCCTAATTAATCGGTCGACCTCTAATTTCTATCAAACGCTGTTTGGGTCTTTGCGTGTCAAAAAAAATACACATCAAATAACACTATTTGATGTGTCAAATAACACAACATAATCTGTTTCAGTTGCTATAGCTAGCTAACTATATAGCTAGGTATAATCATCTAAAATAACCCTAATTTATATGACAGTTCTTATTTGATTAATGGTGGTCAGAATCATCTATGTGAAGCTAGCCACAATACGGATTAACCACAATAGTGGACTTTGCAGTTAGCCTTCAAAATAATAGTATTGCATAATTCCACTATTCGTATTCATTTGCATCACTGTCAATGACATACTATTATTTTGGAGGCAAACCGCAAAGTCCACTATTGTGCCTAATCCTTATTGTGGCTAGCTTCACAACACATAACCAACTCCGGTCGAGCCTCACTAGCCAGATGAAGCTAGCTGGCTGCTCATAACGTTAGCTTTGGGCAACAGGGTTAAGTAGCTGGCTAGCTATTTATTTTCATGAACTGAAGTTCAATTTCAATAGGCGAACAACAAGTGGCAACCTAGCTAATACTTACTCACAAGGATTCCTAAATCATTGCTAAGAATAATGAAAATGACTAGTTTCAACTGGTCATTGTTTTCAGGCTGGTTGTATTGGTGCTAGCTAGGTACGAAGCTAAAGCTAGCTACCCCAGAAGTTGCGGTCGAACAAATGATCCTTTATTACCAACGCGGTATTGTAAACACATTGTTCGTGGCCGGTGTTTGCTTGTTTGCCAACTTTTTTGTACAGCTTTGACAGTGCTACTGTATCTGTTTTGACATGCGAAGACCCAAACGGCGTTCCATAGTATGTATGTCGTGAAGCTAATAGCAGTGACGCTATTACTGTGTAACTCCAGTAGGGCAACATCTGAAAAATAGCGCACTTGGTAGTATGTACCGGTGCCGACCAGTCGGCGAAAGCCAACATCACCCATGACAGAGAACGGTTGATTGTCAAGGACAATGAATCCCATTATCTTGGCTTTAATGGGTTTTGCCTTCTGAGTTGTCTCGCTGAAATTTTCTTACTCTTTCAAATGACTGCTCGACTTGTTGACTGCTTGATCCACACAGCATACTTTGTGGGCTAGGCTATGAATGCTGTGTTGCACGTGTAGCGCAAAATTATACGTGCCGTTATTATGTCATGTACCTACGTTATATAGGTACGCACGGTAGCTTTGACATCGTTTTTTAACATCGGCTTTAACCTAGACATACCGATGGTGGCATTTTTAGCTAATATCGTCAGATTCCGATATGTTCACCAATATATCGTGCATCCCTAGTTTTGGGATAAACGCCGAAAAAATGTGCATTCGTAAATTCTCTCTGGCTATCTACTCCGATTTCAGACCACTATCGACTGAGTGTGCCAGAGTGCAGAATAACTGATGACTATACGAACGCACAGCGAACTGTGTCAGTAAACGTCTGCAAAAAAAACATTTACAATGACGGCCTACCCCGGCCCAATTGTGCGTCGCCCTATGGGACTCCCAAACACGGCCGGATGTGATACAGCCTGGATTCGAACCAGGGACTGTAGTGACGCCTATTGCACTGAGATGCAGTGCCTTAGACCACTGCGTCCATGTGTGTGTGTTAACTATTTAACTGTACTAGAATGCTTAAAAAGCAGCAAAAAATTTAAATATTGGTTATTAGTATCTTTTATTTTACAAGGAAAATATCGGATATCAGTATTGGCCAAAAATGTCATATTGGTGCATCACTACCCAAAATCCTATGCAAACCAGATGTAACTAATTTCGAGGGTTTTAGGATTACAAACTGGCCAGCTCTATACACATAATGACAACTGCACAAATACACCGCAACATGTGTGTACTGATTTGAAACATAAAAGTGTCACTATTCAAACCTGTTGCAGAACTTTGTAGGCATCCTCAAAACTGTAGAACACGTCATAGTTGATGATGTTGAGAGTTGAAGGATGATGCTCTGGCTTTTCAGCAGGTACCACGCAGTATTTCTCCAACACCTCCCCCCAACCGTCTTCTGTATTGGACCACAGGTGTTGCGACCACTGTCTGTCCTCTCCCTCGCACAAGTAGGAGCATACATAGACTGGGTCATTGCGAAGCAACTCTCCTAATACTCGTTCAGTCGCTGAGGACTTAGATGCGTCTTTTAGAAAATATCCTTTGATGACAGAATCTTTGACATTAGGCTGAAATGTGGACATTTCCAAAATCGTACATTCCGGAGGTAACTCTTTTGAAAGTTTGTTTTTCAGTCCTCCATAAAACTTTGCTCTTTCAATTTTGTCATCGCTCTGGACATGGAGCGAGTAGCATATTTCATCAGCGAGGACATTCCTGAACACTTGTGGCCGCTCGCTATGCTTGCTTGCTAGGGCGAAGTAGATTGGGTCAGAATTCATATCGAAGTCCACTGCAAAAATATAAGAAGACCACTGGCCCAACCGAGACATCATGCGTCTTGCCATCTTGAATCAAACCACGAACAAAATGCACTCATCTGAATCACCATTGACGCGCACGCCTGATTTGGGAAACGAAACTTATAGCGCTTGACAAGCAAACCGAAACTTGAGCCACTTGACCCATAAAACCAAAAACGAAAGTAATAAGGTCTGCCTATCATAATATGGCTGTTTGTTACCTACTGTCCCATGGCCTCACCTAAATTACACAAATGAGTCAGCTAATTTGCTTAGCACTATTACGGTATGAAGGCCATTTTCAAAGCGCAGGCTTTTTATTATAAGCACTTACGTATGTAGGTATGTAATATGACTGCATTTGAATAAATACACTATTATTATTTTTTCTTCAAGTTATTAGAGCGCTGCAGTGATGGTCATTTAGCCGAGTGCACCACACTCATACAGTAGGTAGCTCACTGGGCACGACACGACAAAGACGTCAGTCAACTTCTAGTTTTGATTTAGCCTACATTTGCTTGAGTCGTCAACAAAGGTGAATTAATGGTGAAATCGACAACAAAAAATGACCATGACATTGGATTTAGGTTCAAAGCACTTTTTGAAAATCAAATCAGTTATCCACGTTGATTCAACATGATCACATTTAATTGCTTGGTTGAAATGGCGTGGATTCAACACGTTTTTGTGGAAGGCCTATTCAACTTTGGAATAGAAACTGCCCAGGTGACGTTTTGAAGATCAATTACATTACAACGCCAGGAGACGCTTCATTTATTGCGGAGTCAAGTTAGCCCTGCATCAGATGTTTCAATTGGACAAGACAGCTGAAGACTAGTAATATTGTTCTCTACTCAAGTCGTGTTTGTGAAGATGTTCCTACAGCCCTGCATAAGTTACCTCCAGTGCATATTTGCAACTGGCCTGGCCTGGCATGGATAAATGTGCGAGAACAGCAGGTGCGCGGCGCATCACAGTTCTCATCTACAGGAAAAGTCAATCCAACTACAATCAAGTTGTTGCAAAAGACAGTATGTAAAGCTGTGGCAACTCCAAGCAGTGTCAATTATATTTGGTCCTACTCATTGAGGAAGCAAAGAGAGGTTTACAGCTTCTCAATGAATCTGGTCAATTTGCCCGAAGATTATATTTATACATTTTAAAATCCCTATTTAAATTCACATTATATGTTATTAGATTAGTATTACAGCCTATTTCTATCTAATTTAATATTATATTCAGTGTTTATTAATGTCGGAGAGCCTTTCATACACGACAGAGGTGATTTCTTGGGGAAATTAGTCCAATACTGCAAACACCACCTCCAGCACCCAAGTGTCAGTATTGTCAGCAATGGCAGCATGATCAGAAAGAAGTGGTTCCAAACTTACGGTAAGATGGTTTTCATTTTAGGTTCTGTGTTAAAATAAAATATGGTAGGCCGACCAACGTTACCCCGGTGATCGTCCCATAATAAACAAACAATCCACATTATTCTCAGGAAAAACAAGTTAATGTTATTTACACTAGATGTCAGCACCGGGTTAGTTTTGATATGAGGTCACAAAAAGCAAATTCAGAGAAGCATTTCACACGTTTTATTTGAAAGGCCTCGCAGTTGACTCCTTACAAAATGTAGGACTCATCATAAAATGCATACTTTGATCATCAAAGTGTTTTTAAAAACGACTTGTTGATATTTTCATTTCAATAAATAAAAACTATCACATGAATGTGTGGATATTAATACATTTTTAATTCATTGGTGTTTAAAAATAACATTCTTTGAGATGATGTCAGTTTTGTCACCAAAACTCTCCTTGGCGAATACCTGGACATTCTGGCCATTTCCTGTGACAGCTTTGACGAGGACACCAACCAGACTATTGGCAGAGCCCAGGGCAGGAAGAGCCACCTGGACAACCTCTTCAAGGTCCGTGAGTGGTGCCGGAAGTACAAAGTGGTGTTCAAAATTAACTCTGTAATCAACACCTTCAATGTGGATGAAGACATGAGAGAAAACATCACCAAACTCAACCCTGTACGCTGGAAGGTTAGGGTGTTCCAATGCATTAACCTTACACACCAGTAATGCTGTATCTGTGAATAGAGGCGTCTTCTCATACCGTAGATGTAACAAATGAGATGTATGGCCTTGACTTCACTGTGTGTGCTGTATAGGTGAAATAAGATGCCGTTTAGCATATATTTTATATTTATTAGTATTAGGTATGAGGTGTCATAGCAGTGATATTTTGATAATGGACTATATTGTCAAGAGGCTCTTCTATGACCAGTTGGTAACACTTTATAATTACTTTCATGATTAAGCCTTTATAAATGCTTATACAATACTTTATAAATGATTCTTCATGTTCTAAATGCATATGAATTTGAAGTTTTTAAATGCTTTTTTAGATGCGTTTCCTGGATTGCCGAGAGGGGAAGAAAGATCCATCCAAGTCCATCCTTGATGTTGGCGTGGAAGAGGCCATTCAGTTCAGTGGCTTTGACGAGAAGATGTTCCTAAAGAGAGGAGGGAAATATGTGTGGAGCAAAGCTGACATGCGGCTCGAGTGGTGATCCACACATTATAATCAGCTATTGCTACACTTCTGTATGTATTTTCTATAAAAAAATAGTTTCCGCCTGTATAACTGCACTTAACTTTTAGAATATCATAAATATTTAAGTGTAATGTTGGAATCTTTTACTGGATCAGGTTTGTTGCCATACAACCATTCCAATTTTTAGAGGCAACTACTGTAGTTAAAAGTTATATGCTATTGTTCTCCATCCATTTCAGTTTGCTGAAAATGTTGTAGGCCTACTGTAGCCTAAATGTTCAGTAAATGTCTATTGGGATAACTCAAATCCCCACCCCTGATAAGATTGCTCACTAGAGCACGATGAGGGGTTCTCTTGGGACTGACATAATGTCTCTGTTTACTACATACAGTATGTTGTAATCATGTCTTGATCTTTGTCTCATCAGATCTGGAGATTCTCAATGGGACAATAGTCAGTCCCCCTTATATTAAGCAGGCCTATAAGCCTTCATCTGTTGCTACTGAAGCTGAATACATGCATCAAGTAAAGCTTAATTTTCTTTCCTTGTTTTCCTTGATGTTCTTCTTTCTGTTCTAAACATTAGATATTTCCTTCCTGTAAGAACCGACGCTGATGATGAGAAGCAAGTACGGAGAGTGAACATTTAATCTTGCACAGGACAGGAATAGTTCCAGAACCGGGGGAACAAAACGAGATACGACAATCAATGCAGAAGCGGGGAACAGAGCTGGGGAACAGACAGATATAGGGGAAGTAATGACACAGGTGATTGAGTCCAGGTGAGTGCAATGAATCGCAGATGCGCGTGACGAGGGAAGCAGGTGTGCGTAATGATGGTGGCAGGAGTGCGTAGTACTGGGCAGCCTTGCGCCCTCGAGCGCCAGGGAGGGAGAGCGGGAGCAGGCATGACAGTAATCCACCCCCCCTCTAGGGGTGCCACCTGGCATCCCACTTGGACGAGCCTGACGGGCCGGCCGAGGCATGGCGTTGGACCAGCCGGCTGGGAGCGTAGAAGCCCGACGAACCAGCTGAGGCGTAGGAGCCTGGCGAACCAGCTGAGGCGTGGGAGCCTGACGATCTGGTTGAGGTGTGATAGCCTGACGATCCCGCTGGGACGTGGGAGCCTGATGAGCCGGCTGAGGCGTAAAACCCTGACGATCCGGCGGGGGCCTGGCGTGGGATGGGTGCCTGCCGAGCCAACCGGGGCAAGAAAACCTCTAAAGCCAGCTAGGGTGTGGAAGCCCAACGAGCCAACTAAGGCACCGAAAAGCCAACACTCCCCGATGCTTCATTTGGTGGCTTCCGCGTTCTGTAAGAACCGACACTGATGATGAGATGCAAGTACGGGGAGTGAACATTTAATCTTGCACAGGACAGGAATAGTTCCAGAACCGGGGGAACAAAACGAGATACGACAATCAATGCGGAAGTGGGGAATAGAGCTGGGGAACAGACAGATATAGGGGAGGTAATGACACAGGTGTTGTAGTCCAGGTGAGTGCAACGAATCGCAAAAAAAACAAAAACGAATTGGCCTACAATTCTGAAATTAATCGCCTGACCACAATGGAATTGGACATCAAAATGTAACTTGTTTCAAAATGTAATAGGCCTATCAATAGGAAATGTAATTCAGAAATTGCATTATAAAATGAGTTAATTTCCGACCAGGCCGATGATGAGTGAACATTTGATAGTGAAATTTGCTCAGTTGGGTAATCCTCTCCATAATGCGTCATCGACACTGAAAGCAAAATGCCAGTGACGCCTTTCGTCATTTAGATAGTTAAACACAGTAGCTATTGATAAACTGGGTAGTTTGGGCCCTCGATGCTGGTTGGCTGAAAGTTGTGGTATATCAGACAATATACCATGGATATGATGCAAAATTACTTGTTTACTGTTTCAATTGCATTGATAACCAGTTGTTTTCAAGTGAAAATGCCTGCGAAGCCGGTGTTTGGAGGTGCATGGGTGTTAGGTCCGAGACAAATTTGAGGGCTGGCAAACCGTGCCAATATATCCTCCAAGCATCGGCTTCGAGGGCGTTATCACTTTTATACCAACATATTCACCAACATATTCAAACAATTGACATATTTTCATAAAAAACATTATTTTGTTGAATTTATTCATACCATTTCATCCTTTCATGAGATATAGACCCAACACAAATCTAAGGGTGCTACCCAAACCGGCTGGTCGTTCGTTCTATCAGTTTGGTTGCCAGAGACGCGACCCAGTCGTTTTTGTTTTTGTTCAGTATCGGCTTTTCATTCTAAATGTTCCATTGCCCATACTGGCTGGCAACGTTCTTATCCCTTGCTTGCTAACTAGCCAACTACGGCTAACATACAGTTACGTCAAACAGTGCAGCCAGAATAACAGCAAATTAGCTGCATTTGCGTTTGTTTAAGCTGTTTTCTATTGACATTTCTTTATATATATCCATAACAATTATGTCAGCTGATTCAGTGTATTTGGTTGGGTCTAATCCTGGATGCTGATTGGTTAAAACTGCATTCCAGCCGGTCTCTATTCCACAAACGATGACATTAAAATCCCTATTTACTCTGTTCCATCTGACTGCACAATCCGAAGCCTCATCAGCCCAGCCAGGCAATTTATAAACTTGATCTCCACTATAAAAAAGGGCTCTGGCAGTGCTCCTCCTTGCACAAAGGCGGAGGTAGCGGTCCTGCTGCTGGGTTGTTGCCCTCCTACGGCCTCCTCCACGTCTCCTGATGTACTGGCCTGTCTCCTGGTAGCGTCTCCATGCTCTGGACACTACGCTGACAGACACAGCAAACCTTTTTGCCACAGCTCGCATTGATGTGCCATCCTGGATGAACTGCACTACCTGAGCCACTTGTGTGGGTTGTAGACTCCGTCTCATGCTACCACTAGAGTGAGAGCACCGCCAGCATTCAAAAGTGACCAAAACATCAGCCAGGAAGCATAGGAACTGAGAAGTGGTCTTTGGTCACCACCTGCAAATCACTCCTTTTTTGGGGGTGTCTTGCTAATTGCCTATAATTTCCAACTTTTGTCTATTCCATTTGCACAACAGCATGTGAAATGTATTGTCAATCAGTGTTGCTTCCTAAGTGGACAGTTTGATTTCACAGAAGTGTGATTGACTTGGAGTTACATTGTGTTGTTTAAGTGTTCCCTTTATTTTTTTGAGCAGTGTAGTTAATATAAGTCTATATGCAATCATAATTGACTGTAGCGCATATAAAGCACCAACAAGCTACCGGCGGCTGGAGGCTGAAAACACAATCATCTTGGGATGAACGAGTGAGGGATTTCCTGGCAAGGGCAGTCCATTTAAAAATCATTCCTTCCTCTGTCGCCCCTTGTCCTGCAAGTGTATACTCATCAGACGTCATGATACGTCACAAGAAGTGTCCACTTAATTTGAGGGCTGATGGGATAGGGTGTGTCTTTTAGGTGTTTGGAATGCAGCCAGAGACATTCACATTCAAATTACGTCATTCCGGTGCGTCACTGCGTAAAAATCATGGAAACAATTTATTTTATTTTATTAGGATCGCTTTTAGTCCTCATTTGGACTAATCTTCCAAGAGTCCTTAAACATTAATACAATTCATAACAATTAGCTTTTTGGTCAGAATTTAAATAAGCTAAGTGATAGTCATAAGGTTAGCAGTGTGGTTAAATGTAGGTTTAAAATCACAAAATAGCACGCCTGGTTTTGGAAACTGAGGAGAAAACGAAACTTTTGGCACGCTTGACAAGCAAACCGAAACTTGAGCCATAATACCAAAAACGAAAGTGAAGCAATGTGCACCTGACTGTCTGAGATAAGGGCTGCGTTTCAAAATCATAAAAGACACACCCTGTCCGCTTACCCTCGCCTTATGTCCTTGGGGGAAACCGTGTCACCCTCTTGGACATCGGTCCAAACGAATAGCCAAACAAGGGTAGTTCACAATGTAAGCTCCTCAGCCATCGTTTTTGACTGAGTTTGCGAGTGTACATTTATGTTCACGTCGGGCCTGAAACAGCCCATAATTCAATTCATGGTGATTGTACATCTGCTAAGAAAAGTTAGCCAAAACATAAAACCTCAACATCAATATGGATAAGTCAATATACAAGTGTAAGTAGAAATAACGAACGATAAAAGGTTAGAAATTGTGCTACTAATGCAAACGATGGCACAAACACGTCTCGTAAAAGTAATGATGTTTTTGTTTGGTTAGCTTTTGGAAATTGTAGAAATAAAAAACCTTCTTCAGAAGTTCCAGCTAGGCAGGCTAACGTTAGTTAGCTAATTAATTTGCTAGCTATAATACAGTAGGCGTATACTGTATTAATAATTATATAGTTAATATAAGTAGGTGTAACAGGTGCTGTACTGCACCGCTGTAACTCTGCGTTGTGTGTGGTTGATTGGGACTATAGACGTGGACTTTGGAGATCAGATCAAGAAGAATTCACTCGCTGCATCCTGCATCTGCATCCAAAAGAAAATAAAACATTTGTAGAGCTCATATGTTCTGCGAATCGTCGCTTCTTTCTACAACAGATGCACAATACAAGGGACTGGGATCATTTGGGGAGCTAGTGTCAGGTTCCTGACCTGTTTTCCCTTGTTTTTGTATTTGTTTAGTATGGTCAGGGCGTGAGTTGGGGTGGGCATTCTATGTTGTGTGTCTAGTTTGTCTGTTTCTGTGTCCAGCCTAATATGGTTCTCAATCAGAGACAGCTGTCAATCGTTGTCCCTGATTGAGAATTATATAAAGGTGGCTTGTTTTGTGTTGGGGATTGTGGGTGGTTGTTTCCTGTCTCTGTGTTTGTGGTCTGCACCAGATAGGACTGTCTCGGCTTTCACGTTTGTTATTTTGGTATTTGTTAATGTTCATCGTTTATCTTCTTATTAAACATGTTGAACAATAACAGCGCTGCATTTTGGTCCTCTCCTTCATCCCAGGAAGAAAGCCGTTACAGCTAGCCATCGTTCACACATACACATGCTAATACCTTAGCTAGCTATTAACCACATGTTGAATTCAGAATGTTGATATCATCCTAAAAGGTACAATTACAAGTGCATCTTAACATCTTAACAATACAATCCACATATGAGTACCCTCTAAATATACAACATTATTCATGACTAAAACACTGTGTGTATGACTTTGTGTTTAAAATAATCAAACTATTCTGAAGACGACAGAAAAAGCGTGCCTACCTCTCATAGTGCATCAAAATGATTTGAGCACGCAGGGCATAACGTAAGTGCACACTCCCCTACTCCCAGGATGCATGCATGCATAATAACAAATCAACATGACATATTAATATATGAACCTGGTGAAATTCACACAGTACTTTAACAACTGTTACATAGGCATGCAATCATAATTGACTGTAGCGCATATAAAGCACGTACAAGCTACCTGTAGCTGAAAACACAATCTTCGCGGGATGAATGAGTGACGAATTTCCATGCAAGGGCGGTCCATTTAAAAGTCATTCCTTCCTTCCTCCATCGCCCTGCAAGTGTACTGTATACTCGTCAGACGTCATGATACGTCATCAGAAGTGTCCACTTAATTTGAGGGCTGCGGGGATAGGGTCTTTTAAGTGTTTGGAACGCAGAGGGTGGGCCTATCATAATATGGTTGTTTCATCCTGTCCCATGTCCTCACCTAAATTACGCTAATGAGTCAGCTAATTTGCATGGCACTATTAGGGTATGATAGCCTATTCAAAGCGCAGTTTTTTTTTATTATTATAAGCGCTTACGCATGTAGGCATGTAATAGGACTGAATTTGAATCAAGGCATAATTTTATTTTCGAGTTTTTAGAGCACTGCATTGATGGCCATTACGCCTAATTGCACCACTACTCATACAGTTGGTATGATGTCAGTTCAATGTTTAGTTTTTATTTTGCCTACTTTTGGTTCAGTTTTCAACAAACGTGAATTAAATGTGAAATCGACAAAAAACTTTTTACAAATCCAATCAGTTATCCACGTTGATTCAACATAATCAAGTTACATTTTGGGAGGTTGAAATGACGTGGAAACAACGTTGATTCAACCTGTTTTTGGCCTGTGGGAGACCTATTCAAATGTGGAAATTTCGGTTTCCTTATTCGCAAATAGAAACCCAGATGCTGTTTTGACGAAACGTCAGTCCGTTTCATCAAAACAGGCGACGCGTCGTGTATCGCGGTACACAGAGAGTCAAGTGAGCCCTGCATCAGACGTTTCAACTGGACAGGACAGGTGAAGACTAAGGATATTGTTCTCTACTCAAATTGTGTTTGTGAAGATGTTCCTACAGCTCTGCGTAAGTTACCTCCAGTGCATCTTTGCAGCTGTTCTGGCCTGGATCGGTGTGCGCGTACCGCAGGTGCACGGCACATCACAGTTCTGTTCTACAGAAAAAGTCAATCCAGCTGCTATCAAGGAGGTGAACAATGTTATTTCTCAAGCGGCGGCAACTCCAAGCAGTGTCAATTATCATTTTACCCGACAGTGCAATTATAAGTGCGGTTTTTGTTTCCACACTGCAAAAACGTCTTTTGTCCTACCTATTGAGGAAGCAAAGAGAGGTTTACAGCTTCTGAAGGAATCAGGTAAGTTTGCCCAAATATTATATTTATGCTATTTCAAATCCATATTTAAATTCACATGATATGTTATGACAGTATTATTACAGCCTATTGCTATGTAATTGAATATTATATTCAGTGTTTACAATTCAGAATTTCATTATTTTTGCAGGACTGGAAAAAATTAACTTTTCAGGCGGAGAGCCTTTCATACACGACAAAGGTGATTTCTTGGGGAAATTAGTCCAATACTGCAAACACGACCTCCAGCTCCCAAGTGTCAGTATTGTCAGCAATGGCAGCATGATCAGAGAAAAGTGGTTCCAAACTTACGGTAAGATGGTTTTAATTTACATTTTTGTGTTAAAATCAAATATGGTAGGCCGACCAACGTTACCCATGTGATGGTCATTATATCATAAAGCACTCATAATAAACAAACAATCCTCATTATTCTCATGCGGTCAGGAAAAAAAAGGTAACTTGATTGACACTAGATGTCAGCACCGGGTTAGTTTTTGATATGAGGTCACAAAAAGCAAACTCAGAGAAGCATTTCACACGTTTTATTTGAAAGGCTTCAGAGTTGACTCCTTACAAAATGTAGGACTCATCATAAAATGCATACTTTGACCATCAAAGTGTTTTAAAAAAGACTTGTTGATATTTTATCTCAATAAATATAAACTATCACATGAATGTGTGGATATTTATACATTTACAATACATTGGGGTTTCAAAATACAATTATTTGAGATGATGTCCACAACTCTCCTTGTCCTCACAGGCGAATACCTGGACATTCTGGCCATTTCCTGTGACAGCTTTGACGAGGACACCAACCAGATTATTGGCAGAGCCCAGGGCAGGAAGAGCCACCTGGACAACCTTTTCAAGGTCCGTGAGTGGTGCCGGAAGTACAAAGTGGCGTTCAAAATCAACTCTGTGATCAACACCTTCAATGTGGATGAAGACATGAGAGAAAACATCACCAAACTCAACCCTGTACGCTGGAAGGTTAGGGTGTTCCAATGCATTAACCTTACACACCATTAATGCTGTATCTGTGAATAGAGGCGTCTTCTCATACCATAGATGTAACAAATGAGTTTTTTGGCCTTGACTTCACTGTGTGTGCTGTATAGGTGTTCCAGTGTCTGCTGATCGATGGTGAGAACGCTGGGGAGAATAGTCTGAGGGAGGCAGAGAGGTTTCTCATCAGTGACCAGCAGTTTCAGGACTTCCTGGATAATCACAGCAGCATCAGCTGCCTGGTACCAGAGTCCAATCAGAAGGTATGGGACTGGACTTAAGACAAAGAGAACACAATATTATATTTTTTTATTGTCCGTTATATATATTATGATGATTCAACAACTACTACTCTATTTAAGTTGTTTCCAAATGCTATTAAGGTTTAAAGTACTCTATTAGAAAAAAGGGTTCCAAAAGGGTTCTTCTGCTGTCCCTATAGGAGAAGCCGTTTTGGTTCCAAGTAGAACAATCTTTTGGGTTGCATGTAGAACCCTATGTGGACAATATTGTAATACAAAATAGTTTTGACATTAACATGTTTCCTTGTTGTCTTCTCTTGTCAGATGAGAGATTCCTACCTCATTCTGGATGAATATGTAAGTCCTTTTTTTCAATCTGTTATTTTACATGATACTCACTCTACATTCCAAGTCTTAGCATGCCCTTTGAAGGAGACAGTCCTCATCCATCAGAACTATTGAACAGCTGTCTAAATGCTTCTCATCGATTGAGATTTATAGACATGTACCTTCACATAGTGGCTTCAATCTTGATCAGAGTGGATTTACAGGCTTTGAGAAGGAAGAAATTAGATGCCGTTTTGTAGATATTTTATATTTATTAGTATTAGGTATGAGGTTTCATAGCAGTGATATTTTGATAATGGACTATATTGTCAAGAGGCTCTTCTATGACCAGTTAGTAACACTTTATAATAACTTTCATGATTAAGCCTTTATAAATGCTTATAAAATACTTTATAAATGATTCTTCATGTTCTAAATGCTTATGAATTAGATTTTTTTTTAAATGCTTTTTTAGATGCGTTTCCTGGATTGCCGAGAGGGGAAGAAAGATCCATCCAAGTCCATCCTTGATGTTGGCGTGGAAGAGGCCATTCAGTTCAGTGGCTTTGACGAGAAGATGTTCCTAAAGAGAGGAGGGAAATATGTGTGGAGCAAAGCTGACATGCGGCTCGAGTGGTGATCCACACATTATAATCAGCTATTGCTACACTTCTGTATGTATTTTCTATAAAAAAATAGTTTCCGCCTGTATAACTGCACTTTACACTTAAATATTTATGATATTCTAAAAGTTATGTTGGAATCTTTTACTGCTATATGTTGAGGCGTTTGAGTACCTTTAATTAGTAGTAAAATCACACAACACAGCTATTCTACAGGGACAACTATTCAATCACTCACTATCCCACAGGATAATACTACCTTTTTGTATGCCCAGTTTTGTTTGAATTTTCTTATATACCCTGTTATCCAAATGTGTTTACATTTTCTATTCACCAACCAAGAGGCTTATTTGCACTTTCATTTAGCATTTGGAATTTAGCACTTTGATTGAAGTGTAGGGAATTTATTAATTGCAGTGTTACATCTCTGTGTTTGTAATGTATCTCAAATAAATACAACATTTTGACATTGCATGATACAGAATGATGTTTGTTAATCACAATCAATTTACAGGAAGCACATTTATTCAGTATCTGGATCAGGTTTGATGGCATACAACCATTCCAATTTTAAGAGGCGACTAGTGTAGCTTAAAGTTATATGCTCTTGTTCTCCATGCATTTCAGTTTTTTGTAAATGTAATTTTTGGGGGGGTTTTACCTTTATTTAACTAGGCAAGTCAGTTAAGAACACATTTTTATTTACAATGACGGCCTAGGAACAGTGGGTTAACTGCCTTGTTCAGAATTACAGAATATTACCTTGTCAGCTCGGGGATTCAATCTAGCAACCTTTCGGTTACTGGCCCAATGCTCTAACCACTGGGCTACCTGCTGCCGCAGTGTGTTGTAGGCCTAAATGTGCAGTAAATGTGTATTGGGATAACTCAAATCCCCACCCCTGATAAGATTGCTCACTGGATCACTATGAGGATGGGTTCCCTTGGGACTGACATAATGTCTCTGTTTACTACAGTATGTTGTAATCATTTATTGATCTTTGTCTCATCAGATCTGTAGATTCTTAATGGGACAATAGTCAGTCCCCTGATAAAAACCTATTATATTAAGCAGACCTATAGGCTTACCTCTGTTGCTACTGAAGCTGAATACCTGCATCAAGTAAAGCTTAATTTTCTTTCCTTGTTTTCCTTTCTTAATATTCTTCTTTCTGTTCTAAAACATTAGACATTTCCTTCCTTGCTAGTGCTATGCTGATCAATGTTAGTGCTTTCCTACAGTAAAGACCTTTTTTCCATTTATTGATATTGGTCCATAATATAGCAAAAAATAAAATAAAACATCTGAAAATTACAATTCTACAAAATGTACTCAGTTGCGTAATCCTACATATTCATAATGCACCATCGACACTGAAAGCAAAATGCCATTCGTCATTTAAAAAAAAGTTAATATACACAGTAGCTATATATTAACCAGGGTGTTTGGGTCCTGGATGCTGGTTGGCTGAAAGCTGTGGTATATCAGACAATATACCACGGGTTTTGGAGGATATATTGGCACGGGTTTTGTTAGGCCAGAGACAAAATTGAGGGCTGGCAAACCGTGCCAATACATCCTCCAAACACCGGCTTCAAGTTCATTATCACTTTTATACAACGGGTTACCAACATATTTAAATGATAATTGACATTATTTTCATAAAAAATGAATTTATTCATACTATTTCATCCTTCCACGAGATATAGTCCCGACACAAATCTAAGGTTGCTACCCAAGCCGGCTGGCCGTTCGTTCTATCTAGACGGGACCCAGTCATTAAGTATTTTTTGTTCTACACAGTATGTATGACCGCGACCCAGTTGTTCGTTCTAAATGTTCCATTGCCAAATTGGCTGGGAACGTTCTTATCCCTTCCTTGCTAGCTAGCCAACTTACAGTTACGTCAAACAGTGCAGCCAGAATAACATCAAAGCAGCCACATTTGCATTTGTTTAAGCTGTTTTCTAGTGACATTTATTTGGATACATCCATAACAATGCGCTAACGATGCACATTTTTCAGAAATTCTGCTCACTGTTTTTCAGAGAAGCTAGCCATTAACACAGCTAACACAATAGCTTCAAACTGAAGCTGGAAAGACTGCAAACTAGCTGCATTTCGTTTTTACCTGCTTTCTATTGAAATGTCTTTGTATACAGTTGAAGAAGTTTACATATACCTTAGCCAAATACATTTAAACTCAGATATTTCACAATTCCTGACATTTAATCCCAGTAAAAATTCCTTGTTTTAGGTCAGTTAGGATCATCACTTTATTTTAATAATGTGAAATGTCAGAATAATAGGAGAGATAATTATTTATTTCAGCTTTAATGTATTTCATCACATTCCCAGTGGTCAGAAGTTTACATACACTCAGTTAGTATTTGGTAGCATTGCCTTTACATTTTTTACCTTGGGTCAAACATTTTGGGTAGCCTTCCACAAGCGTCCCACAATAAGTTGGGTGAATCTTGGCCCATTCCTCCTGACAGAGCTGGTGTAATTGAGTCAGGTTTGTAGGCCACCGAGACTGTTGGAAAAGCATTCCAGGTAAAGCTGGTTGAGAGAATGCCAAGAGTGTACAAAGGGGTCATCAAGGCAAAGGATGGCTACATTGAAGAATCTCAACTATAAAATATGTTTTGATTTGTTTATCACTTTTTTGGTTACTATATGATTCCATATGTGTTGTTTCATAGTTTTGATGTCTTCACTACTTTTCTACAATGTAGAAAATAGTAAAAAAAAAAAAAAAAACCTGGAATGAGAAGGTGTGTCCAAACTTTTGACTGGCACTGTATACATAAATATATAAACTCAGCAAAAAAAGAAACATCCCTTTTTCAGGACCTTGTCGTTCAAAGATAATTCGTACAAATCCAAATAACTTCACAGATCTTCATTGTAAAGGGTTTAAACACTGTTTCCCATGCTTGTTCAATAAACCATAAACAATTAATGAACATGCACGTGTAGAATGTTCGTTAATACACTAACAGCTTATAGACGGTAGGCAATTAAGGTCACAGTTATGAAAACTTAGGACACTAAAGAGGCCTTTCTACTGACTCTGAAAAACACAGAAAGATGCCCAGGGTCCCTGCTCATCTGCGTGAATGTGCCTTAGGCATGCTGCAAGGAGGCATGAGGACTGCACATGTGGCCAGGGCAATACATTGCAATGTCCGTACTGTGAGACACCTAAGACAGCGCTACAGGGAGACAGGACGGACAGCTGATCATTCTCGCAGTGGCAGACCACGTGTAACAACACCTGTACAGGATCGGTACATCTGAACATCACACCTGCAGGACAGGTACAGGATGGCAAAAACAACTGCCCGAGTTACACCAGGAACGCACAATCCCTCCATCAGTGCTCAGACTGTTCGCAATAGGCTGAGAGAGGCTGGACTGGGGGCTTGTAGGCCTGTTGTAAGGCAGGTCCTCACCAGACATCACCGGCAACAATGTCGCCTATTGGCACAAACCCACTGTCGCTGGACCAGACAGGACTGGCAAAAAGTGCACTTCATTGACGAGTCGCGGTTTATCTCACCAGGGGTGATGGTCGGATTTGCGTTTATCATCGAAGGAATAAGCGTTACACTGAGGCCTGTACTCTCTATATACACTGCTCAAAAAAATAAAGCCAACACTTAAACAACACAATGTAACGCCAAGTCAATCACACTTCTGTGAAATCAAACTGTCCACTTAGGAAGCAACACTGATTGACAATAAATTTCACATGCTGTTGTGCAAATGGAATAGACAAAAGGTGGAAATTATAGGCAATTAGCAAGACACCCCCCAAAACAGGAGTGATTCTGCAGGTGGTGACCACAGACCACTTCTCATTTCCTATGCTTCCTGGCTGATGTTTTGGTCACTTTTGAAAGCTGGCGGTGCTCTCACTCTAGTGGTAGCATGAAACGGAGTCTACAACCCACACAAGTGGCTCAGGTAGTGCAGTTCATCCAGGATGGCACATCAATGCGAACTGTGGCAAAAAGGTTTGCTGTGTCTGTCAGCGTAGTGTCCAGAGCATGCATTCGCTACCAGGAGACAGGCCAGTACATCAGGAGACGTGGAGGAGGCCGTAGGAGGGCAACAACCCAGCAGCAGGACCGGTACCTCCGCCTTAGTGCAAGGAGGTGCACTGCCAGAGCCCTGCAAAATGACCTCCAGCAGGCCACAAATGTGCATGTGTCAGCATATGGTCTCACAAGGGGTCTGAGGATCTCATCTCGGTACCTAATGGCAGTCAGGCTACCTCTGGCGAGCACATGGAGGGCTGTGCGGCCCCACAAAGAAATGCCACCCCACACCATGACTGACCCATCACCAAACCGGTCATGCTGGAGGATGTTGCAGGCAGCAGAACGTTCTCCACGGCGTCTCCAGACTCTGTCACGTCTGTCACATGTGCTCATGTGCTCAGTGTGAACCTGCTTTCATCTGTGAAGAGCACAGGGCGCCAGTGGCGAATTTGCCAATCTTGGTGTTCTCTGGCAAATGCCAAACGTCCTGCACGGTGTTGGGCTGTAAGCACAACCCCCACCTGTGGACGTCGGGCCCTCATACCACCCTCATGGAGTCTGTTTCTGACCGTTTGAGCAGACACATGCACATTTGTGGCCTGCTGGAGGTCATTTTGCAGGGCGCTGGCAGTGCACCTCCTTGCACTAAGGCGGAGGTACCGCTCCTTCTGCTGGGTTGTTGCCCTCCTACGGCCTCCTCCACGTCTCCTGATGTACTGGCCTGTCTCCTGGTAGCGCCTGCATGCTCTGGACACTACGCTGACAGACACAGCAAACCTTTTTGCCACAGCTCGCATTGATGTGCCATCCTGAATGAACTGCACTACCTGAGCCACTTGTGTGGGTTGTAGACTCCGTCTCGTGCTACCACTAGAGTGAGAGCACCGCCAGCATTCAAAAGTGACCAAAACATCAGCCAGGAAGCATAGGAACTGAGAAGTTGTCTGTGGTCACCACCTGCAGAATCACTCCCGTTTTGGGGGGTGTCTTGCTAATTGCCTATAATTTCCACCTTTTGTCTATTCCATTTGCACAACAGCATGTGAAATTTATTGTCAATCAGTGTTGCTTCCTAAGTGGACAGTTTGCTTTCACAGAAGTGTGATTGACTTGGAGTTACATTGTGTTTTTTGAGTGTTCCCTTTATTTTTTTGAGCAGTGTATATACCATTAGCGGAGACTACACCCTAAAAGTAGTGGGATGGGGTGGTGGGTTTTGGGAGATAATGTATAGGTGCAGGGTTAGATGATGGTGCAATTTAAGTGTTTCCTATTCCCCTTTTCCCTTTTTGGGGGGGTGACCGAAACGTGCATTGCGCACGATCTGTGAAAGGCAGCAAGCAATACGCAACACAGCGTCTAGTCTGCCGGAAAGACACACGAAGAAGAAGAAGTCAACAGAACCGTTCACGTTCACAGACATTTACAGACATTCCAGCGCGTCGGCCGCGAAAATCATGAAGACAACAATTAGCTTTTTGGCCATAATTTAATACAGTTTAGTGATAGGTATAAGGTTAGCAGTTTGGTTATGGTTAGGTTCAAAATCAATTTTTAAAAATATAAATCGTAGAATTGGGCGGGGTTTATGGCTTTGGTAACTGGTGACGATTTGTGTAGTGCTGCAGGGCATTTTCAAGGTAGGCACATCACCTTGTGACATTCACAATATTATGTGCAGAGATAAGCTCGGTTTGTGTTATGTGAGCAAACGGTTTCGATGCGGGTAAAGGGGACGTTCTGGACGTTGCAAGTGAGTCCTCAGTATTTTCACATGCTACTATACTGTAGCTGTCAGTCGATAGTGCTTGTCAGCTGTGGTGCTGCTTTCGTTACCCACATAACGGTAGTCGTTGTTTGCATTGAATATCATATTCGTTTCTTTCCAGGTGATACATGGTCGAATCTTTCAGATACATTCATGGATTCATTTAGAATGTCAGTCACCACCAAAAACGATACTCTGTAACCTGCCTTTCACGATGCCTCTCGAGTAGCAGCTGGCTATCAGCCACCTTCATCTTTCCAGGAGATAACCATTGAAGTTCTGCTTTCATCGCTCCTGAAGTAATTTCCTAACCAAGAGGACTGCGCTGTCACAAAAGGCCAGGTAATATTTGTTTATTTCCAACATGTGCACCGATATGTAATGTTCACACGACAGTTCTCCTTGCGCTGTGTTTCTCGTACAGGCGAGGCTACACTGTTTTTGTAACATTATCTTGTAATAAGCTGAGGGACAATTTTGAACGAATTTGCTTTGCAATATAGGCTTACATTGTTATCGCAATTCAAGCTGAAATATCCCTCACCTTTTACATTGTACAGGTAGATTACAGTAGCATCCCACTGGGCAAAAACTGGTTGAATCAACGTTGGTTCCAGGTCATTTCATTGATGACGTTGAATCAACGTGGAAAACTGATTGGATTTACAAAAAGTCATACATCTGTGACCAGTGGGATAGTCTTGGTGCAGGAAAATAGTGTTTAATAGCGTTGCAGCCTACTGTAGGCTTTTTTGTTATAAAATTAGGCCTATTGAAAATGAACTGAGAGGGTGCCAACATTAGGATTGGCTTTTGTTCTGCAATGACCTGTTGTTTAGTAAGCTCTTTTGCATTTGTCATTTGCTTGTCTTGTCTATACTCCGAACTCTCCAATTCATTTAGCCACGACTCTATTTGTCGATCCACTCAGGTGGTGACAACTGTTAGGATTTTATGAGCTGCTGCTCTCTGTTGTTGACACTGCAGCCACACTATCATTATCCCAAGTACAGCGCTCCTCGGCAACCACGAGACTGATACAGTGCTGATATCCGATAGGCTGCTAGTTTTTTGTTGAATATGATGCACAGCTAGTTGAACGTACGTACGCCCCCACCTTAAAACATTTTTGAGTATAATATCCACCAGGGTTGTTGTTCTAGTGAGTGTCATCACCCAGAGTAAGGTAACATTAAATGCTATATAGTGATACTATAAAAATGACTATCAAAGATTCTAGATAAAGTTAATCCAGGATATTATTCAAGGTAAACCTATTGAAACACAAATGATCATTGGTGGCACAGTAACACTGCAGAGGTTAATTTCAATATTCATCTCAACCTGTGTTGTTTAGACTGGTTGACTGCTCTTTGTGGGCACCAAAATGTCATATTGTGCCTTGCCATGGCAGTTCCATTTTAAAGATACAATATCTAACTTTTTGGACTACCTGACCAAATTCACATAGAAATGTGAGTTATAGGTCTTTCATTCCTGTTGAAAGCAACTCTAAGAAGAGGTAGATCTGTTTTGTGTGTCATTTCTATGCTTCCCGTTTAGAAGTTTCATTTTTGCGTCTTTTTCTTTCGGTTTTGTACACCAGCTTCGAGCAGCTGAATATACATAATTTTTGTTTTTGGAAAATATATTTTACAGTGGTTTAGATGGTACGCAATGACTGCTTGTTTTGTCACATAAACTGAAATTAGGCAAACTATTTCAATTTTAGCAACCAGGAAATAGCGGTGTGATTTATGCATAGTGCATCTTTAAATCAGCTAGATAACCTCAGTGGTAAAGATTAGGCCTAGACATGAAATCCTGCTTCTGAACCAAAAGCATGTCTGCACAGTCACGGTCAAGGCTGAGAACACATTGTTATACTGTACATACATGCCCATTTCTCTCTCACCATCACTGCTCTAATCTGGCCCATGCTCTACAATTGATTATTTTTCCCTTAAATGATTCTGTATTGTATCAAACACTTCAAAGGTTAAGTAAATACAGCCTCGCAGACAGGCACGCAAAGTGATGGAGTTTCCATTTTTCTTTTTCCTAGTCGAGTGAGGCAGGCATTCCCATTAGGGAACAAAACACATCCAACTTCATGGCCAAAGGTTTTCTCGTTAAGAAAAATGATTGTTCTGAGAAGAATGGTTGTATTGAAATGCGTTCACTGAGTGACAAGCCACTCTCAGGGGGGAAATGGACCCGGATGTGCATGAGAGGAAGATGGATGTGTTTTTCAATGGATGTGATAGGCTGGTTATGAGAGGCAGGCTGAGAACCCACTGTACCTGCCAGCCTCTTGGGAACACGGTCAACATTGCACTCCCCAATCCCTCAGACTGTGAGTCCTGCCTCAAGCATCCACCTTTACCAGGAGAAAGCCCAGGTGAATGATACTGACTGCGTCCTTGAGTATTCCTTTTCATTTAAACAGGCACTACATGTATCTGGGTGTGGGTGTGTTTGTTATGTTGGCTTCAAACAGCACAAGCCTCCTTTTCAGTAATAAGTACATGGGCATTTCGCAATGTGCGTCCAAGCATTTTATGGCCGTTGACCTTGGCTTGGTGTGTTTTTAAAAGACTGCTAGTGAATGATTAGGTAATTTCCATGTAAAAGGACCCATGAGTACCAACGTGAATCTTAAAGGAACATAACACATTTAGTGTCAAATGAAAGCTAAGAGTCTATGTTGGTGAAATTAAGGCATACATCCGTTTTTCAAACAATTTTCATCCTAAACATTTTCAATAAGCAGCTTTGATTTCTTGTCACACAGACAGAAAATGGGTCTTTAAAAAACATTACTAGAAAACGTCTAAAAAGGTGTAAGAAATCAAAACACAAGCAATCATGTTTAAGTAAAGCCCCCTGCCAACTAATATCAACATTTATATTTAGTTTTGCAGAAATTATTTGCCTTCTGTAAATGTAAAAAATGTTTCACTAACTGTTTAGTAGTCTTATGGCTTGGGCGTAGAAGCTGTTCAGAGTCCGGTTGGTTCCAGACTTGCTGCATTGTTACCGCTTGCCGTACGGTAGCAGAGAGAACAATCTGGCTGGAGTCTAATAGTTTTTAGGGCCTTCCTCGGACACCGCCTGGTATAGAGGTCCTGGATGGCAGGGAGCTCGGCCTCAGTGATGTACTGGGCCGTACGCACTACCCTCTGTAGCGCCTTGTGGTCGGATGCCAAGCAGTTGCCATACCAAGCGGTGGTGCAGCAAGTCAAGATGCTCTCAATGGTGCAGCTGTAGACCTTTTTTAGGACCTAAGGGCCAATAGCAATTTCTTTTCTGCCACCTGTGGGGGAAGAGGCGTTGTCATGCCTTCTTCACAACTCTGGTGTGTGTGAGTACCATGATAATTCCTTAGTGATATGGACACCGAAGAACTTGAGGCTCTCGTCCCGATCCACTACAGGCCCGTCGGCATGGATGGAGGTGTGCTCAGCCCTCTGTTTCCTGTAGTCCACGATCAGCTCCTTTGTCTTGCTGACATTGAGGGAGAGGTTAGCACCACACTGCCAGGTCACTGACTTCTTCTCTGTAGGCTGTCTCATCGTCATCGGTGGTCAGGCCAACCACCGTCGTGTCGTCGGCAAACTTAATGATGGTTTTACAGTCGTGCGTGGCCATGCAGTCATGGGTGGCCCCCGTGTTGAGGGTTAGTGTGGCGAATGGGTTGTTTTCCTACTCTCACCACCTGGGGGTGGCCCGTCAGGAAGTCCAGGATCCAGTTGCAGAGGTAGGTGTTCAGTCCCAGGGTCCTGATTTGAGTCAGTTGAGCACTGAGCTATAGTCAATGAACAGCATTCTCACGTAGGTGTTCCTCTTGTCCAGGTGGGAGAGGGCTGTATGGAGTTGAATAGAGATTGCGTCGTTTGTAGATCTGTTGGGGCGGTATGTGAATTTCAAAGCCTTTCATGGCTACAGATAGTCATTTAGACATGTTACTTGGGCATTCTTGAGCACAGGGACTACGGTGGTCTGCTTGAAACATGTAGATATTACAGACTTGGTCAAGAAGACACTTGCCAGCTAGGCAGCGCATGCTCTGAGTCCTGGTAATCCGTCTGTGCCCGCGGCCTTGTGAATGTTAACCTTAACCTGTTTTAACTTACTCACATCGGCTATGGAGAGCGAGATCAGTCATCCGGAACCGCTATTGCTCTCATGCATTGTTCAGTGTTGCTTGCCTCGATTCAAGCATAGTGTCACTGGGCAGCTCGCAGCTGGGTTTCCCTCTGTTATTCGTGAAAGTTTGCAAGCCCTGCCACATCCAACGAGTGTCAGAGCCTGCGTAGTAGAATTCTATCTTAGTGCTGTATTGACGTTTTAACTGTTTGATGGCTCGTTGGACGTCGTAGTGTGATTTCTTATAAGTGTCCGGATTAGTGTCCCGCTCTTTGAAAGCAGCAACTCTAGCCTTTATCTCAGTGCAGATTTTGCCTGTAATCCGTGGCTTCTTATAGGGATATGTATGTACAGTATGGTCATTGTGGGGAAGACGTCATCTATGCACTTATCATTGAAGCCGGTGACTGATGTGGTAAATTCCTAAATGTTATCGGATGAATCCCAGAACATATTCCAGTCTGTGCTAGCGAAACAGTCTTGTAGCTTAGCATCTCTACTGTATTGTACTGAACTCTACTTTAATTTACTGTACTTTACTATACTCTGAACTCTACTGTACTCTGATGTCAACTTGTGAAATATACACTGAACAAACATATAAAGACAACATGTAAAATGTTGATTCCATGTTTCATGAGCTAAAATAAAATGTTCCTTACGCAAAAAGCTTATTTCTCTGAAGTGTTGTGCACAAATTAGTTTACATCCATGTTAGTGAGCATTTATCATTTGCCAAGATAATCCATCCACCTGACAGGTAATGCATATAAAGTAACCTGATTAAATAGCATGATCAATACACAGGTGCACCTTGTGCTGGGGAAAATAAAAGGCCACCCTAAAATACAGTTTTGTCACATCACAATGCCACAGATGTGTCAAGTTTTGAGGGAGCGTGCAAATGGCATGCTGAATGCAGGAATGTCCGCCAGAGCTGTTGCCAGATAATTGAATGTACATTTCTCTACCATAAGCGACCTAGAGAATTTTTCAGTATTCCAACCAGCCTCACAACCGCAGACCACGTGTAACCAAATCAGCCCAGGACTTCCACATCTGGCTTCTTCACCCCCGGGATCGTCTGAGATCAGCCACCCAGACAGTTGAAAAAACTGTGGATTTGCACATCCGAAGAATTTTTGCACAAACTGTCAGAAACCGTATCAGGGAAGCTCATCTGAGTGCTCGTTGTCCTCACCAGGGTCTTGACCTGACTGCAGTTCGGCGTTGTAACCAACTTCAGTGGGCAAATGTTGACTGGTTTTCTGATCCACTTCCCTACCTATTTTTTTTTTTAGGTCTCTGTGACCAACAGATGCATATCTGGATTCCCAGTCATGTGAAATCCATAGATTAGGGCCCAATTTATTTCAATTGACTGATTTCCTTGTGACCTGTAACTCAGTAAAATCTTTGAAATTGTTGCGTTTTATAATTGTTCAGTGTAGATGTCTATGATTGGTACAGATTTGGTCCGGTCTGGGCCAACCATATGTGGTCTTGTTTGAGGGTGGAGCTCAATAGATTAAAAGCCAGTGTGTAGAATAATACCATGCAAAATAAGGATATTTTTCTACCTTTGTGTACCTATTCAGCATACATCACCATGAAGAGAATGACATTCATAGTTATGCATTTCTTAGGACCCATGATACCATTCTGTTAACGGTTCGTGAACCACTTCACTTACTGTAGTTCAATAACTAAAATATATATATTTTTTCTAACTCAAGGTGTGACGTCACAGCTGACACCCCATTCTTTCTGCAGACATCTTTGAATCTTAATTCAGAGCAGAAATGTAAGAGTTTTTCGAAAACGCATTTGCCTAAAAATTAAACTGCCCGAGATGTTACTGTCATTCTGTTACCAAACTTTACTCTGCACTGTTCCTCAAGTGGCAATTGTTAAAACGTTCAGTTTTAACAGAAGCAGTTACCGGCTAATAAATGCCTAATTACCTTCTTCAGTTCTTCATTGCCAGGGCCTAAAACGTTGTTTTTTTTTGCCCCAACCAGGCTGTGTTGCTGCACAAGGTCGGATATAACGTTAGGGTGTGTTTCTTTATGCATTACCAGACATGAAACAAAATGGCAGAAATACTTTGAAAACAGCTACTGCAGCAATTCTTTTGCTAATAATCACAACTTGCACGTGACTGCTTATACTTGACTTTTGACAATTTTTTAATGAAATGTTTGCACTGTAGAGCCCTGACTGACCACCCTGCGACAGGGCTGGTGAATTAGACATTTCTTACATTCATGCTAACCTCTCACCATTACCAATAACACGAGGTTAGCATTTTTTTGTTGTTGAGCAGGGCCTAATTTTAGGCCGTTACCTTGTAAATGCTTTTAGGCCGGCTGGGTTAGAAAGTTAGAGGACAACTATCATACACCCCCCCCCCCCCAAAATGCTTAACCTTCCCTGTTATTGGTAATAGCGAGAGGTTAGCATGTTTTGGGGGTATGATCTTTGCCTCTCATCACTATTCACAATTAATTCATGATTATTCATAATCATTGTAGGATCCACATTAATGTAGAAGTGTTAAACACATTCTTTTCTTATCTACAATGAAAGTGACGCAAATGACCCTACATTATTTACCATTAATTTCTATTGGGCACAACATAATCTGAAACACAACCAAAACAAACCACAAATATATCCAAGAAGTTTGTAGAGTCACAAGCTAGATGTAGTCAGTCACAAGCTAGATGTCATTCTGTCCTGGGAATATGCGACCAAATACTTTTGACTACTTTAATACACTAGAAGTGAATTTGTCTAAATACTTATGACACCTTCAAATGGGGGACTAGATTCATAAAGTGCTTTCATTTCAAACGGTAAAACAGATATGTATGAAAATACCTTAAAATAAAAGGTGACATTCTGTACTGTCACCTCATTTGAACACATTGGATCTCAAATCCAAAATACTGGGGTATAAACCCAAATTAAAAGTTCTAGCTTTAGTGTCCAAATAAATACGTAGTGGAGTGTACACTCATACTGCTGCGGTGGAGTTTAAAGTAGTAGTACACCCTTACAATGGATACGCACTTCACACATTTTCAGGAGAACTACAAACCTGAACCTTTTGAACATGATGCCTGGGCTTTGATTCCTGTGTGATTTTTAAATAAAAAGGCAATAGACTTGCTTGGTAGTCTACGATAAAGAACCATTAGAGTGAGCA